>NW_028327177.1:45722175-46025206 GCF_987537825.1 Furipterus horrens
CTTGTTTTTTTTCTTTTTGTGGTGTTTTTATTTATTTATTTATTAATATGCTTCATTGATTATGTTGTTACAGTTGTTCCAATTTCTTTTCCCTTTGTTCCCCTCCACCCAGTAATAACCCTCTCCAGTCATCCCCCCTCCACTTAGTCCATGCTCATTGGTTGTGCATATAGTTCTTCTCAACATCTTCCTGTCTACTCCACTCCCTCCTACTATGCTTCTTAATTCCTGAACCATCTCCCTCCCTTTCCCGCCTTTCCCCTCCCTGCTGACCTCCGCCCATAATGTTCCCCATACCTATAATTCTTTTCCCACTCTCGTTGCCTACTTAGTTTGCCTTTGTTTCCGTTCCCTAACTTCTGTTGTTGGTTGTTGTGATACAGTTTTCATTTTATTGTTCATAGTTTTGATCCTCTTTCTCCTAAACAAGTCCTTTCAACATTTCATATAACAGTGGTTTTACTTTGTTTACAAAGTTTTACTTTGTCCTGGAAGCACTTTCTCTGCCCTTCTCTTCTGAATGACAGCTTCGCTGGATAGAGTAATGGTGGTTGTAGGTTTTTGCTTTTCATTACTTTGAATATTTCTTGCCAGTCCCTTCTTGCCTGCAGAGTTTCTTTTGAGAAATCAGCTGATAGTCTTATTGGGACCCCTTTGTATATAATTCTCTCCTCTCTTGCTGCTTTTAAGGTTCTCTCTTTATCCTTAATTTTTGACATTTTGATTATAATGTGTCTTGGTGTGGTTCTCCCAGGGTCAAGTTTTTTTGGAACTCTCGGTGCGTCCTGGACCTGTAAATCTATTTCCTTTTCCAAGTTAAGGAAGTTCTGCTTCATTATTTTTCACATAATTTTTCAATTTCTAGTTCTTCTTCTTCACCTTCTGGCAACCCTATGATTCAGATGTTGGGCCGCTTATAGCTGTCCCATAGGTTTCGAGCCTCTCCTCATTTTCCTCACTTTTCGTTTCCTCTTTCTGCACTGGTTGACTGTTTGTTCCTTCCCTATGTTCTGATTTGTTGATTTGATCCCTGATTTTCTTTCCCTCACCACTAGTTTTGTATGTGCTTTCATTCATTTCAGCAGGACTAGCCTTCATTCCTTCCCCATCTTGTTTAAGATCTGCTGTTAGGTCTGTAAGCATTTTTATAACCAAAGCTCTGAACTGAGCCTCAGAAAGATTATCTGTCTGCTGGTTCGTTAGATTAGATATTTGCTGTCTGGTCAGCTGCATCACTGGGATCTCCATCATGATCTGTGCCATCCTGACAGTTTTGTGTTTGCCTTTGCTTCCTGGGCGGGGCTGTCACACCTCCTATGCTATAGGGGGTGGAGCCCCGTGCTGTCGTCACAACCGGGAGACCCTTCTCACCACGCTGTGGCATTTTCTGTGGGGGTGAGGGTCCAAGATGGATTTCTGCCGTTCACTCTCTGCTGAGAGACTGGGAGCCTCCTCCTCCATCCTCACCCGCTTCAGGCCTCACAGTCCAAGGCAATGGGGTCTGCCTTCCCTGGTGTTGGAATCACAAGCTGATGGGTCTGGTCTGCAGCTAGGCGTTCTCCCCATGCACTTCTCGCATTCTCTTAAATATGAGTGTCTGTGCTTACAGCCATCCCACTGCCGTCACCACTGCTGCCGCCACCAGCACAGCTTGACCTCTCTGCCCCGGCTTCGCACCTCCTACCTGTCTGGATGAGCACTTCTTTATAACTTCATATGTTGGACACTCATTTATTTTTCTGGAACTTCTGGTTATTTCTGGTTTTACGGTAGTTGTATTCCTTCTTAGTTGTGGAGGGAGACAGAGCGTGTCAGTCTAGGCCTCCATCTTGGCCAGAAGTCTAAGACGTTGCAGGTTTGATTTCAGTCAGGGTACGTACCTGGGCTGCGGGTTTTATCTTGGTTGGGACACATATGGGAGGTAACTTATCAATGTTTCTCTCTCATATCAATGTTTTTCTCTTTCTTTTTATTCCTTCCCCTCTCTCTAAAAATCAATAAATATATTTTATAAAATAAAGTAAAATATAAAATAAACTATCTTAAAACACTAGTTTTTTCTGTTATAAATACTCAAAAGTTGGCTGTTTGGTCTCAGGTTATTAAAGATGTATTTCCCTTTATAGATTTCTCCAGGATGTAACCTCACAGAGACAGGGCTGTATTTATAGGTGCTTGATACTATGTCATCTCAAGTCCAAATTGCGCTGTTACTTGACTCAGTGTTTCTTTGGGCTCTGGACTTCATTCTGTTCACCCATGAAGAATACTTTCTCTGTTATCCACAAATACCATTGCCCCTTCTAACAACTCCAAAGTAATTATATAAAGTGGTTTTTTAAAGGGGGGAAATATATGCTGAGTATCCTGATGCAGAACAGAAAAGAGCACAAATATATTTACATAAGAAATTTCAGTGTGCCAGTGCTCTATTACTTTATATTCCGCTTCTAAGGCATGACATTGTAGAAAAACAATATTTATTACTTAACCTTAAAGTTTCTAGCTCCCCTGTACTCTCTCACTATGGATTTCCCACTGTCTAATTTATCTAACTTTTTTGAAGCTATTTATATTTTCTGCTGATACCATTTTACAGTTCTGTGTATTTTTAGAATTCACAGAATGTGTGTAAAATTACGGCAAAAAACATTAGATACATCCAGCTATTGGGTTAAATAGTCACACTGATATTATTCAAACTATGATAATATGCCCAAAATGTAAGGGGGACTTTAAAAAAATTAAGTAAGATTTCAACCAAAATTAATTTCTCTTTGAGCATTTTAAATAGTGTTAGTCAAAGCATTTTATCTAAGAAAACCAATACAAAAAATCTCAATTCCAATACAAAGCACACTGTTTAATGCTATGCAGATAGCCAGGATGTTATAATACTGACTAAGCCTTTGCTTTCAGACAAGTGTCCTCAGATTTGCTCTTAGCTGCAACTTTTCTTACTTTTCACTTTCCGAGTTGCAACCCTCAGTATACAGCAATTTGTATAAATGCCGCGAATTGCTATTTCTACATTTAAAAAACCAAGCACTTTTTTTTTACAGTTTACTCTGACGTTTTTCTTCTCTTTGGCAGTAGGAATATTGCTGGAACTGTTAAATGTCTGTTTATGTACAACTGTGTATTGTGTGTATACAAATTGAAGGAAAGTTACAAACACCCTCTCCAGGTTAGAAAAAAATGGTCCTCTCATGTTGTATGTGAGTAGGAATTTACAGTATAACCTTGTAGGCATGTACAGAAAAATTACCAGCCTACCCTCCCATTACAGATGGAAACATGTAAAAATCCATCTCTTTTCCATGTTATGTTTTATTCTTGTGTGACTGTCTGTTCTGACAGGTACAATACTTAGTTTCTTTATTTATGTATTTATTTAATTATTATTTATTTATTTATTTTCACCAGGTCCCACAACCCCCTCCCCCTTTGGCAACCATCAGCCCATTCTCTATATCTATGTATGGGTCTCTTTCTCTTTTGATTTATTTACTCATTTGGTTTTCTTTTCCTTTTAAGATTGCACATTTAAGTAAAATCAAAAGAAACTATTTTTTAAATTTCAAACTGTAACAAAGAAAATAATAGACATTTATATTTATGCATATATTTTTCTATGTTATAATTTTGTAAATATGTTATAAATTATTTTCCTATCCTGAAAGATCTAAAGGTGCAATCATAAAATGATACATTATACTGAGAGTTACAGTTCCAGGTAAGCACAGTGCACCAGCCAAGCTCCATTTTCTTCCCATTCATTCAATCATGCATTCATTTGGCAGATCCCCCTGGGCATGTGGTCTATGCCAAGCACTGTCCCTGGCTCAGGACACAGTGGAAAACAGGCAGACGTGTCCCCTGTACTTAAAGAGTTTTCTCTTTTGTCTGAGAGAGCAATAGTTAAATGTAAACTAATAAATGACCAAGGGCTTTGAGAATCTAAACATTCTGAAGGAAATAAAGCAAGGGATCTAAAAGGGTGGACTGCACAGTCCTCTTTGAATAGGTGACATTGCAGTTGAGAGTCAAAGGAAGACTGGGACTTGCAGGCCCAGAGGTTCCTGAGGGAGACCCCTGCAGCAGGAGCAAAGACAAAAGTGTCCCCTGGAATTGAAAGGTAGTGTGGCTAGAGCTGAGTGACAGAGGAAGTATGGCTCAAAATAAAGCTGGGAAGGTGGGCCGGGGACAAACTTGGAAGGTCTTGCAGGACGCTGAAAGGAACTGGGGTTATTCGATACAAAGGGAGGTTATTGACTGGATTTCAGTAGGGAATGGCATGATTAGATTTATATTTTTAAAAGATCACTTTATGTGAAGGAGTTTCCTCAGTCCCCACACCTAAACTTGGCTTGATTATCAACATTTCAATAGAGAGGAAAACTACCACATAGGGTACAAGTGCCCAGGCCTAGAGTTGACCTACCCCATTCTCAGTCCTTGTGCTGGGCCTTGCTGCTCATGGGTCTGGACAGTGTACTTGACCTGCTTCCTTAAATACCCTCTGTCCTACAAGTCACAGTGGAGCATTGGCTCCCTCATCAGTGAAATATTCTGTTGGACAATGAAATCCTCTTTTAGCCAGAGAACATCACGTCCATTTTTCTAAGTTCTTGCTTTACGTCTTCAGAGCTACATATTTTAGTAATTCTTCCTATGCAATCCATTCGCTTCACCAAATAAGACCTTGCATTCCTAGGCCAATAGCTCTTCCCCTCACCAATCTGCCTCCCCCCACTCCCCCGCCCCACCATGTCAAGTCTGCTACTTCGTGCAGCTTGCAGTCCAGGCCTCACTCTGTGTCCTCCCAGGGCTGCATGACACCTGTTTTATGTCAGGCACAGGGCTGGGTGCTGAGAGCACAAAGATGAATACAGCACATCAAAGGAAAATGTTTCATGACACTTGAAAGGTTTGAAACTACAGTCTAAAATTAGCCACTTCTTACGGAACATAATCAAAAATAGAAACAGCCAGTGAACACTGGCTCCACCTATGAAGTTGAGTCAGATTAACAATGCCCTTCTTTCAAAAGTTCACATTATGTTTTAGTTACATCTACTCTATACCACCTAATCCAATAAATTAATTAACATGACTCCTGGCCTGAATAAAGTTAAAATCTACCAAAAATAAGAATGCTCTATCATAGTAAATGAATATCCTGTCATGCTTCAAAGTGATAATACTGACATATTCTCAGAAGGACAGTGAATTTTTTCCGATAATACAAATACAAATAATATCTTGTTATCAAGTAGCTTTTATGTGTCACACACAGTGCTAGATATCTCTGTGTGTGTGTGCGCACACGTGTGTGTCGTCGGCAGCCGTCCGTCTCGAGAGACGATGGTGTAGCTTCTTAAGAGTCTATCTGCACCGCCGAGAATGGCTGTGCAGTCTGACTCGGGAGTGACACGGTATCTGTCTCCTCCCGTGTTGAATCGACATCTTACGATGATGCTGGAGTGTCCTCTCCAGTGAAGCTGAAGCTACAGAGCCTGGGCAGGGTGATATGGAGGGTCTGCTGTTGCCCATGCAGCAGACCCCCCCTCTCTTCGCAGCTGAAGGGCCCAAGGGAAAGACGGAGTCAATACAGCTTGGCTTCAGGTGCGCCGCAGGAGTTGCCGGTGTTGACTACAACGTCAAACCGCCTTAGGGACTCCGGCTCCGGATTTTCTGTCGGGGTTTACTCCCTTAGCCTTTCCCCTGAAGGGGTATGCCGCAAGGCAGCGGAGGTTTTTTGGAGTCAGAGTTTTCCTTTTCTTTCACGCGTGTGTGTATGTGTGTGTATTTCTACTAATCATCACAATAAGCCTACAAGGTAAGATTTAGACCTGTTTTTTAGCCAGTCCCTAGGCAGGGAGATTAAGTAACTTGCCCACAATAAAGAAATGCTGGCAGTGGCTGACTGAGGACCCATTTTCCTCACTGACTTGTTCCAAAGCTTATAGGTTTTCTCTATCCCAAGTAGTTGTCAAATATTTATATCTTTAGAATTATGACCTCTTGTTATCTCCAATAAACTTCTTTGCTAGCTCTTACATATCAGATAGCTAAGAGTAAAGTTTTCCTGGCTTAAATGAGGCTGGGAGTAGAAGGTTGCCTACCTTCACCCCCCTCTACCATCACCAGAGCCTGGCCAGAGACCCTCAGAGAAATCTGGGGCCTGCAGAATGTTCAAAGAGCATCGCTCTGTACCATGCTCTTCCAGCTGTGCAGGTGCCTCACCTGGTCACCACCCAGCCACAGTCCATGCTGCACTGTGCAAACATAACAGAATTGAACACATGAATAAAAATGCAGACTGTTGAAACAATGTTACCAAACAGCAATGGGGGTCCACCGCCACCCTCTAGCGAAATTCCAAAGGCAAAGGATTGGTGATAAAGGAAAGGAGTCTTTATTAAAAAGCTTCACAATTTTGGAACAACAGCTTTCCACAAGAATTAGTCACTTAGGCCTAACAATTAAGGCTAAACTGTTTAACTGTTTAATTACAGCTTTAGTATCTTAAGCCGGCCCTGGCTGGTTTAGCTCAGTGGATTGAGCGTCGGCCTGCGAGCTAAGTGTCGCTGGTTCGATCTTCCAGTCAGGGTACATCAGAGAAGGAAAACTCTGACTCCAAAAAACCTCCGCTGCCTTGCGGCATACCTCTTCAGGGGAAAGGCTAAGGGAGTAAACCCCGACAGAAAATCCGGAGCCGGAGTCCCTAAGGCGGTTTGACGTTGTAGTCAACACCGGCAACTCCTGCGGCGCACCTGAAGCCAAGCTGTATTGACTCCGTCTTTCCCTTGGACCCTTCAGCTGCGAAGAGAGGGGGGGTCTGCTGCATGGGCAACAGCAGACCCTCCATATTACCCTGCCCAGGCTCTGTAGCTTCAGCGTCATTGCGATGTCGATTCAACACGGGAGGAGACAGATACCGTGTCACTCCCGAGTCGGACTGCACAGCCATTTTCGGCGGTGCAGATGGACTCTTAGGAAGCTACACCATCGTCTCTCGAGACGGACGGCTGCCGACGACGACGCCGAGTATCTTAAGCCTATCAATTAAACCTAAACTCTTTAACACTTGAGTTGTCCTATCAACCCCCCCCCACCATTGGTTTTAACTGTCTTCTTTCTAGAAGCTTAGTTTACAAACTAAAACAACATAAGATACAAAAGCTACACAATTTTGGAAGAATGGCAGGCTTCTGCCTCAGAGCTTGTTCCCTCTAGAAAACCCAAAGAATATACCTGCCCAGAGTTCCTCCCCATCCAAAATGCCACACATTGGGAAACACAGGCAGCTGCAGCATGATCATCCAGACGTCTTCTAGGAAGAAGAGCCTGAGAGTTCTTCTATTTCCAATCTTCTCACCCATAATTCCATGTACTCTGGAGGTATTCAGCTTCTCAGCCAATCCCATCTTACCTACCTATTTACCATTTGCCTTGGGCAGCCTCCTCTTCTGGCCCTTTCTACCCCTCCCCAGTGGTCTGATCAGATTTCTCTGTATCAACAACACTTCTCAGACCCTGTAATAATTTATTAGATTTTGGGCTCCATAATTTAAAGGGGGAAGTTAGAGAAAGTTCAGAAGAAAACATCATAAAAGCAACTAAAATTATGATAAATGAAATAAGTCAGACAGTGAAAGACAAATACCATACAATTTCACTTATATGTGAAATCTCAAAAACAAAATAAATGAAGAAACAAAACAGAAACTACCTCATAGAGACAGAGAACAAATTTATGATTACCAGATGGGAGAAGGGTTAGGGGATGTGTGAAAAGGCTAAGGGATTGAGAAGTACAAATCGCCTGTTATAAAAACAGTCATGAGGATATAAAATACAGCATGGGGAATATAGTCGATAATATTTTAATAACTTTGCATGGTGCCAGGTGTGTACAGACTTATCAGGATGATCACTTCATAAGGTATGTAAGTATCTAATCATTTTGTTGTACATATGAAACTAATATAATATTGAATTGTTAACTGTAATTGAAAAATAGAAGTTAAAAATTTAAGTGGCTGAAAGGTGAAGGGCAGAAAGTAGTAGCAGAGAAGAGAAAATGTGAAATTTCTAAGCCTGTAATGCAAAGACTTAGGCACATTCAAGCCCATGATGGTCATTAGAAATAGGACAGTGACTACTGATGCTCCATTTTCTCTGATGCTAGACTAAGAAGAGAGGTGCCATTTCAAACTAAAGGAATTTAATCTGACCAGAGGGCCTTACTAAACTCTTGAGTTATCTAAGTAAACTTTTTTTTCATAGAGAAATTTAAAAGCAAGAAACAAAGGTTTATAAATAAGGATTGTGGGAAATCTCTAAGGTATCTTCAACCTCTGTGCTTCCATAAGGCGTCAAGCGAAACATCAGAGGACCTCTAAACTGCCACTCAAGTCACACTGAGGGAGTTGTCAGAGGGCACAAAGGTCCACAGGCATGGGGTAGGTGGATCTGGGTTCAAGTTCCAGGTTTCCCACTGCCTGACAGCATGTCTTTATGCAAGTTATTCAGCTGTTTTAAGTCTCTACTTAACTCATGTGTTAAACAGAGAACATAATAGCACCTACATCATAGGGTTTCCATGAGGATAAGAAACTCAATATAAGCTGCATGATTTGGGATCCTAAATACAGGAGACACTTAGTAAATACCAACTTTTATTATTATTATTAATTTTATTTTAATGTTATTGGCAAGTGTGCAAAAAACTAGGAAAACTTTGTGCATGATTGAAAATTTAGCTGGCTCATATTTTCAATTTATCTACAAGGCTGCTCTGATATAAAGGAATTTTTAAACTGACATTAAAATAAAAATTTGTTTCAAGATCATTTCTTTTGTAAGGATAAATGATCTAGATATTTTAAAAACTCATCTACACTGGTTTCTTAATTGAAATAGTCTATGAGTCTTTAGTAGGGAGAAACTAAGAATAGTCTGAAAGCCAAGAATATATGCTATTATGAAGGCTTGGGCTTCTTGGCTGAAGCAGTTTTACATGCTATTTAATGTCATTTTGAGTTGGGCTATTAAGTAAAGCTTAGGGATATATAGTTTTTCCATAGACATGGGTCTAAATTATTATGCTGAAAACAATGTATAACTTTAAAGCAATTGGAACTAATTTCATTTCACCACATAGACCAGAATTTATATTCCCAAAATGAGTGTTGCATTCAAAGTAGTCACCTGGGGAGGCTACTAACTTATTTAGTTATTGTTCCCTGAGTTCAAAAGATTCTTGAAACTCCTCTTTTAGAACTGTAGTCAGGAAAAGTTTATGAGCCACTTTGGAAAGTCAATCTTGTTATATTGTTTTCACACCTCATTCTTTTCCCCAAACATCACTCAGATATAACCCACAGACTTGGCTTCAAGTGACTATTAGCTGTTTCCAAAAATCAAATTCACCATCAAAAGACAAAGTGTTGTCTGAGGATATGTAAAACAGTGTTCCACAGGCTCTGAAGAGAAATCCAGTACAGAAGGTCTCAAATATTCCAAGTAAAAGCAGTGTTATTGATAGAATCTTCCACTTTCTCAGAAGGCTGATCTAAGGGGACAACATTTGTGTGAACATGTTCTGGTTTATCAAATGAGGGTCATCAGATTCATGACTTTGAGGTCACACGCCAGATAGGAGACTTTGTTTCTACCTTGTGCTAAAATGTATAGGGACAGTGGAAGCGATTTTTTTTAATGTACAGCATAGGACAGTACTGAATTAAGTTACAAAAGTTCTCTGTTGCCACTACCAATAGTAAAGAATCACAATGCTCAGTTCAATTGAGGGTTAGTAAATTCAGAATAAAAGAAATGATCTCTTTTTATATGATGAAGTAACTTACAGAATTCATGCCATGGAGACAAATACTGAGTCTAAATCTGGAAACGGGATGGATCATTTTATGACTGTTAATGTAAAATTTGCAGCTCTGTAAGCCCAGATCATGATTTCAAGATAATAAAATCTCATGCTTCAGGGTGTAAGTTAATCACCTGCAAGGACCAGGAAGAATTTTTCATTCAGAAGTAACAATGCACAATTGAGTCAGTTCATAAATTTTGTTTAATTTCCAGTGCATCAAGTATTGGTCAGTGCTAAGAACAAGAATCAAATTAGAAGGAT
This sequence comes from Furipterus horrens, assembly GCF_987537825.1. NCBI lineage: Eukaryota > Metazoa > Chordata > Mammalia > Chiroptera > Furipteridae > Furipterus > Furipterus horrens. The sequence continues at coordinate 45,732,335 of NW_028327177.1, forward strand.
GATTAATCTTATTTGGCTCAGCAAATCCTATATTGTTGCTCCCACTGAATTTTATGTCTTGTGTTTATACTTTGTTTTTTAAGTAAAAATTGCTTTGTCAATTTTTAATTTTTATAGCACTTATCATCCCGGAATGGGGACATTTATACACTCTGCAGTGTTATCTTCATTATACAAAGTAAATGGGATCAAACTTACATTGGATAATCAACAATTTGGTTATTAAGAAGTATCTTAAGGTTTATGGAGTTGTATCTCTTGTGGAAGATTCTACTAAGAAGACCAAAAAGTCTCTCTTGCTATGCATACATTCATTTTGCTTATAGAGAGTATCTTTCAGAATCAGGGGTCCAAAAGCACAGGAAATAGAACTTGTTCAGAAACCGATAGCAAGAACACAGTTTTTGCATAAAAATATCTGATTAAAGGGTTGGTTTCAGTTGTGTGTACAGTAATAAAATCACATTTATCAGGTTACCTGTACAAAGCACACACCACTAAAACAAAACTCGTTAATGTGTTCAAAAATAGAAACAAATGCAAATTATTAAGTCTATATGAGAAAATAGTTCTACTTTATGAAAAGTAGCTATAGAGATCTTCATATACAATATAATTAGTTTGCAAAATTGTAGTCTTGCTTTCATATTTTAATTAGGAAAAAATGACAGTATATTAAATTTATGATTTTTTTATATTCCCATTTAATCAGATTATGAATTCATGACACTTTGCTATGGAAAATGAACTTATTCTTCCTATCTTCCAAAATAGTAAAATAGCTCTGTAATTAATAGGTGGCCTGTTGTATTAGTCTGATTAAGAATTAATCAGAAATGAAACTAGAAGTAGGTTTTATCCCTGTCTAAATGAGTAGACCTTTACATAAAGATGTTGATTCTCAAAATATAAGCAGAGCACAGTCAGCTTCTCAACTGCCTGCATTCACCCAAAATCCAGTGGGGAATAAAGGGTGGGTTAACCAACCAAAGGGCTAAGCTAACGAAGGTAATTTCTCATCACTCCTAGAAGGGCGTGGTTTGTGCTGAGAACAAAAAGGAAAGTGGAATATCAATCTGATATTGTGTAGGTTTTCAAAGATTTCAGACCTTTCCTCACCCCTGGAGAAGAGGAATGACATGTTTTGTCAGGGTCTTAGTAAGGGCAACAGTGATTATGTGGAGTATTGTTCAAGGAGCGTCATTCAGTCATTCAACAAACATGTTTGTAGTCTCTGGGTAATTGGCATTGTGCCAGATGTATGGGACACAGAAATTCAAGTCACTCTCATAAAAAAGATCCTTTTCTTGATGATAGAGGACTTCATTTTATAGAGAGAATACAGGGACAGAATGCCTTTTGTGGTGCTTGCCATGTACAGTCACATAGCTAGACACATTATTTATCTTGTCACATTAAATATTTAGAAAGTAAAGAGAAATCATGTAACTTCCCAAAATTCTTTCCCCCTCTATGTCATATATTATGTTTCAAATGCTGTCTATATCATTACTTTTAGAAATCGATTTAGTTTTGCCCATATTCCTTCTAGTGATTAAAAGGTACTGCTATTTCCTTTTTTTTCCCTCCATAGCCTGGGATACCTCATCTCCCTTTGTTGTGTGAATTTCTTTTTGGTATTATTGTTGTTCTATCACAGTTGTCCTCCCCCCCACCCCCGTTGCCCTCCTCCGCCCAGCCCACCCCCTGCTTCCATGGTCAATCCCCAGAATAGGTTTAGTTTTACTGATCTTCACATGGTTTAGTCTAGAGAAGATAAATGACAAAGAAACAGCTGAAGAGACAAAATGTTTTGTGTTTACAATGAGAAATGAGAGCCTTCACAAGCTTGGCAGTAAAGTATTTCAAATTAGGTTGCAATTTATTTCTATGTATCTGTAACTCCATATTTCTGTCTCTACATCTATCATCTATCTAGATGTTGGACCACATGCTGTTATTTAAACAGTAAAATTCAGGAGAATTTGGTACATTGTTTATTTTGAATCAACACTGAGGAAAACCATTAACATGTCCACACCTTCACTCTTCTAGGCTATAGTTGGGAAGCTACCAACTTCCTAAATCCTCCAGGAAACTGTCAATGTCCTTAGCCTAGAATATGAAATTCACTATGCAGATACTATTCCAGGAAACATGAAACAATGATTATTTTAATATTGTACCTGAATGTATATAATTTAACTATGCATTTGAGGCAGTAAAAACCAGTTTATATGAGGCAAGAAATATGACTATTTAAATTGAAATGTATGTTCTATTTGCCACTTTAAATATCTGTGCAGTTTAGTAATTCTTCTGCACCAGTATTTTTAATTGAAGATTATTGCCATGAAATGGCCCACTGAGAAAAGATGTTTGTGGTTCTCACCTATAGAGTTATGACATACATTCATCTATTGAAGGTTCCAAGAAGCCCTGCTATAAAGGCACCCACTCAATCTTATGTAACCCAGTGCTGTCTTCACACATACTTTATTATGAACCTTGTTTTTTTAAAGATATTTATTTTTTCACAAACCCCTTCAATACAATTTGGAAACTGCGTGCCAGGGGGCAAAGTGGTTGTTGCACCTAGAACTGCTTTCTAGGACTGACTATCCATCCATGAAGCCAGACCAGCTCCTTGCTAAGTGTCTATGCTCATTAGGATTACTCATTATTAGTATAAGTGTTTCATAAGTATATTTCCTTATATCTGTTTAATTTAAACAAATGAAGTTATTACATTGTTGTAATTCTTGGGATGATTATATGATTATGTCTGAACAACATGTCATATATACTTCTGCACATTTGGTTTATGTATTCATAGGTGCATATGTAAGTTCAGGAGAGAGATATGTATGTGTGTGTGTATATATATATATATATACATATCATATATCATATATATAATATCACTAGGTAATGGGGCAATTATTGGCCACAGAAATAAAAACAAAAACATTTTACAGTTACCTATATTTCATAGGTTTGAGAATATGGCAAATATGAGTAATTTTCCTTCTGTTTGAGTTAAAAACATCAAAAGGCAAAAACTAAAGATGCACCAAGTATTAGGTGTTATAGCTAACTGCTCATTGTGTAATCATTTCTTCCCTGTGACAGTGACACAGTGTGTGACTAAATATGACATTAGCCCTTCTGTAATAGGCTAGGAAGGGGAAATGCAAACACAATGACAGCCCTTTCCCCAATGACTTAAACACATAGACATACAACAAACACATAATCATCTTGGCATGTATGGAATGACTTTTGAGGCGTATCAGTGCAGTACATGTTATTGTATGTAGAACTAGTCACTGTTTATGCAGCCTGAATTAACCTAATTGACCTTTTCCTTGAATTGTCCACTACTCTGTGCATCAACAAAAAGACTTTAAATGGAAGCAAAACATTTTTTGACTTAATTTTTTTTCATTGAAAGCACCTTTTAGGTACAATATTGAATAAAGCTTCTTTCTTTAGTCTCAAGCCTCTCCTTGAAAATTTCTATGAACAATTTTTGACATTTTTAATGTTACTGCAGAAGACAGGGAGTCTTAGTGTCCGCTGCACCAACATTGACACAGAGAAAAATAATGAAAGAATTCTTTGGAGGGACTTGAACTCTTTGGGTACATCTTAATATATACTCTGCATGGAGTATTCAGTCTCATGGTGCCCCAGATTCCTACAGTTTGGCATATTTTCATAGATATCAGTTGTGTCCTTTCCAGAGAGACAGCACGTGGGGTACTAGTCCATGTAACCAGCCTTCCCTTCTCAAGTTGGCACACACATGTGGTTTTCATTTAATTTCCTACATTATTGGAGCAAAATGAGTTGTGCTGCTAGCAAGGTCATAGGCTGACACAATGCTCCCATGTCGAGTTTCATGTCTTCATGTGTGATGAACCAGTCTGCCTAACATGCCTGTAAATGAACAGAGTTACACAGAGCTGGAGGAGCTCAGAGAGACTCTACATTGCTGGGAAGAACAAGAAACTCATTCTGACTTATAAACTGAGTCGGCATGACACCGAGGCCATAGAATAAGGACATATATGCATCCTCAAGACCTTGTTTTGACAAAGTGATGTTTTTCTCCAGAACGACATTTTAGCATTTTCTTTCTTCAGCTGGTTTCACCTTTCACCGTTTGTTCTGTCTGCCTCTTCCTCTCAGCAAAGTAGGAGGTCAGTTCATGCCCAAAAATAAATGCCTCAGGGTTAATTCTTGATTCTTTTCAGTTTTGACTGAAATGCCTCATTTTTAAACCATTTAAAAGATTATTAGGAAATGGCCATATGAAGATATGAAAAACATTAGGGCAAAATTACATTCATTTATGATGGAGTCTAAAATTTCTAATAAAGATTATTTTTATCCAGTTCATTATGGGGGACAATTCATCACCAACTTCTTTAAAAATCAAGATGAGTTCTATGGTTACTTTGAAGATATATTAATGTGGTTTTATATGACTTCAGAAAGGTATTTTAGAACTCTTAGCTTCCATATCCATTTCTATCAACCAGCTTTGATTTCTTTGTACAAATATCTAGGCCAAGGCCCTTTGAGAACAGAAAAAGAAAAAAGAAAAAACTAAACATATAATCAATAGAAGAACTCCAACACTGAATTACTTTCAAAGTGAACTACACATGTATTTCCTATTAGGACAATGATGGCATCCATCCCACCTTGATCTTTTTCTCTTTATTTGAATAATGAGAAAAGCCACCAAGTTAGGGCTTAGCATTTAGAAAAAGAAAAAAAAAATGTCCTCATAGATTGTTTTAGATTTCATAACAGAGACAGAAGAAGCTCAGTTTTGCATAAATTAACTTACAAATAATGGCGGCAGAGTTCTTGTATACAAGAGTCAAGAATAGTAATGGGTGTTGATTCCTGTGGAAGTTCATGTGAAAACTCACAGAACATCTTGTTAATAGAAATCAACACTGTGTGTGTACATCTTAACTTTGCTCTTGTTTGTTTCCTCCACAGAGCTACAGTGAACCTGTTGATGTTAAGACTTCTCAACCTCCTCAACTGATCAATTCAAAGCCGTCAGTGTTCCATGGGCCCAGCCAGGCCCATTCAGCTCTGTACCTAAGTTCCCACTATCACCAACAACCAGGAATGAATCCCCACCTAACTGCCATGCACCCAAATCTCCCCAGGAGCATAGCCCCCAAGCCGAATAACCAAATGCCAGTGACTGTCTCTATAGCAAACATGGCTGTGTCCCCCACTCCTCCACTCCAGATCAGTCCACCTCTTCACCAGCATCTCAACATGCAGCAGCACCAGCCACTCACCATGCAGCAGCCCCTTGGGAACCAGCTCCCCATGCAGGTCCAGTCTGCCTTACATTCACCCACCATGCAGCAGGTATGTGCTCACCTGCTGGGTTCCTCTGAAGATGTGCCGGGGCGGGGAGGGGGGGGGGGTCTGTTCATCCAGTAAAGAGGATAATAGGTGTTTTCCGTACTTCCATTTCAATGGAGAGAGAATTGAAAATATTCCAAGAAATATCCGCTTTCTGAAAAGTATAATTTACTGGTGGAGAGTTTGGGCAGCATCATACAATCACAACAGCTGATAAATGCTTCTTTGCATAATCACTGGTTTCCTTCTCACAGTATCCATTTTGCTTCACCTTTCTAATCACCCTAGTTTTCTGCTTGAGTAAAGTACATTTGTTATTTTGAGATGCCAACTGCTACTAAAGATCTCTTTGGGATTTAGAACTCTGTGTTTTTTTTAAAATATTGTTCAGATATAAGGAAGTCCTGACTGATATGACTGTTTAGTCCAATAAAATCTGCAACATGAAATGAGGCCCACTGTTTCTGGTCAGAAGTATCAATGGGTATGACCTTAAAAGCCCTAAGAAATGAAAATTGTAACCAGAGTTTTATTTTTAAATGGATACCTGGCTTATGCATATATTAGAAAACATAAGGGCTTTGGAAACCTCCCTGCCCACTCCCCAGTTATTGAAACCATTTGTGTGCAATCTTAGCATAACTTTTCTTTGAAATTAAGTTTTCCTTTTGGATTCTGCTTTTATTTTAAAACTTGGAAATGAGGAGCAAATGCTGTAAACTAAATCAAGCATAAAACATTTAAAAATCATAAAAACTTGTTTTAAAAAATAGGTAAAAACCTACAAATAATAACAAATTTATTTCACTTTTATAATCTAATTATGTTTTCCAGATCTATATTTAAATATGAAAATATAACCTTCATATAGAATTGATGTCTAGGCCTCTGTGGAAGTGGCATCTGTAGTTGGATGGGGGCGGGGGTAAGATGCAGAAGAACCAGAAGAAGGAATTAAATATAGGTAGTCTCAAATTAATTTTATTACTGTACTTATAGACAGGATTTATTCATTTTTATTATTATAGTTATAGACACAATTTCTGAGAGCTGACAATAGCAAATATTAATATATTACCTTACTTAACCTTAATTTCAGAAAATTTATAATGTAGGAACTACCAGCATTTTCTTCATTATGCAGGTGAGGAAACTCAGGCTTGGCAGAGTTGAGTAATGTGCCCATGAGGTCAGAGCTGGAATTCACACCTCAGTCAATTCAGAAATCAGTCCCTGGATTCTTAAATACTAGACCCACTGCCTCTCATTCTTAATCATCCTTGTAGATTATTACCAAATTTATATTAGAAAATCTGTGTCTCATAGGAATTTGGAGGGTCTTTAAATTCTAGTTAATTCTGAGATTAAAATGGTTATGGAGAACGTAACTGAAGCCTTCCTTGGTCCCTAAGGCAAGGATATTGATAAAGTTCGACAATGTGCTTAGTTGTGTTCAACAGACTAAAGCTGTTGACTCTCTAGGGAGGATGACCGGGGAGGGGGGAGAAGGGGAGCCGACTTCTGCCATCTTGCCTTGCCTACAACAGTGTTTGCGATCAGCAAGTGATACTCACAGCATTAAATTTCCACTCTTTCCATCAGACATCATTCACAATAAAAGAGATACTTTGGTGTGTCCCTACATTTTAGTGAACCAATAGTGTTTGCATGAAGAATTAATAGTTAGAGGGATGTGTCTGTTGACTCCTACCTAAGGGATTTGCTGTTGTCTCAGGGTCCATATATTGTTCATACTTCTATAATATGAGGCTGTTTCTCTTTGGAGAAAGAATAGAGAAGTCACAGTCCCCGCAACAAGTTGAGGACTAGAGCTCGGCCAGAGACGACACCTCCTTTCTAATTTATCCAATCAGATGAGCTGGTCATGACCCTGAATAGTTTTCAACATTTCAGAATTACAGAAGGCCACATGTGAAAACTCAGGTGATTTGTCTTTCCATATAGAATCTGGACCGAATAGGAAAAAAAAAGAAAAAGAACAGATTACATTGGGTAGGTTTTCATCAATCTGTAAGTCAGTTCTATTAGTGTATCTCAAAAAGTATTCTTACCAAGATGGTAGGACTGATTTCAATTTACATTAATAGTAGAAGACAAAAGGGCTTGGACCCAAAGTGGAGACTGAAAGACTACAGTGACTAAAATCACTTTTAACAATGCCTTGATCATGGTAGGTAGTCAATAAAATAATGGTGAGTGTACAAATAAGAGAATTTTTTTAGTGAGTAGTAAGTGTTTAGATATTAGAAGAAGTTATAGACTCGTTTGCAGAATTTCAATTCCCTGGAAGATTTTATTTTATTATTTTCCTTGGAAGTTTTTTAAACTTTTATTTATTCCAAAAAAGATTACTAAAATCTCTAACATATGCCAGCCACTGTCTAGGCTCTGGAAATGGGATGATCAATAAGAGCAAATAATGAGGCCTCTGTCCCCATGGAGCTCACATCAGAGTTGGGTGGGTGGCAGGTGGTAATAAGATAAACAGGTAAATTAATAGGGTCCCCTGGAAAAAAATAAAGCAGGAGGACACACTACGGGTACCTGCAGGGGCCGCTAGCTGACAGGTAAGTAAAGCCCTATCAAGGGCTGGCACAGGCACCTAACGAATGAGAAAAAGAGGCAGCCGTTAGTATTGGAAGGCGGGAAGACTGTGGAAGGAATGCCAGGAGAGCAGCAGCAAGGAAAAGAGGCTCTGGACTGGAAGGACCACACTGGGCAGGAAGGGACTGGTCCAGGACATGGAAAGGCAGCCAGTGGGGAGCCTGGCGAATAAAGGAAGAGTGATGGGGGAGGAGGTTAGATCCATGAGCAGGTAATTGGAGTATGATCCCCCAGGTTCAAGGACTAGCAGCCCCAACAAGTTGGTAATCCTAAAATCAGAATTCAACAGTCCATCACCCCTTCATATTACTCAACTTATTACAATCACAACAGTGTGTAGGGGCCAATGTCTAAGTCATCAAAGTTGGTCCTCAGCCTGTCGAAGCACAGCCAAGTTGTGGATGAAATTACACCTGTCTGATGCATCACCCAAACCACCTATATCCTGAAGATGTTTGCTTCTGGGCTATGGGGCCATGTTTACATATTCAAACACCAAAGACAAAGACAAAGAAAAAGAAAAAGAAAAAGAAAGAAAGGGAAAGTTAATGGCTACTGTTTTTTAAAATAATGTCTCATATTTCAGTATTACTTTAGCTATTTTATTATCCTTTTGAAAATAAATGTATCCTTTAAAAAAATTATATATTCCACCAAGAATAATAGTGTCATTTTTTTCTAGAAAAATATTTTATACACTAAACTCATAGACCAGCTTGTTTTTGGTCCAGTTTTCTTCCTTTTTTTTTCTGTTCACTATATTGTCAAATGAGGTCAAGGGAAAAAATCATTAATATCTGTCAACTTCCTTTATAACCTTAAGAAAATAATCTTTGTATGATATCACACAGACAGATTTTCAATTTCCTTGTGTAATAAACAGCTTCTTTAGGATTTGGGTGTAATTTAAAGGTTTAAAAAAAATCACATTGAGATTGATGAATAAATCAGTTGTGAAGACAAAAACATTGATGCCTGTTGAAAATACCTCTCCAGACAGGCAGGAAATGAAATTAGTTCCCAGTAAAGTGTGGATATGAGGATCACTGTTTGGTTGTGCTGCAGGCTTTATAGGACTTGCTATGGTGGCACAACAGAACTGCTAGGGCTACAGAAATCTAATTAAAGAGCAAATGTCCCTTCTGACATCAAATTAATCTTTATCATGTTTCCTATTTTTATTTCAATCTGGCACCAGAAAATGAAATTTAAAATTCCAGGCATGCTACAAAACAGTTGGTGATTTTTCTCTTGAGCATTAAAATGCAAAATATTCAGTCTTGTTTAATTAGACTGCTAAGCCAACATTTTTCAAAAATTTATATCATCGTTGTTTCATATTTACATCAATAATAAAAATGTACTTAGCTCTAGGTTTGACCTCAGAATCTCTGTATATAGTGTTCAGGAGAATGTTTCATTTTCTAAATTGAAAGCAAGTAACATGATGTATTTTTCTTGGTCTTTTGTTGTTTTAATTTTAGTGATCTTAAATTTAGGCATTGGAGTTAAGTGAATTTTAAAGCTTTGAACTTTGTGGATAGCACATAATTTTGGTTTTATAAACTGACGTTACCCATTTAATCTTAGACTAATAACTCAAAAATTAATGTTCTCCTAATGTTCCCTGCCCAACCTTGAAAGCATTTTCATTGGATGGGGGTGAGGGGAAGCAATAGTGGTTTCTGTTGTTGGTTGTGTGGGGTGGGGAAGAAATGGTTTGGTTTGGTTTTTATTTAATTTTTACTTTTACATATGTTTCCATACTTTTCACTAACCTCAAGATATTTTTCAATTACTCTGTTTTTGAGACTTGTTTACTTTTAGGTTACATCTTGTCAAATGTGCAAAAATCTAATATGGACAATTTTATATTAAAAAGATAGGAAAGCCCTGGGAGTTACACATTTGTACTCCCTGTGCCTTTCCAACAGTAACTATAAGTAGTCTGTGTTAAACTGTATTTACTGGAAAACATAATTTATTTAGCCACTACTATGAGCTACTCCCTGAGACTATCCAGTAAGCAAGTCCCTGTGGCCAGCCCTTATGACAGGGGCTAAAATGGAAGTCAACACGAGGCACCTCGCTGTAGGAGTTTTTTCCTGTGTTTGCGCAGCCTTATACTGGATACTAGGGAAAAAAAGTCAGGAAAGCTGGACAATAAGCTCCATAAAGGCAATGCTGTAGAACCATAATGAAATGAATGCACTTCGTGGAAGCCAGTGGGACTCTGCATAACAGGTAGATGATGGTCTGGAGAAAGAGAGGAAATCAGCCTGGAAAGGGCTGGAGAACCAAACAGCCAGTTAAACCTTTTACTTACTGTTCACCTTGCTATTTTGGAAAATTTTTTATAGCTTGAGCTGCAAGTGGTCGCTACATAAACAAACTTATTTCCCATAAACTAATTGATAATTTAGGAAACATTCTATTTCTTTTCATCTGTGGGAGGTCAAATAACTAGGCTGGCTGAATTCTCTACTTTTCAATGATCTGTTTCCAATTATTCAAAGTTTTCTCATTCATCCACAGCTTTGATGGGAGTTAGTGTGGACATTGGCTTGAAGTCTTTATCATTTGAATGGAAAATAAATTAGTATCTTAAAGCCAATATAGAGAATTAAGGAAATTTGATAATAGGTATCTTTGAGTACAAGAGGACATTGAATGTCCCAAAGGGAACATTCATACATGACTAAAAGTCTAAGGAAATAGCCTTCGTTAAAAATCAATCCTCTGATCACTCTGATGAGTTTTAAAAAAAGAAAAAGTAAAAACTCAATAATATTATGCTTTTAAGAGCTCCCTGCAAGTAAATGGAGAATGGTTCATTTTTAAATAAGTTGATTTTTCAGTGGTTAAAACCATGTATGAAATTGGCTGCAAAAAGAGACAACCACAAGATTAATTAAGTTGCTTTTTTGGTCATTGCCAGCAAAGCTTGCTTATGCTGCTTTTGAATTCACCAGATAAGCTAAAAAAAAATCATAGTGTATAATGCTTTTTGTTTACCAGATATAGATATATACTTCAGAGATTCTATCCTTGATTTTTTAATAGCTTTGTGAGGATTAAAATTCAACATTTCACCATATCAGTGTATTAAAGGAATCTTCCTGAAGTCTGGTGATTATTTGCCTTTTAATAGACTTTTCAATTAAAAATTACTTGCTCCTTCTTACACTTTTCCTTCTCAGTGTTTTCCAATGGCAAGTTGTTTTGAATCTTCTTCCCTGTGTTAGTCCAACAACTGTGAAAAAGCTTTGGTTGAAATTTTTTAGCTGAGAAAAAAGTACAAATAAAAGAAGCAGATGGTCCCTTTGTGATTGAATGAAGAAAAAGGGTATTGAGAACAATATGTGAATAGGTGTAGTCTAATAAAACACTCAGCCACCTGCTGCCCAAATCCTTCAAAAAAAAGATTCTGTTGCATATTCTGTGGAATAAACTATTAACGTATCCTTAGGTTTGATAGAAAACATAAACTTTGAAGGGTTTAGATCCTTACCCTTTGTTTGGATTGAATCAGCTTCTCTATATTTTAAACTGTTTTTTAAATTCACTTTGTCTGCTCAAGAGTATAATTAAAGGTTTTCTAACAAATGGTTAAACAAGGGAAAGGTAAGAAGAATAAGGTTGTATTGTTTTAAGTTTTCTGCCCTTCGAAAAAACTTGCCCTTGCAGAGCCACAAACTAGAAGGTAGTAATGTGTTTGCAAACAATGGATAAATATTTAGGTGCATTTCTTCTTTAAAAGGCACTTCGATCCTTATTTGTGGACTGTTTCCCTTTCAGGGATTTACTCTCCCACCCGACTATCAGACTATAATCAATCCTACATCTACAGCTGCACAAGTGGTCACCCAAGCAATGGAGTATGTGCGTTCTGGGTGCAGAAATCCTCCCGCCCAGCCCGTGGACTGGAATAACGACTACTGCAGTAGTGGGTAAGCGGCCGGTCATCGCCACCTGGTGGTAGACAATACTCATAACATGCCTATCGTGCCCTGCTCCCTAGTCCATGGAAATATCCGTCTTTTTTCCTGCTTTCTAAAAGATTATCTGGAATGGTTCCATGTGCGTGAAACCAGAAGACACTGCTCCAGAAATGTTTAAGCAGTCTTCTAGCCATTCCAAGAATAAATGCCTTTAGATCCCTGTTTGCTTCAGATGTGGGTTAGCTAATAGTGCACTTTCCTAGGGCACAACTTCATCATCCTTCAAGTTATAACAAATAGACTTACATTCCCCTGCGGTCACCTGTAGCGCACGTCTTGTGTTCAACAAGACGTTTTTTGTTTTCTCTTCATACAGGAACATGCAGAGGGACAAAGCACTCTACCTTACCTGAAAATTTCAACACCTCTTCTTTCCACTGAGGAATTCAGGGAAGTCTTTTCACTATGGATTGCTTTGTACAGTCAAGGCAGTTCTCCATTTTATTAGAAAATACGAGTTGCTAAGCACTTAGGACCATTTGAGCTTGTGGGTCACCCACTCTGGAAGAAATAGTCATGCTTCTTTATTATTTTTTAATCCTTTATGGACATTGTTTTTCTTCTTTCCTGAAGGAAATTTGGACCATTCAGATTTTATGTTGGTTTTTTGCTGTGAAGTGCTGCGCTATAGTAACTGCCTTAGCAACTGTAGATGTCTCGGATAAAAATCCTGGATTTTCCATTGGTTTTCATAATGGGTGTTTATATGAAACTACTAAAGACTTTTTAAATGGCTTGATGTAGCAGTCATAGCAAGTTTGTAAATAGCATCTATGTCACACTCTCCTAGAGTATAAAATGTGAATGTTTTTGTAGCTAAATTGTAATTTGAAACTGGCTCTTTCCAGTTTATTGATTTCACAATAGGGGTTAAATTGGCAAACATTCATATTTTTACTTCATTTTTAAAATAACTAATAGTTCTATATTTTCAAAATGTTTGAAAAAAAAGTATTCCCAAATGATTTTAATTTAAAAATAAATTGGCTTTGTCTCATTGATCAGACAAAAAAGAAACTAGTGTTAAGGGAAGCGCAAACACATTTATTTTGTACTGCAGAAAATTGCTTTTTTGTATCACTTTTTGTGTAATGGTTAGTAAATGTCATTTAAGTCCTTTACGTATAACTGCCAAATGCTTACCTGGTATTTTATTAGATGCAGGAACAGATTGGAAAAATCTAAATTATAACCTTTACATATGACTCTGTATTATTGTTTCTTCATACTGTGTCTGTATTTAATCTTTTTTATGGAAACTGTTGCGCCTATTTATGAAATAATAAATATAGGTGTTTGTAAGTAAATTTGTTAGTATTTGAAAGAGGTTTCTTTGATGTTTTAACTTTTACTGGCAAAGAAAAAAATTCACGCTTGGTGTGAATACTTTATTATTTAGTTTTTACAGTGACATGAATAAAGCCAAACCTACTTTTCATTTAGCAGCAAATTAAAGTAACTAATCCTTATTTTTACATTATGTTGGTTGATGCAAATGGAAAATTATGATATTTAAGAACTTTCTTCGTATGGTATAACAGAGAAACTGCCCTAAAAGTCACACAAGCTCCAAGACTAAACAGACGGGTTCTTGATCTAAAAGGGTTGCTTCTTGGTTCTCAGCTGGTTTTAGTCAATTCTGTAAACTCCCCTCCTCCAAAAACAATAATAATAATTAATGTTGAATCAACCAAAATTCCTCAGGCTGCAGGCTTTTCACAAAATCCAGAAAACATTTAGGAATTGATTTGAGCCAAGGTTGGAGGAAGGGAAGGAGAAGCGTACTGCCAAGAATATATCTAAAGATGAAAGGTGAGCAACCAGACAGCAAAGAAGAAAGGGAAAGCCTCCAAATTTGAAAGCTGTTGATAAAAATTGAAATTCTTGCTGTTCTTTGTGCCTCTACAAGCTACTTCTCTTTCCAGAATTCCTGGGTCTCCCAAGAGAATTCTGAAAGTACTAAAGATTTACTAGGGAACCAAAAGCATTGAGAATCTGGCTGAAAGCTTGCATAGCATTTATATCTAAAAGAGCTAGTGAATTATTCCCTTACAGGGGGTTGCATTTTTAAAAGTTAGCCTGGTTGGAAATCAAGAGAATGGCTGATGTCTCTTTCATGAAATGTGTGAAATAAACTTAGCAATTTAACTAAATACAAATATATGCATTGTGTAATCCAGTCAGATTAAAAAGACAAAAGGTGTGCTTGCTTTGGAATGATTTTAGGCATTGTACAACCTTGAATCACTTGAGCATGTAATAACTAATAAATAATGCAGATCCAATGTGATTATTAAAATGACTGTAGCTGAGAGCTCTAATTTTCCTGTCTTGAAACTGTATAAGAACTCACGTGATTAAGTTCACAGTTTATTGTTTGTCTGTTTAGTATTTCAGAAATATACCAGCACTACTAATTACCTAATGTCTTTTATTTATTATATTATGATAAAGTAGAATTTTCGCCTGCAGTAAGTCTAAACTGAGAAGGTAATTACTGGGAAGAAAACAGCAAGCTCTGACTTTGACAGGCAGTTTGTGCAGGAAAATACAATGTTGTTTACAGCTTTTCTAGAACAGGTGTGCAACCAGGGTAGAGAGAGTGTTCAAACTCAATACCAAAAACAGTACAAAACAAATGTAAATAAAAGAAAAAAGCATCATAAATAAAAATTCTTGCCATGTGTGACCGTATTCTATTTGGACATCCATCAGTCTCTAAAGGACAGACCCAGTCAGGTGAAAAATCCCAAATAAACTTGGTGGCAGAGTGATTGAGCACAGAGGGGATTAGTGGGTTCCATGCCTCTGATGTTCTTTCCTGAAACACTGGGAATGCCCTCTCATCAACCTGATCTCTAGTGCGGTGAGGTGAGGTGTTGCCTGAGAAATCCTCCATCTGTTTAAAGGAAGCCAGCTTATGGCCTGGGCATAGTAGTTTGTAGCTTGAAACTCAGAAGAATAGTGAGGTGGTGCCCTGCTATAGTACTCTGCAGGATTCCTTCACTTCAAATAAAGTCATTCTGGGAAATTCGGCAACAATATTCAATATAAATATCTTTACCAACTCACCAAAATCAAAACTATACCTAATTTGAAGAGAAGAAAGAACAATATGTATGACAGTGGGCAGGAGAGGTTGAGTTGCGTCTCTACCATACACAAAATGAGTCATCTAAAATCCCAATGCACATTCAAATGTGAATGAATTGACAATGGAAAATTAGTCAAATAATGACTTCCAGTTAATCAAGTTAGTGAACACAGCTGTGGATAAAACTTGGTCTCTGTGACTCTTTTCACCTTGTTGCCTTAAAGGGAAAGATCCGCCTCTGAATAGGACACAAGCAACCCACTTAACACCATAATTACAAAGAAAAGTATGTCCCAACTGGGATTCGTTACTAAGAAATATTTTTAATTTATGAATTTAAAACTTAAAATAAGCATATCAACAATTTTCTTTATCCATGGACCTCTTGCCATTTGCAAAAAAGTTGTCCCACTCACTTGAAAGGTAACTAGATTGAGCCACATGAAATTGCCAATATTTGACTCTTGTACATACGAAAATGACTGAATCCTTGGGAAAAATACTGAAAGAGGTAAGTTATGTTTGCTGACAAGATGCCTCACTTCAGATCAGTCCCAGATATCTTCATTAAATCAAACAAAGAATATTTTAAATTACCAGATTTTAGTAAATAACAATAAATATTCTTATTTCTTTGTTATGGCAAAAAAATTATGTTAAAATTTGTAATAAGTAGGTTATCTGCTAGCACATGAAAGAATTTGTTACACACAGATGTTCTCTTAATGTTCATTGTTGAAAGAGGATTTGATCTGCATTTTCTTTTTCCATTCATAATTCTCACTTTAAGATAATGATAGAAACAGAGGAATTCATCTTTTTTGTTGACAATTGAACATTGAAATAGTGGTGAGGCAAAGTGCAAAATTCACATCATAAGTTTTAACCCCAAGTACTTATAATATTGGGTCACCTAATGGCTGAATTCATGTACGTCACCCAACAGTACAAACTTTTTGTCTCCCTAAAATAATTTATTTACCTCCAAAGCAACTTGAAATGCCAGAGCACATAGTAGGTACACAATAAATGCAATAAAATATAGAAAGATCATGGAACATCACAAATTATCCTCAATAGGAATTGTGTGCTGTTTCTTTGATGATTTAAAAACTCAATATAAGAGAAAGAACTTAATTGCAGACAAGCATTAGGAAGTAAAAAAGAATGGAAATTTTTCATTAAGAAATCTAAGGTTACAAAAATATTGAAAAAGTTTTAAAATGAGTTGTGCCCTATTTTTTCGGTCTACATAGTTGAAAAAGATTTTCGAGTTACAAAAGAAGATATAATACATATTAGTCACATCAAGAAAGTAAGAAGCAAAGGAGAAAAAAGGTGCTAGACAAGTAGGAGGACTGAGCTCAGGAGAGAAATTTCACGAGACACATCTATGGAATGCTAAATTGAAACATTGATGGGTAGGATGCTGATTTTTTTTCTAATTACCAAGTGTTAGTATGACTTGGTGAAATGGAGCCAATAAAACATCACATTCCCTGAACTTTGTCTAAATTACACCAGGATAAGAAGAAATGGTTCTATTTTTTAAGACTCATAAAGATTTCTCTAGGTTTATTTCGAACCAAGTTCCTGCATGGAAGAGAAAAGTTTCCAAATCCTTACACAAGACTCCAGTTAGTGGGAGGCAGGGATAATTTCTGAACCAACATGCACACACTTCACAATCCATGTGTATACAGACATTAGACTTTGCCTTCTCATTTCTCACTTGGGCAACATCTTGTTATTTGTATCCAGAACAAGATTACATCGTAGTAGGTAAGAAGAAGGTGAAGTTCTGGTTCCAGACCAGCAGGCAACTGAGAACAATGATGTATTTCAGCAGGGGTCAGAGTTGTGCCTTATTAAAGGAACCCACCAGCACTGTCATCATTTCACATTTTATTAGCAGCTTGTTAGCAAAGATGCTTGAAAGTGAAATTTCATCCACACTGACATGAGACCAGAAGAAAAAAGAAAACAAAACAACTGGGAAATAAAATGGAAAGACTTTACAATTCTACAGGGAAAAAAAAAAAACACATTCTAAAGAAAGACTATGAACCAAACTACGGTGTTTTAAAGGCTGCAGCATCCCTGTTTGACAATTGTGTGTTTACAATAAGCCTAAACATAATTGCTCTGATGGGCTGTCAGGGAAAAGATTAATTTGGCAAAGATTAGTATTGACTTGCTGTTTATTAAGGTTTTTAAACAGCTGTATCTGGCAGCATTCTTGTAAGTGCCTGTCATATCTGAAAATCAGCCTTACACCCTGGTGCTCGCCAGCTGTTACTAAACAATCTTCTACCACTTTGAATGTCTTTCTCCAGGCCAAACAGCAAGAGCAAACTATTGCCAAATGAGCCTTCTTCTCCTCCTGTCACTTTTTTTTTTTTTTTTTTTTTGAGATGGGGGTGGGGAGCTTCTGAATGCTGAAATGTCAGCTCCTGGCCGATGGCTTAGCTGATAAGAGGTGCCGGAAGTCAGTGGGCGGTTTGGGTGCTAGATGAATACGTTCCCCACATAGAGAGTGGTAGCGCTGTTAGTCACTTCACACAGACACAAAACCACAGCTTGCAACTGTTGTAAGGCAAAAGGTTTTAAAGACAGTTAGAAAGCGGTGATCAAAGATTTAGAGCCAGCAGATATCCAAAACGAATGTTTTGTTCCCTCAGCCTGGCACACGCCCTATCAGCCATAACACTGGGAAAAGACCCCACAGTGGGATGCTGAGGAAAAATTCAGTCATGGCCATGAAACGTGATCATGTGAACTGAGATTTCTCCCTAGACACTGAGAGAGGACGAACCACTCTTGGTCACATGTGCACCTCACATTTTGATTGAGGAGAAACCTGTAGAATAAGACAGGTTTGGATGTTTTGAAGTCTGAGAGAAAGGGCAGATTGAGTTTTGTACTGGAATAAGACCCAGTGGTTTCAAACCTAAGTACAGTCATAAAGGCAATGGAAAGAATAACATTCCAGTGCAGTTAAACATTAAGCCATAAAGGTCCCCGTGTTATGGGGAAACTCACAGGAATCTTTCCTATATGATTATTTTTTCGAGGATTAATCTCAACCTTTTCCAGTTGTATTGGACTAGAATGAGTTGTCCGAGCAGATATAAAAGGACATTGTCATCTCTTAACCTTTTCACTATGCTTTCCATTACCCCGGGATAGGGGTGGGGGAAGGGAGGAAATTGGCCTAGAAGCTAAGTTTTCTGGAAGGATATTTAAGACAGGATTTGCCAATGTTTTAACTCCCCCCACCCAATACATTTTTTTAAGTCCTTGGTATTGATGCAGTCTGATGCTTGACATTTGAATTGAGATCAAATCCTGTCGAATTCTAAGACATAGCCCAACAAACCATACTGCTCAGCCCTGAAAGTATGCCATTCCTCCTTAGACATCTAAGAACTCTATCCCTAATCCTTTCCACATACCATGATGTGGGTGAAAGGTAGATAAGAAACAGTACTAATTCAGCGCTTACAATTAGAGAAATGAAGTGACTTGCTATTGGGAACAGAAGGCAAGATGTGTTTTTCGCTGAGCCCCAATGCACCGCACTGAGTGGGGCTTTCTGCTCAGAGTTTTAATTCTTAGTCCTGCTGATGCTAACTAAGGCTGTGGACAAAGGAAAATCTAGAGTGTAGAATTCACTTTAAAACTTATCTGTGACTATAACTCATACTATTCTAAGTCTGGCTGTGTTTTAGGGCAAGAGCTGAAATTAGACCAGATGCTGGATTGTGCAGAAATGCATCCTCTCTATTTGATCTGATGGTGCCATAGACCTTACTCAAAAAGGGCCACTCTGTTGCTGGAGTCAAAGCACATCTATTGCTAATTAAATTCAGAGACTACAGCACCAACTTTATATTCCTTAAAAAATTAATATTGTGTTTAATAGAATCTAATAAAGGCCAGAGTGGGGACAAGGGTATCACATAGGTCTTTTCTTACCATGTTTTGCAGGAGAACATTTGGAAAAAAGCTTTTTCTTCATAGCTTTATAGGTTTGGTTGCCTTTCAATTATTCAGATCAGGAAGCTGAATATGGGAAGTGATGGAATAAACTAATTCAAAGATTAATTCTGATAAAGCTAATAAACTAAGTGAGGGATCCCAATGATCTGTGGAGGACCCCACTGTGGTTCCACAAAAACCAAGGGAACAATGAATGAAAGGAAGCTATCCCCACAGGATAGATAAAGTCTGTGGATAAAGTGTGTAGATAAAGTCCTTCCAGAAACCCAGCATACTGGCATGGTGCTCAAATATAGATATGTACCATATGAAAGTAGCATGCACTAATAATTATTGTTAGATTTATCTTTGATCTAGTTTTATACAGTTTCCTAAGCCCAAGGAAACCTCTTAGAATTCATCTCTCTGCAAATTATAACCCATTCTGTGGAGTATTTTGGTTTTTTTATCAAAGTAGACTGACAGAAACCTAAATCTGGTGTTGTCAAGAGGTTCATATAAGAAGAAGAAAGATTGGTATATCTAAATAAACTGCAATTTCCTGGAAATATTACACAATATAAGTATCTACAAAGCTATACTAGCTGTTGAGTTGGGTCATTTTTAACACCTGGTTTCAAGATGTGGTTTCAGCAGACCAACATAACAGAAGTGACAGTCCTTTAAAACACTAAGTCCCTGGGGTTGTTTTAGGTTGGGTTCTCTCCCCCAACCCCTTTCTTTTATTATAAAGGAAAGAATCTGCTACTTTAGCCTATCAATTTCCTGAAATGATTCTGGTCTTGCATTTCCAGAACATTCATCTTCAACACATGGACATTGCCTGCAGCCAGCACAGGTTGGCCTCCATGGCCACTTCGCTGATCCTTTGGTTAATTCTCTGACAAATGGGGAGAATTGCATCTTTTCGCATCCCTGCCTTCTTTCTTATGTGGAGCAATCAGAAGTCTCTAGGACTTTTCTGTATGACTTCCCATTTCATCTCACAGATTGTTTAGATAAAAACAGCTTTACTTCACCAAAATGAACCTATTTTTAGCATTTTGCCTAAAGGTTTGTTTCCCATTTTGTACATATAGAGTTGTTTTTCTGATGTTTCAGGCTTTACTCATCATCATTCCTGCCACCCAAAAATTGTTTGGACTCAAGTAAAGTCAATGAGACCCCTAAGAGGGAACTTAGTTTTTTTTTTTTTTAAAAGAGACATTAGAATTGCTCTTCAAATTTTCTTTATATATCTTTTCTTGCAACCTTTGAGTGCTTGCATTTTTCCACGAGGTTAGTTTCAATCACTTCAATTTCAGCGTAAGTACTGATTATGCCTGCCAAACAATGATGCCAGCTCTTTATCTTGGTTTTATCTTGAGGTCATTACTTTGGAGAATATTTTTATTTGGACAACAAACCATGCTAAAAAAAGAACTCTTCAGAATAGATATTCAAAGTGAGAAACTGCAAATAAACAAGTTTAAAACTTTACCCACTATGGTTGTTGTGCAAAGCCAATGTACCACATTGGTTGCTAGATATTACCTATGTTCCATTCCTGTGTTACAACAAGAATTTTTTAAAATTGTATGTTGTTTTTTAAGGATTACAATGGCAGAATTAAATATATAATAACCTACTCAAGTGAATCACAACAAGAACTGTAAAGTAGTGTGAAAATTACTGATTTCTCAAAACATAGCTGGTGTAAACTGATCAACTTGCCTTCCAACTCTGATCTCCCTTCCTGCCATCCCCTTTACATCTATGGGAAAAAATTCTTTACTTTGCTTTCCCCAGAAGTATCATGTGTACCTGTGGGCTCCATGGTCAGGAAGATAAGAAGATTCACTCCTTTCATTATTTCCCTTTCAATTATTCAGTAGCCCTCAAGACCTCCCACTCCTTCCAAGACGTTGAAGTCATAAAATATTGATGTTTTATAGGATCATGTTAGAACGTGCGAGCATCCACACTGGACTTTCTTGACCACTAGGTTTTCAAATAGCACTTTAATTATTTCCTTTACTCATCCAGATATAGGCATAACCACCTAGCCCCAGTGTAATGGACACAAAGTCACTTTCACTGGCTGCCCATAGTTGTACACTACATGCCTATATGCATGAATCTGAGAATAGTATAGAGGAATCATAAATCGAAGCTGTATTTCTCCAACCTTCATATATTAAAAATAGATTCTCATGCCCTATTTCCAGATAACCTGATTTAGTTGGTCTAGAGTGATGTCCTAGTATCCACATTTTTGTTGCTATCCCAAGAGATTATGATGCATGTGCGCACAAACTAATCATATAAGGGGAAATCAAGTCAATCTTGCCACTAATTTTGAAGACTCTGAGGTTCTCAGCTGCCAATGCTTAAGGTTAATACCAACTTGAGGAATCAACTTCTTAAAATGAGAACACAACCAGCTAACATATCTCTAAGTTATCTAATTAAAGCTCTGAAACAGTCTTACACAACAAGGAATTTAGCGGCAGGTATGCTGTCCAGCACTCAACAATACTGTCTTTCCCATCACACTGAATGTGTAAGCATTCATCTTCATCCTTGTTGCCTTGTTTAGTGTTCTAGGAAGGAATAAGGAAAAAGAAATAAGAGGAAAGATGGAAGGAGCAATGCCTGTCAGATAACCAAAAACTTTCCCAGAAATCCCCAACGGATTTCCACTTAAATCTAAGTGGCCAGAACTCTCACATGCTTATCCCTAGATGCTCATTGCCCCTTAAATAAAATCAGACTTCTATTGCTAAGGAAGGCAGGGAGAACAGATTATTGCAATAAAATTAGCTGTGTCCATCACTCCAACTTCCATTCATTCAGCTGAAGCTTTTTCTGCTGCACCACTATGGACTTTGCTCTTTAAAAGTATCCACAGTGAGGTCCTGATGCCTTGTGTTCTGCATTATCTTCTTTGATTTCTCTGCTGCTTTTGCGATATTATTGAAACTCTCTTCCAAGTCTCTCTTTAGTCTTACCTCTTCTACATATTAGACCATAGTTCCACTGACCACAGACAGACAACTCTTATCTGGTTTCTTATAACCACTTGGTATTAAAAGTTACCTAAACCAAATTTAATAAAGGTCTTTCTCAAATTCCTGGAGAATGGCATGTGACCTAATTAGCCTACCAAATTAATATTCTTTGTATCTTTAGCTCTTCCTTCCTTTCATCTCCTACAAAGATAAGACCATCTCTGTATTTGACTATGGTCAATTCTGATTGGTTCTCAAATTTCATGGATTATTTTCTGTTCACTTGTCCACAATTTAGTTCAACCCCTCTACATTTTCTCCCCAATCCCCCAGAATATCACCAGAGTGACTTAAGTGGTCTCCAGGTTTATAGGCACCTGTTGGTTTCTTTTATATAACCCAATATAATATTATAAAGCCTTCATTTTTAAATTTCCATTGCTCCTCCCATTGAGTATAGATTAAAATTTAAACAGCTGAGCCTGATGAATACAACCACACAATATCTGGCACCAATCTACTTTACTTGCTACTGCTCCTCAATTTTCCTTCCAAGATTCTAAAATCTGGCCACCAAATTTCTTGCTAATCCCTACCACACTAGACTATCAGACTCTGTTCCTTGCAATTATTCTTTCTACTACTGTTTTTTCCCTAAAAACTTCTCTATAAAATTAACATTACTTTCTCAATATTTCCATGGCATTTTGTTCTAATTTGGGAGAATTTTTTTAAATATGGTAAATATTTACTTAAGTGTGTAATTTCCTGAATAGATTGAGAGTTCCTTAAATCCTCTTCAGCCAAGTACCTACTACTGTGTCAGGCAAACACAGGCAATAAAGGATTGTTGAAAGAATGAACAGTGTATTTTATTGTTCTAGACAAAATCTCACAAAAACATAATGATTCCCTAGACAAAGAGATGTAAATCATTGCCTATGGGAGTACTTTGAATAAATCAAATTCTTTTTATAATTATAATTACCTTCTGAGGAGGCTGGGCCCTATGAAAACAAGGCTTTGTGTGGCTGGTTTTGTTCTGAAGAATGCCATAATGGAATTGCATAGGCAAAGCTGAACCTGGGACTGGGTTTAGGTGCAAGGACTAAAGAGAGCTGAATTGCTCAACCAAAACAGAAAGCATGTAGTTTTGAGTGACTTAGGATGTGTTACACACACACACACACACACACACACACACACACACACACACACAATAAATAGTGAGAAAGAGGAATTAAAAAGGATGAAATATTGGAATCACCCAGTAACATGAGCTTCAGGGCTGTGAGAGGTAGAGTAGTTGGTGGCTTTTAGGTTTACTTTCTAAAGAAATTCTCACATGTGTGTTCAAGGAAAAATAGAAAGAATGTTCACTGCAGCACTGTGTGTGATAGCTAATGCTGAAAATTACCTAAATGTTCATTAGAAGAAAAATGTATAAATTGTGGAATATTCATGCAGTAGAATATAGCTGCTAAGGAATGAGCCAGGATACATGCATCAATGTTGAATGAAGAAAAAAAAAGGCTAAATAATGGTATGTACAGTTTTATATCATTTATGCAAAGTTAAAAACAAAATACAATAATCTACACGGATTATGTCTACATACACAGGCATACTCTATTGCACTTTGCAGATATTGCATTTTTTCAAATTGAAGGTTTGTGGCAACCCTGAATTGAGGAAGTCTATTGGTACCATTTTTCTTATTTTATGTCTTTGTGTCACATTTTGGTAATTCTCACAATATTTAGAACTTTTCTTAATATTACATTTTTATGGTGTTCTGTGATCAGTGATCTTTGATATTAATATTATAATTGTTGGGGGGCATTTTGAACCATGTCCATATAAGACAATAAACTTAACCCATAAATGTGTGTGTTCTGACTGCTCCACTGGCCGATGTGTCCCCCTTCCTTTCCTGGTCCTCAGGCCTATTCCCTGGACATAGCAATCTTGAAATTAGGCCAATTAATAACATTACACTGGCCTCTAACTGTTCAAGTGAAAGGCAAAGTTGCACATCCTTCACTTCAGATCAAAAACTAAAAATGATTAAGCTTAGTGAGAAAAGCATGTTGAAAGCATAGATAGGCTGAAAGCTGAGACTCTCATGACAAATAGCCAAGTTGTGAATGTAAAGGAAAAGTTCTTAAAGGAAATTAAAAGTGCTACTCCAGTGAGTGTATGAATGATAAGAAAGTGAAACAGCCTTATTGTCGATATGGAGAAAGTTTTAGTGGTCTGGATAGAAGATCAAACCAGCCACAACATTTTCTTAAGCCAAAACCTAATCCAGAGGAAGGCCCTAACCCTCCTCAATTATTTGAAGGCTGAGAGAGGTAAGGAAGTTGCAGAAGAAAAGCTTGAATCGTGCCAAGGTTGCTTCATGAAGTTTAAGAAAAGAAGCCATCTCCAAAACATAAAAGTGCAAGGTGAAGCAGCAAGTGCTGTTGTAGCAGCTGCAGCAAGTGCTGATGTAGCAGCTTCAACAAGTTATTTAGAAGATCTAACTAAAACAATTAATGAAGGTGGCTATAGTAAACATATTTTTAATGTAAACAAAATAGTCTTCTATCAGAAGACGATGCCATCTAGGACTTTCTTATCTAGAGAGAAATCAATGCTTCAATTCTTCACAGGATAGGATGACTCTCTTGTTAGGGGCTAATGCAACTGGTGAATTTAATTAAAGCTAATGCTAATTTACCATTCCAGAAAGCCTAGAGCCCTTAAGAATTATGATAGATCTACTTTACATGTGCTCTACAAATAGAACAACAAAACCTGGATGACAGCACATCTGTTTATGAAATGGTTTACTGAACATTTTAAGCCTACTGTTGAGACCCACTGCTCAGAAAAGGATTTTTCTTTCAAAATACTACTGTTTATTGATAATGCACCTGGTCACCCAAGAGCTCTGATGAAGATGTACAATGAGATTAATGTTGTTTTCATGCCTGCTAACACAACATCCATTTGCAGCCCATGGATCAAGGAGTAACTTTGACTTGCAAGTCAGAGAACTAGAATTAGAAATGGAGCCTGAAGATGGGATTAA
Source organism: Furipterus horrens (assembly GCF_987537825.1). Classification (NCBI taxonomy): domain Eukaryota; kingdom Metazoa; phylum Chordata; class Mammalia; order Chiroptera; family Furipteridae; genus Furipterus; species Furipterus horrens. The sequence continues at coordinate 45,757,526 of NW_028327177.1, forward strand.
ATAGTTGCCATCTAATGAGAAAACAATGAATTAGGAGGTACTTCTTAGCAATGAGCAAAGAAAGTGGTTTCTTCAGGTGGAATCTGTTCCTAGTGATGAAGCTGCGAATAAGGAAAATGATAAACAATTTAGATTATTACATAAAGTTAGTTGATAAAGCAGCAGCAGAGTTTGAGAAGAAAATTGACTCCAACTTTGAAGAAAGTTCTACTGTGGGTAAAATGGAGTCAAATAATATCACTTACTATAGAGAAATTGTTTGTGAAAGGGAGAATCAACTGATATGACAAACTTCATTGCAGTCTTACTATAAGAAATTGCCACCACTACCTCAGCCTTCAGCAACCACCACCCTGATCACTCAGCAGCCATCAACATTGAGGCAAGAGCCTCCACCAGCAAATAGGTAATGGCTTTCTGAAGGTTCAGATGATAATTAACATTTTTACCATTCGTCGTCGGCAGCCGTCCGTCTTGAGAGATGATGGCGTAGCTTCCTGAGAGTCTATCTGCACCGCCGAGAATGGCTGTGCAGTCCGATTCGGGAGTGACAATCCCTGCCGCACTTGGTACAGGTGAAGGCAGATGGCTGTTGTTGCTGCTGTAGACGCTGCTTCCACCTCGATCTTTTCTGGACCGCCTCCTCGTTGCGCGCAGCCTCCGCGCGTGACGTACCTTGCCTGACCGCGAGCCTCCAGGCTAGGCGGTCGTCTGCTTGAACTTCCCATGTGTTGAGATTGATGGAGCATTGTGTCATGTCCTTTTTGCAGATGTCTTTGAACCGCAGTTTTGGGCGCCCTGTCATCCTCTTGCCTTCTGCTAGCTCGCCGTAGAGGAGGTCTTTGGGGATACGGCCTGCATCCATTCTTTTGACATGGCCGAGCCACCTGAGGCGTCTCTCGCTGAGAACTGCATGCAAACTGCTCATATTGGCTCGCTTCAGCACCTCGGTGTTGGGGACCTTATCCTGCCAGGCGACATGCAGGACGCGTCGCAGGCACCTCATGTGGAAGCTGTTGAGTTTCCTTTCGTGCCTTGCGTAGGTGGTCCACGTCTCGCTGCCATAGAGGAGAGTGCTGAGTACGCAGGCTTGGTAGATGCGCAGTCTGGTTTTCTCAGTGAGGCTGGAATTGTTCCACACTCGCCGGTTCAGTTTGGCCATAACTGTGGCTGCCCTGGCGATTCTCCGGTTGACCTCCAAGTCTACTGACAGAGAGCTCGAGATGGTGGACCCGAGGTAAGTGAAGTCATTGACAACCTCCAGGGTGTATCCATCGATGGTGATGCATGGGGGAGTCCCCGTGCCTTGAGCCATAACATTCGTCTTCGTCAGGCTGATGGCTAGTCCGAACTCCTTGCATGCGTGGGAAAGGCAAGTGACTAGCTGCTGGAGTCCCTCTTTGGAGTGTGATGTCAAAGCTGCGTCGTCGGCGAAGAGCATCTCACGGATGAGCACCTCTTTGACTTTGGTCTTGGCTCGTAGACGGGCCAGGTTGTAGAGCTTGCCATCGGATCTGGTGTGAATGAAGACACCCTCGCTGCAGTCCTTAAAGGCGTATTGGAGGAGCATGGAGAAGAAGATTCCGAACAGCGTAGGCGCGAGGACGCAGCCCTGCTTTACTCCGCTGCTGACTGGGAAGGCCTCAGAGGTTGCGCCGTTGTAGGACACCGTGCTGTGCATGTTGTCGTGAAAGGACATGACCACAGCAAGCAGATGTGGTGGACAGCCAATCTTCCGTAGCAAGCTGAAGAGTCCGCTTCGACTGACCAGGTCAAACGCCTTTGTGAGGTCAATAAAGGCGAGGTAGAGTGGTTTATGCTGCTCGTGACACTTCTTCTGCAGCTGGCGTAGGGAGAAGATCATGTCCACTGTTGATCGGCCAGCTCTGAAGCCACACTGGGACTCTGGGTAGACGCGGGAAGCAAGGGTCTGCAGGCGGGCAAGAGCGACCCGGGCGAATACTTTGCCGACGACGCTGAGGAGAGAGATGCCCCGGTAGTTGTTGCAGTCGCTGTGGTCTCCTTTGTTCTTGTACATGGTGATAATGTTGGCGTCTCTCATATCCTGGGGGATGTAACCCTCCTTCCAGCAGAGACAGAGTAGATGGTGGAGCGGCTGTAGCAGGACTGGTTTCCCGCTCTTTAGGATTTCTGGAGGGATTCCGTCGCTTCCTGGTGCTTTCCTGCAAGCGAGGCGGTCGATAGCTTTGCCGAGCTCTGCCGCAGTAGGTGGGGTGTCTAGCTCCTCCATGACTGGTAGGTCTGGGATGGCTTTAAGAGCAGTGTCTGTTACGGTGTTCTTCGTTGCGTACAGCTCGAGGTAGTGCTCGGTCCACCGCCGCATTTGCTGTTCCTGGTCAGTGATGACCTCACCTGTCTTGGACTTAAGGGGGGCGATCTTGGAGGGGATTGGGCCTGTTGCCTTCTTGATACCCTCATACATTCCTCGTGCGTTGCCTATATCGGCGGCTTCCTGAATGCTTCTGCACAGGTTTAGCCAATAGGTGTTGGCACAGTGGCGGGCGGTCTTCTGGACTTTGTTCCTGGCAGCCCGTAGAGCTTGAAGTGTACCGGGAGTGGGCGTGACCTTGTAAGCCAGTAGGGCCTTCCTCTTAGCCTTGATCACGGGTTCCATTTCTTCCCAGTGAGCCTCGTACCAGTCAGCGTTCTTCCGCTCTTTCTTCCCGTAAGCAATAATGGCGGAGTTGTATATGGCGTCACGGAGACGTGGCCAATTGGATTCGATAATGTCATCTGCCGCCACTCCCTCGCCGAGTGCATCTTCCATCTTGTTGATGAATTGCTGGGTCTTAACTGGGTTGCTGGCACAACTGGTGTTGATGCGTGGGCAACCCTTCATCTTGGAGTGGTGCAACCTCTTCGGCATTATGCGCACCTTGCTTACCACGAGGGCATGGTCCGTGTCGCAGTCTGCACTGTGGTAGCTGCGGGTGAGGAGGGTGCTGCCAATATCCGTTCTTCTGGTGATGACGAGGTCAAGCTGGTGCCAATGACGGGAGCGGGGGTGCCTCCATGACACCTGGTGGATCTCTTTGCACTTGAAGAATGTGTTTGTCACGCACAGGCCGTGGTGACACAAAAGCTCAAGCAGTCGCTGACCATTCTCATTGATCTTTCCTCTCCCAAAGTTTCCAAGGCAGGTGGGCCAGGCCATGTGGTCGGCTCCTACTCTTGCGTTGAAGTCTCCAAGGAGATAGAGAGCGTTACTTCTGGGAATCTTGGATAACGCTTCGTCCAGTGCATGGTAGAACTGTTCTTTCTCTTCAGTGGTGGCGCAGAGGGTTGGGGCATATGCGCTAAGAATGCTGACTGGGCCGAAAGTTGTTGACAATCGGAGGGTAAGTAATCTCTCTGTGCCTCCTGTGGGTGGCTCTATGGAGTTAACAAGCGTGTTCTTCACAGCGAACCCAACACCGTGCTGTATTGGTTGGTCCGGAGACTTCCCTTGCCAGTAGAAGGTGTAGTTGGTTTCTCTGATAGTTCTGTTGTCGGCCAACCGGGTCTCCTGTAGAGCCGCAATGTCGATGTTTAGTCGTGCCAGTTCCCTATCGATGACAGCGGTTTTCCTGGCACCCTTGATCCACGGAAGGTCTGCAGTAAGTCCGGGGCACATGGTCCTGATGTTCCAGCTAGCGAGGCGAAGAGCCGGAGGCTTCTTTCTTGTTGTTTGCTTGGAATTAACTGGTGCGGGTGTTTTGTGGCCCACTTTTCGAGAGGCGCCTCTCTGATCCCCACGCACCCAGTGGGGCAGGCGAGCCATGGCGAGACGGTAGCTGTCCAGTGAGGTGCGATGACCTCTCCCACCGTCAGAGGAGACCCCTGGCGCTCGTTTCCTTCGCCAATCGGATGAGCTTATAACCGGTATCTGTCTCCTCCCGTGTTGAGTTGACATCTTGCGATGACGCTGGAGTGTCCTCTCAAGTGAAACTGAAGCTACAGAGCCTGGGCAGGGTGATATGGAGGGTCTGCTGTTGCCCATGCAGCAGACCCCCCCTCTCTTCGCAGCTGAAGGGTCCAAGGGAAAGACAAAGTCAATACAGCTTGGCTTCAGGTGCGCCGCAGGAGTTGCCGGTGTTGACTACAATGTCAAACCGCCTTAGGGACTCCGGCTCCGGATTTTCTGTCGGGGTTTACTCCCTTAGCCTTTCCCCTGAAGAGGTATGCCGCAAGGCAGCGGAGGTTTTTTGGAGTCAGAGTTTTCCTTCTCTGATTTTAGAGATGTCCTTCCTCTTTCCTCCTTTACAGTCTTGAGGGCAGCATTTACCATTAAATTAGTTTTAATTAAGGTAAGTATGTTTTTAGACATAATTCTACTTTACACAATAGACACAGAATCGTGTGAGTATAACTTTTATAGGCATAGGGAAACCAGACAATTTGTGTAACTCATATTATTGTGATATTCTTTTCATTGTGGTGGTCTGGACCTGAACCACCAGTATTTCCAAGGTACACCTTTATGAATAAAAGAAGTATAGAAACAGGCATGAGAATATTAAACAGTTTATGAGAGCAGCTATTTACTGGAGGAAGAAAAGAAACAAGATTAAGGAGGGCTGCACAGAAACCTAACTATATCTATAATGTTTTATTTCTTTAAAAAGGTGTATCCAAAAAAGTATGGAATAATGTTATGATTGACTAAGTCTGGGTGGTGGGTATATTGACCTTCATTATATTAGTGCCAGTATGTTTTAAATTATATTTTATTGATTATGCTATTACAGTTGTCCAAATTTTCCTCTTTTGTCCCCCTCTACCCAGCACTGCCCACTCCCTGAGGCTATCCCCTTACCATCGTTCATGTCCATGGGTCATGTGTATAAGTTTTTTGGCTACTCCATTTCCTATACTGTACTTGACATCCCCATGGCTATTCTGCGACTACCTATTTGTGCTTCTTTATCCCCTCACCTCTTCACCCATTCCCCCACGCCCTGTCCCATCTGTGTGCCAATATATTTTAAATACATTTCAAAATTGGGATTTTCTCAAATTTAATCCTTAATGCTGGATAATTTAAAGATATTTAAGTCCAGAAACATTAAGTCTTAAATATTTTGAATTTTGAGATTAAACACTTTGTTCTCTCACAATCCTTAACCCCTACTAACGTTACCCCACAATTTCACAAAAATCTATACACACAAGAATGCATATGCATAGTTTTTAAGAATATCATTGAAAGCAACCAAGTCCACATCTGAGAAAGTGCAATGGAAAAGGGTAACAGCTGGTATAAAGTGATAGATAATCAAAACCTTCCCAAATTCAGTCGATGTAGGAGCCTGCAGTTTAAGATGTCCATGAGGTGTGAGAACCAGCTTCCCATTCCCTGTCCCAGAATCCACAGGAGCATGGAAAGAGCTTGGATTTCTGGGAACAGGGATTTCCACAGGATATGGGAAAGAGACTTTGAGCAGATCTTACCAGGTCCTTAGAACAATCAAGTTTTAGGTGATATATACATATGTTATCGATATAACTGTAATTACTATCAATAGAAGTTCCCAAAATCTTTTGGCAAACATCTAAACATACCTTGAATAAACAGAGCTTCCTTTTTTCCATTTGATTATTTCATTACAATATTACATTTTTCCTCCTCTTACATATTATGTCAGGGCTGAAAAAGAAGATAGGAAAATTTTCAGATTGGTATTTTCTATTCCAAGAAAATTTGTGTTCTGTCTCCAGCAGTTTTTACTATGTGCTTCATAGCATCTTGAATGGTACAAAGGTTTATCTTCAAAATAATATATAAGAACAATGACATAAAAAAAACCCATTATCAAAGGATGAGGCAGCCTCTAACAATCAGTTCAAAACTCTTTACACCACAATTTCTTGGACATTTTTTTCCTCTAAGATGACTTGTTACAATGCCAGACACTTGGTAAAAACAACTTGAAGCAGTCATATCAAAACAGATCATTGAAAATGTAAAGACAAATCTTTGATACCAACTAAAGTGTGAGATGGACACACAGACCCTTTACTGAGCCTTTCCCAAAGTCCATGGTTGGGACCAGAAAACAGAAGGGCACAGAATCAAGTGGCATACATGAATTACATGGTAATGTCTATTTCACACATTATCTAGTAATCTGTTAAGAGCTGAAGGTTTTATGGTTTGTTTTTAAGCCCTATCAACAATGTTTCTCTTTAAAAAATGGCTTTATTAAACTGAGTACATCCAAAAGGCTACATCAGAATAGTGAGTGCCCATATTTTCTGGGTGCCTGAGAAGATAATGACAGGATAAAGAAAATGGAGGGGGGCAGAATTGGTAAAAATTTGGGGGGGGTGGACTGAAATATTTTATATCGTCACAGGCCTGAATAATTGTTATTATAAATCTTCCAGAAACACTTTTCTATATCTACATCTAACCTGCCACCTCTCCAGTCTCTTGTAAAGTTGCCAGGTAAGTCATTCAAGGGAGGAAGAGCAACAGTGAATTGATTTTTTTTTTCTTTTTTGCCTTTTCCAAAGCTTTTATTTCTTAAGTGAGTCATTTATTTAATTGAGGATTCTATCATCTATACCTGTACAGGGAAATTTCACTTGGAAACCAAAAAAATAACAATGAAGAGTGACATTTTCTGTTCACTTCTGAACCTCAGGAATGAGGTTACTAACTGGCATTTTGGAAGGGTCCTCCTGCCTTTGGCTTTTCCGGTTTGCCTATTTGTTAGTTTTTAAATAGAGAGTTTTCCAATTCTTTAATTTAGCTATGTTTTTTAATAAGAAATGAAAGCTCAAATGAGATTTGTTTTTCTTTACATAAAAAAAGAACTCCTCTTCCTCTCTTTTTCCCCCTTCATCCTCTCTCTTTCTCTCTCTCACACACACACCAGTAGGTTAAAATTTTACTTAGAAAAAATATGTAATCTTTCCTTTCTCCTTCAAACATGTGAAACTACTGAAAACATAATTTTAATAATATTTAGAAATTAATGTCAATTTAAGACTATTCAAGTTATTCCAAACTAAATTTTAACCACATAGGTTTTTTTGTTTATACCATTAATGGGAGTTGGGAGGGGTGTCATTTTTAATAAAAACAGAAATTGATGCTCATTGCGAAAAAAAGCCTGATTTCTTCTAGTTGATGCCTAAGGGAAGGTGTCATAATTCCTACTATGAATAGATTTCTGAATGTTAAGCCAATTAGTTGTTTTGAAGCATGAGTCATATTAAAGTAATATTATAAAATATTTTTTATGAAGTCATACCCCGTCATTGTTTTTACAACTATCAAACCAAAGAGGTTTGATAACACATGGTGTAACTTGAGGGTGGGGGATTTTTGAGATATTTATCTACAGCTTTGAGTATGATGATTTATCTTCCAAGGGGCAGTCCAATGCAGGACACATCTGATGATAATGCATTTTTCACTATTCAAATACTCTCCAAATGCCAGCCTCACACCTAAAGCCACCATCATGAGATATGGCTCATTCTCACTAGTAGCTTATTCACAGTGTCATTTCCTGGGAAAATACCAAGTATCTCATTGGGTTGAAGGTGACTTTCAGAATCTAAACTGCTAATCCACTCACCAGACAGTATAACCCAGTTATAAAAGTCAGCACAGGTCCAAGCACCCTGTATCTAAAAAAAAGAATGCAAGACAGCCTCATGAACATAATAAAAACTTACATCTCTTTGTCTTACATCAATGTTTCTCTTGGTTCAGAGTTTTGTGATCGTGTTTGAGGAAAAAAAAAAACTCAGTGAAAAATGTGGTAGATGCTGGGTGCTCCTGGTCTGGGTTATGGAGGAAGATAGAACACTGTGGGCATAATCAATGACACTGCTCTGTGTGGAAGGGACCATTCCAGATTCAACAGGTCATATGCATTTGTCAAGCTTTAACTTTTAAAGATCATCTGTTAGGCATTAGAGATTGTGAGATTTGGTGTCAAGAGGCCTGGACCCAAAAGTGAGATCACATATCATCTGAATCAAGAAATGTGTGTGAATGAAAACGGATACTACTAACAATTGCACCAGAATAGTAGACCGGGGAAACATTAAATGATACAGCATGGGACTTCTAGCCAAGATGGAGACCTAGAGAGACACACTGCATCTCCCTCCACAACTAAGAAAGAGTGCAACTACCTCAAAACTAGAGACAAGCAGAAGTTCCAGAAAATTGAGCTGCATGGAAGTCCAACAAACAAAGATATAAAAAAGAAATACTCATACAGACAGGTAGGAAGGACAGAGATGGGGCGGAGAGGAAGCATTGTGGTGGTGGCAGCAGTGGTGGCAGCAGCAGGCTGCCGGAAAGCACAGTCACACATTTTAAAAAGTCAGGAGAGACACATGGGGAGTGCTCCCAGCACCAGACCAGACCACAGACCTCATGATCCCAGTGCCAGGGAAAATAAAGCCGCATTGCTTCTGACTGTGCAAAACAGGTGGAGGCTGGGGCAGAGGAAGAAACGGCCAATCTCTCAGCAGAGTCTGCTTGTTTAAAGGACCCCCACAGTCCTAGAATGTCCGCAGACCAAACCACTCTGGGAACGACAACCAGGGCAACAACTAGAGATGCCAGTCCCATACAAAGTGGGAGAAGTGCCTGGAAAAGGGGCAAGTGCAGAGCAAGAGACATTGTTCCCTCTCAGACCCCTCTCCCACATACAACACCACAACGTGGTGAAATGGGTCGACCTCTACTGATGAGAAAACCTAAGGCTCCACCCCTTACAAAGTAACAGGAGTGAGAACTCTACCTAAGACACAGAGGCAAACAAATACATGAACTTGTCAAGTTGAGGAGACGGAGAAGTATGGCCCAAAAGGGGGAATGGGTCAAGGTTCCGGTGGGAGAACTAAGTGATGAGGAGATAGCCAACCTAACAAACAAGAAGATAGCCAACCTAACAGATATAGAGTTCAAAACACTGGTGATAAAGATGATCACAGGAATGACAGATATGCTTAAGTATGGCAAATGCATAAGGGAAGAAGTGAAGTCTATGCTAAATGAATCGAAGGAAAATCCACACAAAATCAATGGTGAAGGGAAGAAAACCAGGGTTCAAACCGATAATTTGGAGGAAAACAACAGTCAACTAGTACAAAATGAGAAAACAAGAATTGAAAAATATAAGGAGAGGCTTAGGAACCTCTGGGACAACTTTAAACATGCCAACATCCAAACCAAAGGGGTGCCAGAAGGAGAAGAGAAAGGGCAAGAAATTGAAAACTTATGTGAGAAAATAATGAAGGAAAACTCCACATATTTGATGAAGTAAATTGACATACAAGTCCAGGAAGCACAGAGAGTCCCAAACAAGCTAGACCCAAAAAGAACTAAACTAAGACACATTATAATTAAAATGCCAAAGTTTCAAGATAAAGAGAGAATCTTAAAAGTAGCAAGAGAAAAGCAGAGAGTTACCTACAAAGGGGTGCCTATAAGACTGTCAGCTGATTTCTCAAAAGAAACTTTCAGGCAAGAAAGGACTGGCAAGAAGTATTCAAGGTGATGAAAAGCAAGGACCTACAACCAAGATTACTCTATCATGCAAAGCTATCATTTAGAATGGAAGGGCAGATGAAGTGCTTCCCAGACAAGGTAAAGCTAAAGGAGTTCATCATCACCAAGCTATTATTATATAAAATGTCTTAGGGACTTACTTGGTAAAAAGAATATCAAAACTCTTAACATTAAAAGGACAACAAACCCACAACTATGAACAACTGAATCTAAAAAATAAAAATGAAATCCAACTAAGCAAACCAGAATAGGAACAGAATCATAGCTATGGGGATCATTTGGAGGGTAATCAGCTGGGATGGGGAAGGGGGAGAAATGGGGAAATGGTTCAGGGATTAAAAAGCATAATTGGTAAATACAAACTAGACAGGGGAAAGTTAAGAATAATATAGAAATAACCTTCCAAACCTGAATCAAGAAGAAGTAGAAAGTCTCAAAAGACCAATAACAAAGAAGGAAATTGAAACAGTAATCAAAAATCTCCCTGCACACAAAAGCTCTGGAACGGGTGGCTTCACAGGCGAATTTTACAAAACATTTAGGGAAGAACTAACTCCTACCCTCCTCAAACTATTCAAAAAAATCCAAGAAGAGGGAAAAATCCCAAACTCTTTCTATGAAGCCAGTATTACCCTAATCCCAAAACCAGGTCAAGACACAGCAAAGAAAGAAAACTACAGGCCAATATCACTGATGAACATAGATGCTAAAATCCTCAATAAAATTTTGGCAAACAGGATCCAACAATACATCAAAAAGATCATACACCCTGATCAACTGGGATTTATCCCAGGGATGCAAGGATGGTTTAATATTCGCAAATCAATAAATATAATACATCACCTAAACAAAATGAAAGACAAAAATCACATGATCATATCAATAGATGCATAAAAAGCATTTGATAAAGTACAACACCCATTTATGTTGAAAACACTCAGCAAAATGGGAATAGAGGGAGCATACCTTAACATAATTAAGGTTATATATGAGAAGCCTGAGGCCAACATCATACTCAATGGACAAAAACTGAAAGCATTCCCCCTGAATTCAGAAACTAGACAAGGCTGTCCACTCTCCCCACTTCTATTCAACATAGTGTTGGAAGTCCTAGCCACAGCAATCAGACAAGAAAAAGAAATAAAAGGCATCCAAATTGGGAAAGAAGAAGTAAAACTATCACTATTTGCAGACGACATGATAGTATACCTAGAAAACCCTATAAACTCCACTAAAAGACTACTTGATATAATAAGTGAATTTGGCAAAATAGCAGAGTACAAAATAAATATACAGAAATCTAAGGCATTTCTGTACACCAACAATAAAATATCAGAGACAGAGGCAAAAAAGAAAATACCATTTACTATAGCAACAAGAAAAATAAGGTACCTAGGAATAAACTTAACCAAAGAGATAAAAGACCTGTACATTGAAAATTATGCAACATTGAAGAAAGAAATTAAGGAAGATACAAATAAATGGAGGCAAATACCATGTTCTTGGATGGGAAGAATCAACATCATCAAAATGGCCATACTACCCAAAGCAATTTACAGATTCAATGCAATCCCTATTAAAATACCAATGACATATTTCACTGACTTAGAACAAATCCTCCAAAAATTCATATGGAACCAAAAAAGACCCCGAATAGCAAAAGCAATCTTGAAACAGAAGAACACAGCAGGAGGAATCATGATACCAGACATCAAACAATACTACAAAGCCACTGTGATCAAAACAGTCTGATACTGGCATAAGAACAGACATATAGATCAGTGGAACAGAATTGAAAGCCCAGAAATAAACCCAGGCCTCTATGGTCAACTAATCTTTGATAAAGGAGGAAGGAACATAAAATGAAATGAGAAGAGCCTCTTTAACAAATGGTGCTGGGAGAACTGGACAGGGACGTGCAAAAAAATGAAACTAGACCACCAACTTACACCACACACGAGAATAAACTCAAGATGGATTAAAGACTTAAATGTAAGCCATGACACCATAAAAGTCATAGAGGAAAACATAGGCAGGAAAATTTCAGATATCACATGTAACAATATCTTCACGGATACATCTCCTAAGGCAAGAGAAATAAAGGAAAAAATAAACAAATGGGACTACATCAAACTAAAAAGTTTCTGCTCATCAAAAGAAAACATCAGCAAGATGAAAAGGAAACCAACCATATGGGAAAACATATTTGCCAATGATATCACAGACAGGGGACTGATCTCCAAAATATATAAAGAGCTGATACGACTCAACATCAAAAAAACAAACAACCCAATTAAAAAATGGGCAAAGGACCTGAACAAACACTTCTCCAAAGAGGACATACAGAAGGTTCATAGGCACATGAAAAAATGCTCAACATCATTCGCCATCAGAGAGATGCAAGTAAAAACCACAATGAGATACCACCTTACACCTGTCAGAATGGCCATCATCAACAAATCAGCAAACAACAAATGCTGGCGAGGATGTGGACAAACAGGAACCCTACTGCACTGTTGGTGGGAATGCAGATTGGTGCAGCCACTATGGAAAACAGTATGGAATTACCTCAAAAAACTAAAAATGGAACTGCCATTTGAACCAGTGATTCCACTGCTAGGATTATACCCGAAAAATCCTAAAACCCTAATTCAAAAAAACCTGTGCACCCCTATGTTCATAGCAGCACTGTTTACAATATCTAAGTGCTGGAAACAGCCTAAGTGCCCATCTGTAGATGAGTGGATCAAAAAACTGTGATACATCTACACAATGGAATACTATGTAGCAGAAAGAAAGAAGGAACTCCTGCCATTTGCGACAACATGGATGGAACTAGAGAGAATTATTCTTAGTGAAATAAGCCAGGCAAAGAAAGCAAAATACCATATGATATCACCTAATACAGGAAACTAAAGAGCAACACAAACAAACGAACTAAATAGGCAAAGACTAGAATAGTAGTCAGTAGGGGGGAGGGGGGAGGGAGAGAAGGGGGATAATTAAGGGAAGGGTCTAGTCAAAGAATGTGTATGAATGACTCATGGACATGGACAACGGGGAGGAATATAATTGTGGGAGAATGGATGAGCTGGGAGAGGGGAGCAATGGAGGAAAAATGGGACAACTGTAATTGAATAACCAAAAAATAAAATTAAAAATAAAAAAGAATAATATAGAAAAGGGTGAAGCCAAAGAACTTATATGCATGACTCATGGACATGAACTAAGGGGGGTGAAATTGCTGGAGGGAAGGTGGGTACTGGGCAGAGGAAAGCAAAGGGAAAAAAATTGAAAGTACTGTAACAACATAATCAATAAGATATACTTTAAAAAAATGATACAGCATGCATGAACACCTTGTTCCGAAGCCACGCAGACCATGGACACATTGGTTTACTTCATAGGGCCTTTATTTCCTCATCCATAAAATCAGGGTGAAAGAATGTCAACATCTCATGGGTAAATAGCAAGCACTGTACTGATTCAAAGCACTGCATATGTGAACTGTACTTTGAAATGTGTCACTCAATAGCAGGTTTTAGCCAATGCTGGAACAGTTTGCAGACCTCCAGTTTTTACCTCACAGAACAACATCACAGCCCTCTAGACCTTGGCAGTTCTCAGCAGCCAAGGCCTCAGAGCCAAAACTGCTCAGTGAGGTGTGTGTTTCTTTTGTTTAAGAATGCAGTTCACTATCTAAGTTCCACAGAGTGATCACAAACTACTCTTGGAGGGAACATGCTTTTTTTGTTATCCTATGGCTACAAACTCTCAGGCAGCCACAGACCAAGAACTCTGAGGTCATTAAGGCCATACCCAGACCCGACAGAAAATTTTAAATCAAATATATTTTTTAAAACTCATTTCAAAAGTATCTCTTCTCTCCAGGCTTTGATCTGCCTATGCACACCCAGAAAAACCCATAGAGTCCTGATCATACCAGCATTGCACACCTGGGTAGATATAAATATAGATATAGATCATATGTTGTGACAGACACAGATATGTGATATAGGATGTATGTGTGTGTATACATACACATACACACACTACAGAGAGGAACTCCAACCCCCAAACTAAGCAAATATGTTGGTAAGAAACAGAGCCCCATGGGAAACAGATGTACCAGGCTTTGCAAAAAAGTTAAGTACTAAGCCATATGAGAAGCATGTAAGAAATGTAGGAATGCCATGGCTAGCTACTCAGATCTCTCCTTTCAGAGCTGAGGGCACTCATTCTTCAGCTATTAAGTGTTGCCTACTGAGCTGTCAGATGAGTCCCTCTCTGGCAATTGCACTCAGCCGAAGAAAGCTGCATTGCCAAAGTTTATGCCCCATCTCCTGGGGCAATGCACAAGCAATGGCTGTTCTACAGTCATTGCCTCAAGCTGGGACAACTCCAAAGGGCCATCTCAGCCCTGGAGCTCCCAAGGGATCAGAGCCAGCTGCAGACATTTTGGTGATTGTGTCTCCGTCAGCCTTCTGTCTATCCATCTTTCCTTCAGCCTCCACAGGTGTTGATCCCCAGAGAACTCCCCAACCATATTCAGGCACACAAAGCTCCATTCCTGTTTCTGTTTTCTAGGAAACCCAGTCTAAGACAATGCACCATTTCTTTTTTGATTTCTTGGAGAAAAGAGAAAGTATAGTTAAATAAAATGAAATTATGTTAAAGATGTTCCGTGAGACGAGCAAGGCAGGTCTCTCTCAGAAGTGAGCTGGTGAGAGAAACACAACCATAGCCAACATTCAGCCATGCGAGACTCAAAGAAAACACTGGCACTACCTGGCACAACCAGCCCACAGTGTAAGAACTTGTATCTGAAAGTCTTTAGTCTAAAAACAAGCACTGAATCATTTAACCGTTACTTTAATAAAGACATTTGTAAAACGTATTTTATATATATAAAGCCATATTTCAAAATTACCTATTATTCCAATTATCTAACATTGCATGAATCATATTTGGGAAAATCTGTCCAGTTATTATCATCCATCTGCTCATTTGGGGAAGCCCAGCTGAACTGCAGATAGTTCCCAGGAGAAAAGGGCTCTCTATGGAGGTCTAGCAGGAAAATAGGAAGATTCCATTGTATTTTGATAACGCAACATCTGAAGAAAAGTTTTGGATTCCTGGAACCTAATTCCTGACACTTCTCCCCATTGAAGAGTTTTTTCCTAGATCATTTCTTTGCCTGGATACTTCTGGGTAGGAAAATAACTCTCATATTTGACCTTTCAATGTTCTATACAGATGTGTATAAAGATTCTTGCCAGAGGGTTTTCCCTCAGGATTATTTCTGATTGGACAAAAGTTTTCAACAGGAATTCTCTACAGTCGATTAGTCAAAATTGTAGCCCTCTGTGCCTTGAAGGCAAAAGAACCCTTCATGATATGGTTGTTGTTGGTTTTTTGTTTGTTTGATTTTTTTTTTTAATCATCTGCAAATCCATGTGAATTCAAGGTAAGAAAGACACTCTGGAATAATAGATCCCGCACCCACCTTTGAAATTGTTGTATGCACATAAATCCTTCCTTTTAAATTATGAACCATAATACATTAGTAGTAAAACTGAAACTAGATAAATGATATTCAAGAAACCAGAAATTATTACATAGGATTTGCAACACAGGATCCTCTATCTTGACGTCCTAAAAGGACTTTCAACAAAATCTAAACAGAAAAGAAATTAACACTGAGCCATGGTCTTGTCACTGGCAGATGTAAAACGTTCCCTCACATTCACAGGCCTGTACCATAGAACTCAACAACGAGCAGCAAAGTTACACGCATTCAAAAGATGACATCATCCTCTAGCTGCTTGGGGTGGCTCAGGATATCTAGCTATCCTCCTAAGTAGTTTAGGAATTTAAATCGTTTGTTTCTGTGGGATTTAATAGTCTATTAGATTAAGAGGAGCAATATGGAGGCCTCTCACTAGCATGGCATAACAAATCCCAAAATGCATAGCTTTTATATACCTTATGGAATTTAAAATCTAGGGATATATTCATGAACAGCTCTCAGAAACAAAGTACTAGAGCAACTGAAATTCTAGAAATCTGAAATTCTGTTATGGGACAGGAAGACAATTTCTAGACTACCAACAAACAGAAATTGGGTGTTTCATTTTTATCTGCCTTTGGTTATCTTAAAGCTTCCTATTTCTATAACAATTTCATCTATAATTTTCATTCACTATGTGACAAACAACACCAAATGTACAACATGAAAATGGACATAAATCAAAATATCGATATGTGTGTACTCTGTGAAAGAACCTCTGGTGAGCTGAGGAGGCTCATAGACACTATCAGTAAGCCCAGAATGCCTAACCATGATGTCATCTAACATCTCAAGAATACACTATCTCTCAGCAATGCCTAGATACAAGCAGCTCATTTTCATATGTCTTTTTAGTGTTGTGGGGCCATACTTTTCTCCAATTTTTGAAGAATTGTCATGCTCTGGTTTAAAAAGTCTCTAGAGTTTTATGGGGCATCCCTTTCATTTTGCTGTTTGATTTCTTGCTTGAATCTTAGTCTCAAAGATAAACCAAAAATAGGGATGGTAAAGGGAGTTCTGAAACAAAAATTTTTTAAACATCATATGAATTTCTCCTAGTTTCTCTTCTGGGATTCTGTGAACACTAGAAACATTCCATTACAAACAGAATTGATATTTTTCAGTCACTTGACAAGTAGACACCATTTTACAAATCGCAGAAAGAAAATGCCAAAAAATTTGTTTGCATTGACTTTGCATTCAAGTCAGAGTTTCTCAATCCATTGTGCCATACGGTCATGAAGGTAGCTCCATGAAAGATGGACTATGGCTTTGTAAAATAACCAGTGCTTATCACATTGAAGAGGTAAAGTAAAAATACTTGATGCCATCAAGGAAAACAAAGCTGATGAGGGAGTGATCTGAAAGTCATGGAGGCTCTGCATGGAAGAGTTGTCCTTATACAATACCATGACCTTCATCCACAGGACTTTCAGCCATGCTGAGTTATATTAAAAAGACTACCCCATATTTCTAAAAAGGGCTGTTTTTTTACCATCTCTGATCAACATAAACTATGTGGCTGACAAGTAATTTCTAGTTAATCTTTGATTTTATCCTATGAGTTAGAGTTGATGTGACATCTTGAACCCAATACCTCAAACTTTTAACTTTGCAAATTAAAAGAGAGATAGGAAAAAAGAAATGAGAACAAGGGGAAATGGTTACCATACCAGAAGGGAGATCTGCACCTCAGGACCCTGATTCATGTTACGGATGTCATGTTGGGTAATGATAGCATGTGGAAAGAAGCTTCATACCAGGTCACAATCCTGTCATCACGAAGGAGTCAGCAAGGAAAGCAGGAGAGTTTATTCTCCTTGGGGAACCTAAACATTTCATTTCAGGAACAAGGAAAACCCTATGTCTTTCTTTTTTCTTCATAAACCAAGGAACATGATAGGTTCCTGAAACTGATGAGGGTCACTCTGTACTGATCGAGGCTGAGAGCAACAAGATTCTAGTTGCTCTGGAAATCACCACCATCTCAGAGATGACTGAAATATTTGATGGGAAATTAGAGGTGGAATAAGAAAAATTCTAGCAGGAAGTAGTTTGGCGTTCTAACGATGAAAGTGCAAATGCCATTCAGTTGTTTTTGCTCACACAAAATTTATATTTCCTAAAATGTTCCAGGGCAACAAAATGCCAACATATCCCTTGAATGGCTAAGGAGTCACCCCAGGATTCACAGGAGAAAAATAGTAATGTAGAAAGACTACAAATAGCTAGGAATCTGTAGCTTCAACAATTTTTCAACCATCGCGCATAAAGAAGGTGATGGATTTTAACAGCAGTAAAAGGGAAAAGAAGAACTGGAAAGAGTATCAGAAGAAAGAGGGGTGTGATGGCATCTTTTCTTGAAGGCTTGTTTATGAGGTGGCTTATTTTGAATTACTCAGTGACAAAAACAAGGACTGCCACTGCAGCAGGCTCAGCCACCAAAAGAAAGACTAGAAGGTGCCAGATGGGATTTCTGTCAGAGCAGTTAGGTCACATGTGGCCATTTACTACAAGGTGCTGCCAAGGTAACAGCAAACTGTGCCTGCATATAGTCAAATCCAAGTGCCATTCTGGAAAGAGCAGCTGCCTAAGAGAAACATCTGTTCACCATCACTCATGGGCTTAATTGTGAGGTTCTTATCACCCAGAAGTGTTTGTCTATACACCACATGCCCTTCCTTATGTCCAACTTCAAAAAAATACCCAAACCAATACAGAAGCCACCCAGAAGTGCTGACTAGTTATTTGACTCCTAAGTTGGTACTTTTAACAAACTTCATTAGCTTACTTGATAAGGAAGATAAACACAGAAAAATGGACTTTGAAATTTGAAAGAATTGCTTTGAATTTTTATTAAAGGCAGTTTGAACCAGGCAAGAGTTTGTGAAAAGAAAATTAAGCCAAAAAGAAAAGGCAGAAAGAAAATTTAAGCCAATTATTTTGTCAAGGTCCCCCTTGATGAATCCTCAAGTCTGCATTATAGAATGAGTGCATGGTAAGTGCATCTATTCAGTCATCCCTGTAATATCAAAATGCTTTACCAAAACCAGGCTGAGGCAGGATACAGCAGTCATTCATTTACCCCTTCCAGAGATTCCCCTTGCCCTTGATATTCTGCTCCCAATTCCTTGTTATACTGGCCACTGGGAAGTCAAATAGAAGGCATAATTCCTGCCCTCCCTGGTCCTATGTTCTAACTAGACACACACAAAGGTTACAGTCCTCTCTGTAGTTTTTCTGTTATCCTGACAATTCAGTAGGAATCCCATGGCCAAGAGACACACAGAAAGTCACTAGCAACAGAGGAGAGAGAAAGGTTCATAATTCCTGCTTCTTATTGTCTCTTACCATTTGAACTCAGAGAACCTTTGTTCTGCTCACTAATGTCTGTCCCTACGACCTAAAAACTGTGCACCACATCTCCAATATTTACCTGGAAATTCTTTGGTTAACCCAACATAATAAAACACTTGCTAAATTTATTTATTTTATCATGAAAGAATTAAGTAGCCATGTCTGTCTGGATATCTTGTCAACTTAATGGAGGCAAAATAATCCCAGAGAACCCGAAAGAAATTTTCATCAAGAGAAAAAAAAAAAAAAAAAAAAAGGCTGCTAATTCCAGTAGGGCAGAAAAGGTTTTATATGCCTACCTTCTCTAGGGTTTCTATTATGTAAATCTAACTCAGTTGACATGGGTACTTCTGGGATTTGTGGTCTGATTTTTAAATCATTCTGTATTCATATACTCCCTTAGATAAAAATCCTGCTGTGGAGGATAATAGGTATTTTGTAGGAATACAAAATTCTCTCATTAGAAAATCTGTTTCTCATAGGTTTTCTTCAATCCTAGAAATTATTCCAGAAACAAGTACAAGTATGACTGAGTCTGGAGAATCGAGTTATTTCTACAATATAATGATGGTCAATTTCTGAGCATATATCAGCTCAAATCAAAGGCATTCGCAAATGGCTTGTGGTGGGCTGTCAGGCAATAATTCCACCCACCATTCACTTATTAAACAGTAGCAACAAAATTATTCACTGTGTTTTCTTAATATTAGCAGTAGGCTAAATAATGACCAGATGTTCATTCCTTTAAATCTCCAAATTCCATTTATGTGATCTTATTGCATTAGGGTAACTCTTAAAAGATTATACCTTAGTGACACTATAGATTTTTCTGTAAGTTGTACAAAATTTTTGGCAAGTATTTCTGGTAGGGTTGAGCCCACATCCTAGTTAGGTTTTAACTCATCTTCTTCCTCAATTCGATTTAAGATTTATTGGATACATGGAATGAGGAAGAAACTATCTGAAGTGCTAGAAATATTTTCAACTATAGAAAGAAAGTTTGTTCCCTCCCAGAATTTCTATTTATTCTCTTTTTCTCTTCTTTCAATGTCTCTATGCTTTTCTCAGACTCTTGGCTCTCTCTCCATCTATGTCTCTGTCTCTCTCATCACCAATGGATTTCCCAGTCAACAAATCCAATGGAAATATTTTTGTCACATATACAACGCTGAACTCATTAAGTCCATCCTTCCTAAATATACTCATCTTCTTACAGCTTTCAACTCAATTAATGACACTGCCATCATCCTTCACTCTCTTCTCATTGATCACAAACCAAAACATGGAAGTTGCCCTCAATTCCCTTTATCTCTTCCATCTCCTGTAATCACAAAATCAGTTGTAACTTTCTAAAGATTTTCTTGATCTATCATTTCTCTCCATCTCACTGTCATTGTCTTAGTTCTAGTTCCCATGCTTCCCATTTAGACTTTTGCAGTAGGCAAATGCTATTCATGCCAGCTATTTCTTCATTCCGATCCCTCTTTTTGTGTCACTTAAGAGATCTTTCTAAAAATAAAGATTAACCATTCAAATTTCTGCTTAAAAATCTTTCAATGGCAATAAAAAATATCAATAACAACTCCTGAAATGTAAAATATCACTATCTTTATTGAATATGCAATAACGTTTTTGGATTAAAACATTTAAAATAAAAAATTTAAGTTCATGTCCACAGGGAAAAAAAATTTTAAGTTTACATTTGTAATTTTAATAGAAAAATAGAGTTTAACTTTCTTGAGTTTTGATTAAATAAACTATTTACAATAGAAAAAAAATTTAAACCTGTCAATGGCATTCTACTCCCTGCAGATGAAATTCAAACTCTTCCATGTAGCATTAATACAAACCCTTTGTGATCTGTGTTCTGCTGGTTCTTTGAGCTGCATGCATCCATATTATTGAGCCATACTGACCTGTTCTTCCCTGTGCACCACGATCTTGTGCCTCCTCTCCTTTGCCCATGAAACGCCTATGAAACGCCCATGCCTTTCTTTTCCACATGGAAGTTCCTCATCAAGACTTAGTGCAATAGTACCTTCTCTAAGAAACTGTTTATGATTTCTTCTCTCCCTGCTTCCTTCCTCTCTTTTACCACATAATTTTACTGAGCCATTTTCCTCATTGCATTTGAACTATTTTCACATCTCTCTCCCACATGATGTTGTAATTTATGTGAAGGTAAGTTATTTTTTTCTTTGTATTTCTAGCATCTGGATCCATGTCCCATAAATAATATGTTCTCATAAAACAATGACTAAATGGATGCTGATCTTCATCTTCTTCTGAGTTCTGCAGCATCCAGCACAATTGACTGCCAGTCTTTCTAGAATTTTCTAATCATTTGCTTTCCCAAAGACTCTTCTCTTCTAATCTCCTTTAGCTCTCTGAAGCATCCTTTATGCAGGTCCGCTGATGATTCTCATTCTTTCTCTTATCTGGTAATATTTGACATTGTAGTGATTTCTAGCCCACTCTTCCCTTTTCTCTCCTCCATCCTTCCCCTGGATGGTATATTGAGACATTCATCCATAAACACAGTCTGGCACCTAACCAGCACTAGCCAAAGATTACCACCCTGGAAATGCTCCTTTTCTGACATTTTCTCCTCTTCTCAGAGATGTTTTTCCAGGAATGAAGCATGTTCTTAGTCTCTCATGGCACAATAATATCTATATTTTTATACATATTCAAAAGGAATCAAATGATTATGTTTGTTATTTATGAGGAATCAATAAATCAGAGGTCTAAAAAGTTTTCAAGACTATAATAAGCATGAAAATAAATAAAGCCTATGTATATCAGGACCAAACATATCAGTGTGAACTTAAGAGAATTCTGTTAGAAATTAAATATAGCTCACCTTTATTTTCTATTTCTATTCAGGAGGCCATTCATGGCAATTCATTGTGATTGCACAACTGTTACAATAATAACTCTATTCTAAAACACAAATCCCACCACCTTGGCCTTATGTAATGGATAAGATGGGAGGGATTTTATTGGAGTCCAGAGTTCAAATGTGACAGAGCTGCTTATTCTAGTGACAATAAAGCCCACACAGTGCTGCTCTTTGCAGACACCCTACCGGAAAGGAAGAATCAAGTGGGCATTCTTTTTCTCCCTCTCCTGGAAGGACAAGCATGACTGTTTCTGTGGTTAAAATATTTTTAAAGCTGATCTTTCACTAGCTTCCCTATTTGTCATCATGGAATTAGGGAAGGCAAGGATCATGTTCACTAATCACTCAAGCCACAGCCTTATCATTGGCAGTTTATTTAGCTTTTATGTTGTGTTCAAGCCTTGGCCTTAACAGGAGAAATTTTAAGATCTAAAGGCCACGGATTATTTCACATTTCAGCTCATTTCTACTGATGGAGAGAACACAAATTACTAAAAGTTCTAATATTTTAAGTTCTAATATCTTAGTGTGTGCACATGCATGCACATTTTAAAGCAACTGCTTCTTGTAACTACACAGCTTGAAGATTAAAGAAAATCACTGGTGCTCTCTTTGATTCACCATAAATTGTACTGGGTCCTGGGCATATAGCTTTCAGCTGGGCTGACTTAGTTCAATGATAAAGTCCCTGAATGTTCACTTCAAGTCACCAATCCTCTCTTCATGGGTGTGTCCTCAACTCTGTTGCAGAGTATTATACTTAAATCCTGATATTATAACTCATGCTCTACATGGCTGCAAAAAAAATAATTCCCTATAATAACTTCCTAGCGCTCATATTCTGTTTCCCTTAAGCTGTCCAACCAAAGGTGCAGAAGTCATTGTTGGCCACCAACAGCACATTCATCCCCCAACTTCCTCCTTTCCATCAGAACCCCAGTTTGGGAGAAGTCCCACCCCTCCTCCATATAGCTATGCACCTCCTTTCCCCCTACTGGTAATTGGATTTGAAACATGTGATATAATTCCAGGCAATGACGATCTGTTGGGGGGCAGCATTGGCTTCTCAGAGAGGTTTCTTTACTGATAAAAAGAAATGTAGGTATACACCTTCTTATTTCTCTGGGTGCTCCATGTGATATGACATTTATTTTACAATGTATTAACAAGGGAACAGACATCAATAGACATGAATGTTATAACCTTTTGACAATAGTAATTTGAAGAGACAAAAATGTGTGTGAAATGTAGAGTGGGGCAAAAGCAGGTTTAGAGTTGTTTGTATGGAAAATAATAAAATAATAAATAAAATACAAGAATAAACTTTATGTTTTATGTAATTTTGTCCCACTCTGTATGTACATATCTACTTCATAGTCATTATTAATGTTTTTGATCATTACTAGCCATTGTGAAGTTTAGAAATCAATGCAAGTGGAATATTTAATTTAAATTTACAGAATAATAATGGGTCTAATTGTATCCTCAGAAGATGAAGTGGAACAACCCTAGAAAGAAGCACTAAAAGACCCTCCAATTTTATTATCCTAATTTATGGCGATGGGTACGGAGAGGAACAAGGTCCAGTGTCCCAGTCTCAAAACAGATCCACTTCTCTGGCTCTACCACATAGGGAACAATCACCCAACAGGATAGAAAGAACATTGGCATGTAACCAGGAGGCCGAGACTCCAAACCATCACTGTGGTGGACCAGCAATGACTATGGAGTTGTTACTTTTCCTCCCTGTTACACAAAGAGTTAAACCTATTGATTCAGAAATCCCTTCAGTTATAGAACCCTTCAACTCTATGGTATTGACTGGTACCCCACATACCAGAAAGGAGTCTCCCACCTAAGACCTTCACAAGTACAGGAACTGTGCAGAAGGGACTTCTCGGTTGCTGGAACAACTCTCAGGCATCTCATTCTTCTCTTATGAATGTTTAAAAAACTTAAGCAAATATGTTTCCCCTCATGCCCTGTTCTCACCTTCATTTCTATCTTCTTTATACATCCTGCTGCTTCTTTCCTCCCCAACCAGCACCCAACCAGGGGAGAGAGACCAGGCCTGCACCCAGGCTCAGGACAGGGATGCCCAAATCCTCAAAGCCACTGATTCCTCCACACAGCAGAGAGCTGAGTGCTGTATTCCCCTGGAGTCCGGAAAGGAGCACCTTTCCTTCGTTTTGCTCAGTGACAGTCCTACCTGAATGAAAATCACATCCCTCGTGATGCTTAATTTCATGTGTCAATTTAGCTAGGCCACAATACCTGGATTTTGGTCAAACACCAATCTGGATATTGCTGTGAAGGTATTTGCGAAATGTGACTAATGTTTAAATCAGTAGTCATTCAGTAAAGCAGGCTACCCTTCATGATGTGGCTGGGCCTCATCCAATCAGTTAAAGACCTTAAGAGGAAAAAAAACTGGTCCCCTTAGGAAGAAAAAATTCTGTCTCCAGACAGACTTCCGACTCGAGCTGCAGTATCATCTCTCCCCTGAGTTTCCAGCCTGCTGGCCGCCCTGCAGATTTTGGACTTGCCAGCCTCTACAACTGTGCGAGCCAATCCCTTAAATAAATCTTTCTTTGTCCCTGTCTCTCTGTCTCTCTCTCTCTCTTCACCTTTTTTTCTATGTCTCTCTCCCTCCATATATATATCTTCACATAAAACACACACACACACACACACACACACACAACTTATTGGTTCTGTTTCTTGGGAGAATCCAGACATACCCCTAAAAGTACAAATCCAAGTTCCCATGAAACCAAAGAGGAGGATCTGTAGAACCAACGGATTTTCTGGCTCATTAGACCCTCTCCTGGTTTGTATGCTTCACCCATTACACTGAGCATTTTGAGAGCGATTACCCAGAAGGACTGAAGCTCTACCTGGAGTCGCCATATGATTACAATGAGACTGAAGTAAGATATTTGATTTTATGTCTAAATTAATTTTTCAGGTATGTTGGTTTACTACAATTGCTTTCCCTTTCAGGTTTGTGTCTTGGGTGGCTTTGCCTAAAACTTACATTGTATTTTGTTGTTCTGTTGTAAAGAACCATTTCTTTTTCCTTTCTAAAAAATCTTCCTAGTTGGTCTGAGTGCTTTACCTAGTGTCTGGCATTCCTTTTTATTTTTAAACTTGGTATAATGTCTTGCACATTTTATATATATATATATATATATATATATATATATATATATATATATATACACACACACACACACATATATATATGTATGTGTGTATATATGTGTGTGCATGTATATATATATATAGAGAGAGAGAGAGAGAGAAAGACTTGAGAACTTTTAAGATAGATATATATATCTTTTTACAGATGAAACTCCTAGAATTTTATAAGAGAAAGATGCCTAGGACTTTTTTCTTCCATTTAAAGATTTATTCTAACCCTCAAGCCGGTTACTGAAAAGGGGAAAAGTCATCTGTATTTGCTCCATTTTAGTATATTGTTTTAATTCTTCTATGCTGTCTGGGGACTTTTAGGAACTGAAACAGCAACTAAAAGTCAATATTAGGAACTGATTTTATTTCATGCTTCATGCTTAATAGGTTTTAGAATATTTTTATTGCTGCAAACTCAGATTCACTCACCAAATCACCAGCTAGATAATATGGCAGAGACGCCTGCCTGTCCCCAAGGGAGACTGAGGTAGGCTTGTTCTGTCTGTTTGCATTGAGCCCAGCATACTCCTTGTCATGAAAGGCTTTGCTCACTTCCTTCTGGGCACAGGCTTGATGTTGCAACTCTGGCTCTGCTTCAGCTCTGCTATGAAGCTACAGTTGGATACTTCAGTAAGAAAATACCTCTGTATGAGTTCATCTCCTCAAAGAGTGATTGAAAATTACATACGGGTGGAGTCCATGTTTTATATTTCTGTTGTACCTTCTCAGAGCGTCAGGCCCAGGGCACTGAGCCATACTCTGCAGGAAAGCACCAGGAAACAGGGACAAAAGAAGGCTACACTTCATCAGCCATGGTCACCAGCCCAGGATTAAGCCACTGATAGTGGCCCTGGAGCTTTTGCTGCTATTGACAGTGTATTTTGAAGGTCTTGTGGTTAAGACCCTTAAACATTCCTATGTTGCTTAGGAATCTCTGAGTAGCATGAACATACACATATTCTTCCTAAAATGACTCAAATCTTACTTGACCTACTTACACATTTTTCCCTACCTTTATTGGGGGTATTCCAGCCACGTCCTACAACTCATTTTGTGAAGGTATGTATCCTTTCATTGGCTCTGAAGTTTTACGTTCTGCCAATCTAATATTTAATTAAAGTCACTATATACCAGCTCCACTCGTCCCGCCCCCAAGATGATGAAGACTACAGTTTTCATCTGAAGGCACTAGAAGATGTGTAGGAAGGGAACAAAGGCCCTGCTCCAGTGAAGCTTACTTCTGGTGAAAGGAGAAAAGTAATAGATAAACAATCAAATAATTATATAACAGGGTGGTGACAGGGATGGGCAGAATCGTGGTCCGGCAGGGCCAACACTCCAGGCGTGCAAACTGTGCAGTTGTACAGCCTTCCACACTTGGGGTTTAATGCCCTGTGGTCACTGTCTTGAATGTCTTACTAATTTTATAAGTGAAGTCAGATGAGACCAGGGAGCATGCATGAGAGTCAAGGAGCCTCAGCTTGCTCCTGCCTCCTGACTTCTTCCCACCTGCTGGCTCACCAGGCCCCACCTGGACTTCCCATCTACCTCATAACAACTGCCACCCTGGGGACCAGTAGCACCCTCAACATGGGCACGAGAATGGTTGGAGTGGGTAAAAAATGCCCTGTGAAGAAAGACAATGGTTGTGCCCATCTCAGGGTTTGCAGCACATGGTGCATTGGGTGGGTTATTCAATGGGGCTTAACCATTGATCCAGGCACCTAGTGTGTCATGGAGCTGAGCTTGCAATACCCACCCCCCATGACTTAGTGTCTGCATGCAGCTCACTGACTCTCAGATTTCCCCTCTTGTTAGCTGCCAGGCTGATGTGTTATGCCCAGATGGGAGTAGAAATGTCAAGCCAGGCATTTCCCCTTCCTACAGATCCACCAGTACCCCAAGTGCTTCTGAGATCTCCTCTCAGTATACAAGTATCTCTGTGTTTTAGGATACATAATATTAAATTGTAAATAAACAACATGAGAGGGGTCATGGACAAAAGGAAAAAAGCTTTCTTTTTTTTTTTTACAGTTGAATTATTTTTATTTATTTATTTATTTATTTTTAATGTGTTTTATTGATTATAATATTACATTTGTGCCAATTTCCCTTCCCTCTGCTCCCCTCCACCCGGTGGCCCCCCTCCCTCCAGTTGTCCCCCCCTTTTAGATCATGTCCATTAGTTGTGCATACAGTTCTTCTCAACCTCTCTCTGTCTATTCCATTCCCTCCTACCATGATCCTTAATTCCTATATCATCTCCCTCCCTCTCCCCATTCCCCCTCCCTGTTGACCTCCCCCCAATATGTTCCCCGTACCTATAGTTCTTTTTCCACTCTCGTTGCCTGTTTAGTTTGCCTTTGTTTCAATTCCCTAGCTTCTGTTGTTTCTTGTGATGCAGTTTTCATTTTAGATTTCATTGTCTTGATCCTCCTTTTTCTAAACCAGTCCCTTTAACATCTCATATAACAGTGGTTTGGATCTAATGAACTCTTTCAGTTTTATTTTGTCCTGGAAACACTTTCTCTGTCCTTCTATTCTGAATGACAATTTCGCTGGATAGAGTATTCGTGGTTGTAGGTTTTGGATTTTCATTACTTTGAATATTTCTTGCCAGTCCCTTCTTGCCTGCAGGGTCTCCCTTGAGAAGTCAGCTGATAGTCTAATTGGGACCCCTTTGTACATAATTCTTTTCTTCTCTCTTGCTGCTTTTAAGATTCTCTCTTTATCTTTCATTTTTGACATTTTGATTATAATGTGTCTTGGAGTGGTTCTCCCTGGGTCTAGTTTTTTTGGAACTCTCTGTGCTTCCTGGACCTGTAAGTCTATTTCCTTCCCCAAGTCTGGGAAGTTCTCCTTTATTATATTTTCACTCAATTTTTCAAGTTCTAGTTCATCTTCCTCGCTCTCTGGCAAACCAATGATTCTTATGTTGGGCCTTTTATAGCTGTCCCAGAGGTTTCTGATCCTCTCATCGTTGCTTCCCATTTCCTCTCTCTGCATTGGTTGACTGCTTGTTCCTTCTCCATATTCCAGTTTGTTGAAATGAACTCTGGATTTTTTTTCCTCACCATCTGTCTCGTATGTGGTTTTGTTCCTTTCGTTATGAGTGTTTTTTGCTTCTTTCTCATCTTTTTCCAGATCTTTTGTGAATTCTGTAAGCCACCTGATAACAATGGCCCAGAACTGAGCATCTGACAGGTTTCTTATCTGTTCATCTGTCAGGTTCTCCATCTGTTGCCTAGTGAGCTGTGCCACCGGGATTTCTATAGTTGTCTGCCTCATTTTGACAGATGCGTTTTGTTTTCTTGGGCCGGCTGTAGGGGGCAGTGCCTGTGTACTCGTCACAAGCCAGCGACCGGCGCCTGTCCGCAACCTATTTCGCAGCCCTGTGGCGCTTTCTTTGGGGGCGGGGGTCCAAGATGGATTCACACAGTTATTCCGCTAGGAGACCGGGATCCGTCCTCCCGCCCCCCTGGGCCTCACTGTTCAAGGCGATGTGGTGGCTGCTTTCCCCAGCGTTGGGGTCGCGAGCTGCCGGGGGTTCGACTGCAGCCAGGGTTGTTCTCCCCGCCGCTGTCCCAGGTGCGACCGCAAACAGCACCGCCCCCTTTCGCTCTTACCTGCCCAAAGGGCGCCGCTGGTTTATAACTTCATATGTTGGGCTTCTGTGTAGTTTTATTTTCTGGAATTTCTAGTTATCCTTTGTTTTGAAGTAGTTGTATTCCTCTCTAGTTGTAGAGGGAGACCTAGCACGTCCGTCTAAGCCTCCATCTTGGCTGGAAGTCCCCAGAAAAAAGCTTTCTATTGTAGTACTTTTAATATCACTCTTTTTCCTTGCGTTTTGGAGCCAGGGATCCCACATTTTCATTTTGTTCTGGGACCTACAAAGTATGTAGCTTGTTCTTGGGTCAGGGAGAGAAAGTGATAGATAAAAGTGCTCTGGCTCACTTAGTGTTAACTGTAAGGGCTTCTTTAATAAGAGGATATTTGCACAGAGATCAAAAGAAAGTGACAGTGAGCCATGGGGTTACCTGAGGTAAGAGAATTCCAGGCAGTGAGAAAAGCAGTGCAAAGGCCCTGTGGCAGGTATATGCTAGGCATGTGTCAGGAGCTGCCAGAAGACCACTGTGACAAACAAAGCAAATGTGAGTATAGTAGTAGAGATGAGGTCATAGCAGTAGTGGTGTGGAATCCAATTATATAGAACAAGGTAGACTATCATAAGGACTCTGGGTTTTATTGAGTGAAATGGGAAGCCACTGGGGGTTTATTAATATTTTAAGCCAGTGAGGGTCATAACACGGAATGACATGGTATAATGTATACTTCAGGAAAATTTTATCTATAAGATCTTACCTATCACTTATATAAAATATCTCTCTCCTTCTCTCCTTTCCAAAGCTATTCTCCATCCCTTTACTCTTACCCTCTCCTTCTTCATAGTACCTGTTATTATTAGACATATATTTTTATATTTTTTCTTCCCAGACTAGAACATAAACTTCATGAGAGAAGGGACTTGGTCACTGTGCCCCTGGAACCTACATCAGTGTTGGATACACAGTGGGTTCTTAGTGATTATGTGCTAGGTAAAGGAATGAATGGATCTTTTAAGACAGATTATAGAACATCTTGAGAGCCTAGATAAACTAATGCCCTCCTTCTTTTCAATTGTCTCTATAGATCATCAACCAGATGATTGCCTCTATAGATTATCAAGGCAATCCAATCCATACCCTCATGGACGTGTATTATTTTAGATGGTTCTTCCAGATACTGACCTAAATCTAACTGCCTTAAACTTCACCCATTGACCTCACCCTGTCTCTGCCCTTCTGCTTATTGGTTTCCTTTTTAAAATATGTTTTTCTTAGATAGCCATGTAATGTTTTGTTTACTGGAGGACATTTGGAGAGAATAGGTGGCCAATAAAGTGTAATGGCCAAGAGTGTAGGCCCTAAAATCTCACAGAGCTCACTCTGCCCAATGTGGCTCAGTTGGTTGGGCATCATCCTACAAACCAAACCAGTTTGATTCCCTTTCAGGGCACACGCCTGAGTTGCAGATTTGATCTATGTTTCTCCTCCTCCCTTCCCCTTTCTCTAGAATCAATAAAAGAAAAAAAATTAATTTCACACAGCTGGGTTCAAATCTTAGCCCCTTCACCTACTAGCTGTGTGACCTTGGAGAAGCCATTTACCCTTCCCAGCTCTCAGTTTCCCTGTCAATAATATGGGGACAAAACTATTTTTTCACCAGATTTTTCTAAAAGAAAGTGACATTTTTGAGGTGCTTGACACAGTGCCTGGTAGCATTATAAAAAGTCTAAATAAGGTACATATTTATAAATTAAATAAAAAGAAGAAAAAGTTATTATATAATCCTACCACCCAGATACAACCATTTTATAACATTTCATGGCAAGATTTCTTAGAGTTGAAGATAATTTCTTATTCACCCTCAGTCTTTTCTCTAAGTTAACTGCCTCCAGACCTGAACACTAGGCCTCACAGAACACAGCCCAGGTCTCAATAACTTACTTTTCCAAGATTCTTTCTAAACCTTCCTTCTTTCTTATATAATAATTTCTTTATCCTTGGAAAAGTACTATACATTTACCCTGCTGAATAATATTTTATTGGTTAAGCCTGTAAATCTTGCTCCTGGAGATCATTTTAAACCTTGATTTTTTTCACTCAGTAATATGGGCTTCACATTCAATCAGCATATTTTTTATGTTTATACCTATGTTCTTGATGAATATGGTAAGCTCTAGAATCCAAGGCATGCCATCAATAACCTCTCTCAAGTTTGACTGCTATTCATTAATCTAAATCTTTTGATTTCAAAATATCTACATCCACCTAAATTCACCATTATCTACAATATGTTTCCATTAGTCTATAGTGATAACATAAAGATGTTTTTGTCAGATACTTTTTAAAATCAATATCTACCATTGCTATGGACTGAATGGTATCCCCACCCCAAAACTGACATATTGATGTCCTAACTCCCAATAAGACTGCATTTGGAGCTAGAGATTTTAGAAATTAATTAAGGGTAAATGAAGTCATATGAATGAGGTTCTAATCCAATAGAGTTTGTTACCTTATAAGAAGAGGAAGAGAAATACACCTCTTTCTGTGTGAATGCACCAAAGAAGGGCCATGTGAGGACACAGAAGGCAGCCTTCTGCAAGCCAGGAAGAGAGTCTTCACCAGGAACTGAATTGGCTGGCACCTGGATGTTGTACTTCTAGCCTTCAGAATTATAAGAAAATAAATTTCTGTTGTTTAAGCCATTGTCTCATTGTATTTATGGTATTTTGTTATGGCACCCTGAGCAGATGAGCAGACTAAGACAACCACTTTGGTAATGTTCTTCATAGTTCATAAAGTGGTCAACCCTAACCTAAAGGCAGATAAATTACAGTCAGCAAAATTTTCTCTTAGAGAACTGACTGTGACTTCAAGGTATAACTCCCTCTTTTTAAGTCATCACAAAACTTTTGTTAAATAATGACATCTAGACTTTTTTCATGGTTTTAACATTAAACACAATGGTTTGCAATTTTAAGAAACCATGTTATTTTCCTTTTGAAAATTCAAACTTTTTTTATGTCTTATTTTTTGGCATTATTTCAGATTACCACAAATTCTCAAAGATTATTTTTGGTGGTTTTATACTCCCATCTCCCATTTCTTCTAGTAGCCTGTAACTTGGCAAGTGTATGATTATGTAAGCAAAAGCTTTCTAAGTTTTAGATTCTTCATCTCTCCTCTTTGCACCTCCTGCACCCAGCATGGTGCCTAATTTGTGGTAGACACTCAGCAACTGTTTACTCAAATGAAACTGCTCTTACTGAAAAATGAATGATGCTATCTAGTTTGCCAACAGTTCACAGAGTTGTTGAAAGGTTCAAGGAATAATGAATGTGCTCATGCCTAGTAAACCATAAAGCAACATATAAAAGTCTAAAATTGTAATACCTAGGGGAGCCTAGCAGGAAACATAAATGGATAATACATTAGGGGTGTAAGATGCTATCCTAGCAATTTTGTGATCATTATTATATATTATCTAGGGTCAGCTGACTGTTATACTACATGGGCCTCAACATACCTAATGGCTCAAACATAGCAGAAGCTAATTTCTTGCTCACATAATCTTGTTCCAGTTTGGTGCAGGGTCATGCAGAGGGTGAAGAGTGGGTAATGAGACTCTGCACCACTGTCTTTCAGGGAAACCAACTACTAAGTTTATATCCTCTTTAACAGGTTGTCCTGGATATTTACATAAGCCAAGGAAAGAAAAAGAGAAAGGAGAGTCACTCATAATTGGTTTTTACAGGCCAGACTTGGAGGAGGTGCCCATAACTTTTATTCATGTTTCAATGGCTAAAACTTGGACACAGGGACATACACTATTTCAGTGGCAACTGGAAAGTGAATCAAAGTGTGTACCCAGGAAGAAGCAGAAGTACTTTGGTGAATAGCCAGCCCTTCTATGATTTTAAATCTGGGTAATCACTAAAAATTTTTACAAAAATTATCTGGCTGATGCTGCCTGAGCCAAACGAAACATATTTGAAGGCTGAATGTAGCCCAGGGGCCTCCAGTTGGCAACTCTGCACTGTATGAGTGTTAAGTACCATTATTATTAGTTAGGGTGGACTTCTTTGGAATATTGAGATCTGAACTCATTTAAAGTGGCATATGATTACTTTAGAAAGCAGTGGGGTTTTTTTTTTTTTTAACTTTTCATTCTTCTTATATGGAAATCTCTCTAAGAACTTCTATATCATTTTCTGTACCACTGTCATTTGTGGGGCAGCACATAACAAATATTTGTGCCTGCACCCCATCTTTCCCACATCACCCTCCATACCTTCCAATAGTCATCACCAGCCACCTTTTTTCACTTTTTCCCCAAATGATTGTTTTCCTGAAACCACCCTTGTTGGAGTCTTTTCTAACAGACTGACTGGGTGGAGGATTTCTATGTCTGGCTGGTGGGAGACAGTGAGTTGAAATGGGAAGATGGATAGTGGGACAGCGTTCTTAAAGTCACCTCTGTGCTTGCCTGTCAACATCTCAGACTCCCCTCCTCATCCCACCTTCATCTGTCTCTTGAGCTGTGGGTGCAATGCCCATCTCCTCTAAATCTATCATATTCTAGAAATGTCAACAGAAAGAAAGAGTTACAGTTGAAAGGAAAGGAAATTCTAAATGTAAGTTATAATTTCTAATAATTTGAAACCATTTCTCTCTCCAACTGCTTTTTTTTTAAGAGGGGTGGGAATGAAGGGAGAAAGAGAGGGAGAGAAATATCAATGTGAGAGAGAGATATCAATCACTTGCCTCTCGCACACGCCCTAAGCAGGCCTGCAATGCAGCGGGATGATGCTCAACCAACTGAGCCACACCAGTCAGTGTCTCCCCAAACACTGTTAAATAAACAGACAACTTAATTTAAGCCCTGGATCTGCTTTGAAGGGCAAATAATTGCAGAGGAAAGAAAAGTGTTTTCTCTAGATTACAATAAATGGACCACCGCCCAGTAGCCATGACCAAAATGAATGATGGTGGTTGCCCTGAAGCAATCCATAGTCTAGAGGAAATAAAAACACATACTTTTTTTAAAAGCTTATATTATAAGAAATATACTGATGGGAAACTTCTGGCCAACATGGAGGCATAGACAGACATGCTGCATCTCCCTCCACATCTAAAAGGGAGTACAACTACCTCAAAACTAGAGACAACCAGAAGTTCCACAAAATCAAACTGCATGGAAGTACAACAAACAAAGATATAAAGAAGAAATACTCATCCAGACAGGTAGGAGGGGCAGAGCCGGGGTGGAGAGGACGTGGTGTGGTGGTGGTGGCAGAGGAAGCAGTGGCAGGCCAGTGGAAAGCGCAGTCACACATTTTTAAAAGTCAGGAGGGACACGTGGAGAGCGTTCCCAATTCCTCCCTGGACCTCACAGCTCACGGTCCCAGCACCAGGAAAAATCAAGCCTCATTGTTTCTGACTATGTAGACCAGTGGGGGTTGAGATGGAGGCAGAAACTGCTGGTCTCAACAGAGTCCACTTGTTTAAAGGGCCTCCACAGTCCTAGAATGTCCGCAGGCCCACCCACTCTGGGAACAATGGTCAGGGTAGCAGCTAGAGAGGCGCCAGTCCCGTGCGGAAGTGGGAGAGGTGCCTGGAAAAGGGACGAGTGCTGGGCAGCTGGCGTTGTTTCCTCTCAGACCCCCCCCCCCACATACAGCACAACAACATGGCGAAACAGGTTGTCCTATGCTGACGAATCTCTAAGGCTCCACCCCTTACAATGTAATGGGAGCAACAGCTCTACCTGGGATGCAGAGGCAAACAAACACAAGAGCCTGTCAAAATGAGGAGACAGAGAAGTTTGGCCCAAAAGGGAAATGGATCAAGGTTCCAGTGGGAGAACTAAGCAATGAGGAGATAGTCAACCTCACAGATGAGGAAACAGACAACCTAACAGATGCAGAATTCAAAACACTGGTGATAAAGATGCTTACAGGCTTGACAGATATACTTAGGTATGGCAAACACATAAGTGAAGAAGTGAAGGTTATGCTAAGTGAAACAAAGGGAAAAAAATGAAAAAAACTTCCCAAATTTTGTGAAGGAGATGGACATACAGGTCCGGGAAGCACAGAGGGTCCTGGGCAAGCTGGACCCAGAGAGGAACACACTAGGACACAACATGTTTGAGATGCCAAAAGTGAAAGATAAAGAGAGAGTCCTGGGAGCAGCAAGAGAGAGGCAGAGAGTTGCCTACAGGGGGGTGTCTATAGGACTATCAGCTGATTTTTCAGAGGACACTTTGCAGGCAGGAAGGGAGAGGCAAGCAGTATTCAATGTGATGAAAGGCAACCTGCAACTAGGATTACTATATCCAGCAAAACTATCATTTAGAATGGAAGGGCGATGAAGTGCTTCCAAGACAAGGTAAAGCTAAAGGAGTTCATCATCACCAAGCCATTATTATATGAAATGTCAAAGGGACTTAAGAAAAAGAAGATCAAAACTATGAACACTAAAATGACAACAAACACAACTATCAACAACTGAATCTAAAAAATAAAAACAAAATACAACTAAGCAAACCAGAATAGGAACAGATTCATAGGTATGGGAATCATTTGGAGGGTTATCAGCTGGGAGAAAGGAGGGGGAGAAATGGGGATATGGTGCAGAGATTAAGAAACACAATTGGTTGGTACAAAATAGACAGGGGGAAGTTAATAATATAGGAAAGTGTGAAACCAAAGAACTTATATGCATGACCCATGGACATGAACTAAGGGGGGGTGGGATTGCTGGAGGGAACAGGGGTACTGGGTGGAGGGGAGCAAAGGGGAAAATAATTGGAACTACTGTAACAACATAATCAATAAAATATACCTAAAAAATAAAATAAAATAAACAATAAGAATATAAAGAATTTAAAAATTAAAGAAGAAATACACTGATGGGTTAAAAAACAATAGATAAAAAATAAGTCTTGAAAAATATGTAAAGGCCTGATCAATCTAGTGTTGGCAAAGATGTCTAAATAAAAGGTGGTCCTCATTGGTGGGAGTGATGGGCACAACCAGCCAGGAGATCAATCTGTTTGTATGCATAAAATCTGTAAGTATATTTTCTTTATCCAAGCAATTTTAACTTTAATCACTTATCTTAAAGAAATAATAAGACTGGGTGGAAACATGTGTATGTAATTTCTTTGATTATAGTGTGGTATATAATAAGAAAAATGTAAAACACTTGAATATTCATTTATAAAAGACGTTAAGTAAATTATGTTACACATATATAAAGACACAAACACTATAAAATCATTTTAAAAGATAAAGCAAATCTCTATGGGTTGAAATTTAAAGGTAACTATTCTTAACGGTAAATGATAGAAGATTAATTAAACATAGTATAATCATAATTAGAGAAAATAATGTTTAAAAGGCATTAGAATGTCCATAAGGATACTTACTAAGTTATGTACCATAGAAAGTAGAATGTCTTAGGAATTGTCAAAGTTATAATTATATCATCATTATTATCATCATCGTCATTTGGGAGGCACATTCTGTGTATCAGACACTAAGCCAGACAGCTTACAAACATGACCTCATTAAATCCCTATGAAAACTCTTTGTGTTAAACTAGTATTCAGAATTTAAATATGGAAAAAGTAAGATACAAAAAGGTAGCATGTTCAAGGTTTCACAGTTAATGAGATGCAGAGCTGAACACAAACATCTCCTCCTGACTAAAAAGCTCCCATTCTTTCCAAACACAATAAATATGTATTATCCAGCTCCAAAAAAGTAAATTTATAATCTAATAGGGGGACAAGAAAAGAGGAAAACACATACAACTAAGAATGATGAAGGTGATAACAATGGTAATAATAAGTAAAGCTTACTTAGTGTTCACCGTTAACCAAACTATTCTAAGTGTTTTATATTTAACAACATGTCTGAACTTTACAACAATTATATGATGGGTATTATATTATCCCCACTTTATAGAAAAGAAAACTGAGGCCCAAAGTAGGTAAAAACTTCCTCAAAGTCACACAGTTTCAGGATCTTAATGTTTAGCTAGTCCACTTACAAAATCTCTAAAAGTAACATAAGAAAAGAACCAATGAATTTTCATGAGACATCAAGGGACAAGATTACTTCCAGATATGGATTTGTAAGCTTTCTGAGGATAAAGACCATGTCTGCCTGTCACACCTGTGCTTCCATGGCCTAGAACAGGGCCTGACAAATAAGCACTGCCATAATTTTTCCTGAGTGAACAAAAGAGGAAGACTTTCAGCAGGATTTTTCAGCACTGTAAGATTTGGGCAGGTAGAGAAAATGAGAGATGGGGAGGTCCAGTGAGGAGATACATTTCAGAGAGAAGAAACTAAGAGTTCATGCACTAAGGCTGTGAGTGTGGTTGCTAGAGGAGCATTAAAAATTGGGTATTTGGTTGAACATTAAAGTACATGAAAGGGGCCACTGAAGATAAGTTTGGAAAGTTAGCTTAGCCTCATGTGATAAAGGGTTTTGAATGGCAAGAAAAGAAGTTTAGATTTTAGTGAAGAAAAATTGATTTTTTTATGATAATTTTTAAGTATATTTTATTGATTATATTGTTACAATTGTTCCAATTTTTCCCCTTTGCTACTCTCCACCCGGCAGCCCCCCTCCCCCACCAATACCGCTCCAAATCCATGCCCATGGGTCATACATACAAGCTCTCCCACTTCACCCTTTCATATATTCTTCTTTTTTTAAATAAATAAATGATTAATTAATTATTTTAATAATAAAAATAACAATTCCTCCCTCTCAGATATTAAGACCATTTATAATCTTATAAAGGACAATGGACGAAGGACTCAAGTTCCTCTAGCTGCTTCAAGCTGGACATGGCCATCGTCCTACCTACCCTTGGATCCAGAAAACCCTAATAAGAGTGGGGGTGTGGATGCGAGGGTGGCCTTCCCACATGGGGAAGGATCGTGTAGACTCCAGGTCAGTTGGCTGTCCCCGGACAATGGCGTGCTTAATTTAACAGACTGGCATCCTTGTTGTATTCTGGGGGCAACAGATTTGGCAACAGGGTTAAAAGACATCATTCAATCCATAACTACTAGATGACGAAAGGCAGGGATAAATTTTTGAATGTCCCACATTAGGGGGAAAAAAAAGGGCTTCTTTGGAGAAAGGTGTCCCAGGCACATCTCACCTGTCCAAAACCTTTTGCCCATTATACTTACTTTGGGTTGAGGGAAATATTTTAGATTTCCCACCTCTCAGACCTTTGGGCCCTTTCTGTCCAAGCCATTAGGATAGAAAAGAGAAACCAGTTTTAAAGTGAAGCCCACAGACCACCCCATACTTCACCAACCCAGCAACTTAGTTCAGCCAAACTGTTGAGTCTCAGGAGGCAGTGCTGCAGACACAATTAAGTGAAGCCTATACATACAGACAATCACTCAGGTAATGAGATCATAGGCTTATGTACTTTTAAAACAGAAAACACATGTTAATTTATGTAAAATAACCCACATACAAGTCTCTAAATCTGTAAGACTGTCTTATTGAAAAGACATCCATTTGCAAGGCATTTGACATTCTTCTTGTTTGTAAATTAAATATCTTTGATGATACCACAGACATAGTTTAACTTTCAAGTGAAAACAAATTTTAAATGAAAAGACAGTTAGCTGCACTACTTTATAGTCTACCACTGAGCATTGTGATTTTCCTTGAATAACGATTTTTCTCCCTAAGATTATGCACCTTGTCATTAAAGGGACTGCATTAAGTCCATTTTTAAATTATCCTGTTCCTTTGCATAAACACAACAAGAGCAGAAAATGATCACTTATGATCTTTAGTTCTGCTTTGCTGGAACTTATGCAAGAAACATTTAGGGTGATCTTCAGTCTGCCCTTCAGGGCACAGAAGCTGAGCCACTAACATGGCATTCAGCCTTGCCTGTACACACCTGTCTTTTCCAAGTCTTTCTGGTTTTTTATTGTGCCTTAAGGTCCCTTCTAGCCATCTTTCAGGAAAACAACCTTCATTTCTTCCCTGGGAAGATTGCTGTGGACCACACAACCAACCATGGTACCAGGCCTTTTATCTCGTGGACTTTTATTACCTTCGAAAGTCATTTCCAGTTCCTCAGGGCTTTGTGGTAACAACCAGAGCCCAAGCATATCTCCTTTAGGCATGACATTCCAGTCAAAGACTTGGTCAAAAAAAAAACAACAAATCTCTATTAACAACTAGTCTTATTAGTTTTATGCAAAGAAACTTAGGTCATTACTTACTTCTTTAGAATGCCAAACTCTGGAGGGATTAGATAGGGAGAAAAATATACAGTGTGAAGAAAAATCCTTGTCCTTCTAATATTCACTGAACTGGCATTTCCATTCTTCATATTTTCATTTTTCCCCCACTAAAAAAATTTTTGTTTTTTTTTTTCCATTACAGTTGTCCCACTTTTTTACCCTTCTTGCTTCCCTGCACCCTGTCCATCCCTTCCCCCACATTCAGTCCCCACTCAGTTGTCCATGTCCGTGGGTCATTTATACATGTTCTTTGACTAGACCCTTCCCCTTCTTACCGCCTTCTCTCCTTCCCACCTCCCCCGTTGTTACTGTTAGTCTACTCCTTGTTTACATATGTCTGGCTCATTTGCTTGTGTTGTTCGTTAGTTTCCTGTAATAGGTGACAGCATAAGGTATTTTTCTTTCATTGCCTGGCTTATTTCACTAAGCATAATTCTCGGTAGTTCCATCCATGTTGTTGCAAATGGTAGAAGTTCCTTCTTTCTTTCTGCTACATAGTACTCCATTGTGTAAATGTACCACAGTTTTTTGATCCACTCATCTACAGATGGGCACTGAGGTTGTTT
The DNA here is from genome assembly GCF_987537825.1 of Furipterus horrens. Classification (NCBI taxonomy): domain Eukaryota; kingdom Metazoa; phylum Chordata; class Mammalia; order Chiroptera; family Furipteridae; genus Furipterus; species Furipterus horrens. Next base: position 45,796,561 of record NW_028327177.1, read on the forward strand.
TGGGCATTTAGGTTGTTTCCAGCACTTGGCTATTGTAAATAGTGATGCTATGAACATTGGGGTACATAGGTTCTTTTGAATTGGTGTTTCAGGATTTTTCGGATATAATCCTAGCAATGGAATTGCTGGTTCAAAAGGCAATTTCATTTTTAGTTTTTTGAGGAAATTCCAAACTGTTTTCCATAGTGGCTGCACCAGTCTGCATTCCCACCAGCAATGCACCAGGATTCCCATTTCTCCGCATCCTCTCCAGCACAAGTTGTTTGTTGATTTGTTGATGATGGCCATTCTGACTGGTGAGAGGTGGTATCTCATTGTGGTTTTTATTTGTAACTCTCTGATGGTTAGTGATGTTGAGCATTCTTTCATATGTATATGGGCCCTCTGTATGTCCTCTTTAGAGAAGTGTTTCTTCGGGTCGTTTGACCATTTTTTAATTGGGCTGTCTGTCTTCTTGGTGTTGAGTTATATGAGTTCTTTATATATTTTGGAGATCAATCCCTTGTCTGAGATATCATTGCCAAATATATTTTCCCATATGGTTGGCTTTCTTTCATCTTGCTAATGTTTTCTTTAGCTGAGCAGAAACTTTTTAGTTTGATGTAGTCCCATTTGTTTATTCTGTCCTTTATTTCCCTTGCCTTAGGAGATATATCAGTGAAAATGTTGCTATGTGGGATATCTGAAATTTTCCTGCCTATGTTTTCCTCTAGGACTTTTATGGTATCACAACTTACATTTAAATCTTTGATCCATTTTAAGTTTATTCTGGTGTATGGTGTAAGTTGGTGGTCTAGTTTCATTTTTTTGCATGTCCCTGTCCATTTCCCCCAGCACCATTTGTTGAAGAGGCTCTTTTCACTACATTTGATGTTCCTTCCCCCTTTGTCAAATATTAGTTGACCATATAAACCTGGGTTTATTTCTGGGCTCTCTATTCTGTTCCATTGATCTATATGTCTGTTTTTATGCCAGTACCAGACTGTTTTGATTACTATGGCCTTGTAGCATAGTTTGATATCAGGCATTGGGACTTCTCCTACTGTGTTCTTCTTCCTCAAAATTGCTGTGGCTATTCAGGCTTCTTCTCGGTTCCATATAAATTTTTGAAGTATTTGTTCTAGGTCTGTGAAAAATGTCATTGGTATTTTAATAGAAATTGCATTGAATCTATAAATTGCTTTGGGTAGTATGGACATTTTAATGATGTGGATTCTTCCATCCATGATCATGGTATATGCTTCCATTTATTTTATCTTCCTTAATTTCTTTCTTCAGTGTTCTGTAGTTTTCCGAGTACAGGTCTTTTATCTCCTTGGTTAAGTTTATTCCTAGGTACTTTATTTTTCTTGTTGCTATGGTAAATGGGATTTTTCTTTCAGTTTCTATCTCTGAGATTTTATTGTTGGTGTACAGAAATGTCTTTGATTTCTGAATATTGACTTTGTACCCTGCTATTTTGCTGAATTCACTTATTACTTCGAGTAGATTTTTGTGGAGTCTATAGGGTTTTCTACGTACACTATCATGTCATCTGCAAATAATGACAGTCTTACTTCCTCTTTTCCAATTTGGATGCTTATTATTTCTTTTTCTTGTCTGATTGCTGTGGCTAGGACTTCCAACACTATGTTGAATAGGAGTGGAGAGAGTGGACATCCTTGTCTTCTTCCTGACCTCAGGGAGAATGCTCTCAGTTTTTGCCCATTGAGTATGATGTTGGCTTCAGGTTTCTCATATATGGTCTTTATTATGTTGAGGTATGCTCCCTCTATTCCCATTTTGCTGAGAGTTTTCATCATAAATGTGTGTTGTACTTTATCAAACGCTTTTTCTGCATCTATTGATATGATCATGTGGTTTTTGTCTTTCACTTTGTTTATGTGGTGTATTACATTTATTGATTTGAGAATATTAAACCATCCTTGCATCACTGGGATGAATCCCACTTGATCGTGGTGTATGATCTTTCTAATGTGTTGCTGGATCCAGTTTGCCGATATTTTGTTGAGGATTTTAGCACCTATGTTCATCAGCGATATTGGCCTGTAGTTGTTGTGTCTTCACCTGGTTTTGGAATTAGGGTAATACTGGCTTCACAGAACGAGTTTGGGAGTCTTCCCTCTTCTTGGATCTTTTGGAATAGTTTGAGGAGGATAGGAGTTAGTTCTTTCCTAAATGTTTTGTACAATTCACCTGTGAAGCCATCGGTCCAGGGCTTTTGTGTGCTGGAAGTTTTTTGATTACTGCTTCAATTTCACTAGTTGTTATTGGTCTATTCAGGCTTTCTGCTTATTCTTGATTCAGATTGGGAAGACTATAATTTTCCAGGAATTTGTCCTTTTCCTCTAGGTTGTTAAATTTCTTGCCATACAGTTGTTCGTAATAATTTCTTACAATTCTTTATATTTCTGTGGTATCAGTTGTGATTTCTCTCTTTCGTTTCTGATTTTATTTATTTGGGTCCTCTGTCTTTTTTTCTTGATGAGCCTGGTTAAAGGCTTGTCAATTTTATTTATCTTTTCAAAGAACCAGCTCCTACTTATGTTGATCTTTTGAATTGTTAGTTTAGTCTCTATGTCATTTAATTGTGCTCTGATCTTGATGATTTCCTTCCTTCTACTTGATCTGGGCTTTGCTTGTTGTTCTTCCTCTAGTTCTTGTAGCTGTATGGTTAAATTTTTTATTAGAGATTCTTCTAGCTTTTTTAGGTAGGCCTGTATTGCTATAAACTTTCCTTTCAGGACTGCTTTCGTTGTATCCCATAGGTTTTGGGTTGTTGTGTGTTCATTATCATTAGTTTCCAGAAACTTTTTGATTTCTTCCTTGATGTCATTGTTAACCCATTCATTATTTAATAGCATGTTATTCATTCTCCATGAGTTTGAATGTTTTTGAGTTTTTTCCTTGAGGTTGATTTCCAATTTCAAGCCATTGTGATCTGAGAAGATGCTTGATATAATTTCAACTTTCTTGAATTTGTTGAGGCTTGTTTTGTGTTATACTATGTGGTCTATCTTTGAAAATATTCCATGTGCACTTGAGAAGAATGTATATTTTGCTTCTTTGGGGTGAACACTTCCATATATATATCGACTAAGTCCATTTGATCTAGAGTGTTGTTCAGTGCCTCAATATCTTTGGTGTTTCTTTGCTTCGAAGATCTGTCCAGTGTTGACACTGGGGTGTTAAAGTCCGCTACTATGAGTGTGTTGCTGTCTATATCTTTCTTGGAGCCTTTCAAAATTTTCCTTATATATTTGGGTGCTCCTGAGTTGGGTGCATATATATTTATAAGGGTTATATTTTCTTGATGGACTTTTCCCTTAAGTATTATGAAATGTCCTTCTTTGTCTCTTTTTATGGCCTTTGCTGTGAAATCTGTTTTGTCTGCTATAAGTATTGCTACCCCAGCTTTTTTTTCATGTCCATTTGCTTGAAATACTTTTTTCATCCCTTCACTTTCAGTCTGTGTAGATCTTCTGTTTTAAGGTGGGTCTCTTGTAGACAGCATATATGTGGGTCATTCTTTCTAATCCATTCAGCTACACTATGTCTTTTGATTGGAGAATTTAATCCATTTACATCTAAGGTTATTACCGATAGGTACAAATTCATTTTCATTTTCCCCCTTTGTACTTGTGTTTCTCTCTGTCTCTCTCTTTCTCTTCATCTCTTTATAGCAGACCCTTTAGCATCTCTTGCAATGCTGGTTTGGTGGAGATGTATTGTTTTAGCCTTCTTTTGTCTTGAAAACTCCTTATTTCACCTTCCATTTTGAATGAGAGCCTTGCTGGGTAGAGTATTCTTGTTTGTAGGCCTTTGTTTTTCATTGCTTGGAATATTTTTTGCCATTCCCATCTGACTTGTAGTGTTTCTGTTGAGAAATCTGATGCTAGCCTTATTGGAGCTCCCTTGTATGTTATTAGTTGTTTCTCTCTTGCTGCTTTTAGAATTCTCTCTTTGCCTTTGAATGTTGGCATTTTAATTATGATGTGTCTTGAAGTGGGCCTGTTAGGGTTCATCTTCATTGGGACCCTCTGTGCTTCCTGGACTTGCATGACTCTTTCTCTCCTCATGTTAGGGAAGTTTTCTGTCATTAGTTTTTCAAAGAGGTTTTCTATCCCTTGCTCTTCTTCTTCTCCTTCTGGAATTCCTATGATACGGATATTATTATGTTTCATGTTGTCCTGCAGCTGTCTTAGAGCCTCTTCAGTCTTGTTCAGCCTTTTTTCATTTCGTTGCACTGTCTGTGAGTTTTTGTCTACATTGTCCTCCAGCTCGCTGATCCGATTTTCTGCTTCCTCTAGCCTGTTTTTAATTCCTTCTACTGTGTTCTTCAATTCCGAGATTTTATTCTTCATTTCCTCCTGGCTCTTATTGATAGCTTCTTTGTCCTTTTTCATGCTGGTGTAATTCTCAGTAAGTTTCTTGTAATTTTTCTGGAGTTCCTTGTAGTTTCCCTGGATTTATGATACTTTTTAAAGAAAACTTGACAGACACAAAATGGAACGTTAGTTAGCAACTCATAAAATGAACTGAAGGACAGGAAAACCAGGAACAGATCAATTAAGAGTATTACCTAACAGTACAGATTGGAGATTGTAAGAAGCCAAGTTAATGAAGTTACACTAAAGACAGAGAGGAGATGGTTGCAAAAGGTATTGAGAATGTAGAGTTAGACAAAGTCTCTTTGGATCTGGTCTATAGGTAGAACATTGAGGTTTTAAAAGAAATGGCTGAAATTTTTTGAAATTCCTCCCACTAGAGATGGGGACTATGTTCACACCTCTTGAATGTGAGCAGAGTGAGTCAAAAGAGACAATATGTGACTTTCAAGGCAAGTTCATAATAATACACCTGGCCAGCCATCACAGGAGAGGTCTGACTACCCTGAGACCACCATTTAGAGAGGCCACATGGAGGTGCTCCAGGCAACAACCCCAGCTGACCCCAGTCTCCAGCTATTTCCACCAAAGTACCAGAGTCTGTGAGTGGAGCTGGCTGGAGCCCTTCAGATCAGCCATCTGCTTGTTGAATATCACCAAGTTGCTGTATTCAAGGCTGGGAGTGGTAGAAAAATCATCCTTCTCAGCCCTCTGTGAATTCCTGACCCACAAGAGAGTGAACAATGCTAAAATGATTATTCTTTCAGGCCACTAAGTTTTGAGGATGATTTGTTGCATAGTGATAGATAACTGGAACATAAGACCATGTGTAACTTATCACCAAAACCAGGACATTTTGGGGAATGCAAATATATGTTAATAATTGTAGAAAAAATAAGTGCTTAACTAGGATATACTTATCCTAATTATAAGCCTCTTAAGATCATGTTCATTTTTATGTCACCAGCACCCAGTTGTGTGTGCATCAGCAAATCTTTATTGATTAAATAATTTTCTTTTTCTTTCTAATTAATGTATAACTTCAATAAAATTTATAAATTTTAAATGTATAGCTCAGTGAAATTTTAAGTACGTTATAGATACACCCACATAACCACTACTCAGATTAAGATATAGGACACTTTCTTTTCTCTTGATATCTTGCTTATGCCCCTCTTAGCCTAGAACCCACCCAAAGGTAGCATTATTTTAATCTCTAACACCTTAAATCTATTTTGTCTGTCATTGAACTTCATTAAAATGGAATCATGGAGTATGTACTTGTTAAAATTGTGTCTGTGAAAATCATCCATATTGTATGTAGTGATAGTGTGTTCTTTTTCACTGATATGTAGGATTTCATTGTATGACTATACCACAAGTTATTTATCTATTCTACTACTGATAGGGAACTATCATGAATAATGCTGATATAAACATTTTTGTACATCTATTTTGATCTTTCAGCTGATAACTCAATAAGATCCTCCTTTTTAAACAAAGTTTTTGAAATCACTATCTTAATTCATTCACTTTACCAATATCTGATAAGAAAACCATAAAAAATTTATTAACATTTAACATTTAATTTACCTGCTACTATTTCAATAAGTGACACCATTCTAAAACCAGTATACCTAGAAGGAGTGGGGGGAATTATAATAGTGTTATCTTCAAAACACCTTGTCAATATTATATTCCCCAAGTCAATTATCAGGAATGCCCCTGTTTGGATGGTAGCTTTTATGGTCACCTGACCTTCTCCACTCCATATCACACACCATAGTAAGATCTAAACTGAGTGAGAAACATGCCTTTCTTTTGTAAGGCAGAAGAAACATGGTAATGAGAGTAGGAGTGGTTTGCATGTGTGTTCTCAAGAAAATTAATTTTAGAAAAGAGTAAATGTAGACACTGAAGACCTGAAAATGATTTCCTTAAAGTATCTTTGTCCACAACAACCAACAATAGAAGCTAGAGAATCGAAACATAGGCAAACTAAGTAGACAACAAGAGTGAGGAAAGAATTATAGGTATAGGAAACACTATGAGGGGAGGTCAGCAAGGAGGAGGAAGGGGGGAAAGGGAGGGAGATGGTACAGGAACTAAGAAGCATAGTAGGAGGGAGTGGAGTAGATAGGAAGATATTGAGAAGAACTATATGCACAACCAATGGGCATGGACTAAGGGGGGCGACAACTGAATGGAGGGATGTCACTGGGTGGAGGGGAACAAAGGGAAAAGAAATTGGAACAACTCTAACAGCATAATCAATAAAGCATTTTTTTAAGTATTTTTGTCTATGGACTACCTGGAAAATCATTTACATTCCCAGAAGGACTTGAACCCCAGTTCAAAGACAGCTGGCTCAGTTCATCTAAAGTATAATTCTCCTGGAAATAACATAATTGATTTTATTAATTGAGAAAATTAAACTAACTTGTTATTCAAGAACTTAAACTCGTTAATTATGAGAAAAGAAGTCCTGATATTGTACAAGATCTTTTGCTCAGTTGTTATACTTTTCAAAAAGTTATTCACTTATTTTTTCAACAAATAAGTCTTAGGCACCAAGTATGAACCAGGCATGGAACTAGGCATTGGGAAGACTATAATGAACATGGCCACCATGTCACCACATGCTAGGAGTTTACAGGAAATGGAAAATACCAGAGATATAATTAAGGAGGATTGGTGGAGAAAAAGAGATCTACAGAAGAAACTCCAGGAAGAGACCTTTCAGTAAGTTTCAAAGGATGTTTTTATTGCTTTGGTTTACACCTTAAAGAAAAGACTTGTCATTGAGGGCAATCTTAGGGAGAAAAATTGTGATTCAAGAAAAATCACAATGCTCAATGGTAGACTATAAAGTAGTGCAGCTAACTGTCTTTAAAGTTTCTTTTCATTTAAAATTTGTTTTCATTTGAAAGTTAAACTATGTCTGTGGTATCATCCAAGATGTTTAACTTACAGGCAAGAAGAACGTCAAATGCCTTGAAACTGGATGTCTTTTCAATAAGACAGCCTTACAGATTTAGAGACTTGTTTGTGGGTTATGTTACAGAAATAAACATGAGTTTTCTGTTTTCAAAGGGCATAAACCTATAATCTCATTACCTGGGTGATTGTCTGTATGTATAGGCCTCACTTAATCCTGTCTGCAGCGCTGCCCCCTGAGAGTCAACGGTTTGGATGAAATAAGTGGCTGGGTTGGTGAAGAATGGGATGGTCTGTGGGCTTCACTTTAAACCTGGTTTCTCTTTTCTATCCTAATGTCTTGGACAGAAAGGGCCCAGAGGTCTGAGAGGTGGGAAACCTAAAATATTTCCCTCAGCCCAAACTAAGTATAATGGGCAAAAGAGTTTTGGACAGGTGAGATGTACCTGGCACACTTTCCTCCAAAGAAGCCCTTCTTTTCCCTAATGTGGGACATTGAAAAATTAATACCTGTCTTTTGTCATCTAGTGGTTATGGATTCAATGATGTCCTTTAACCCTGTTGCCAAATCTGTTGCCCCCAGAATACAGCAAGGATTCCACCCTGTTAAACCAAGCACACTGTTGTCCGGGGACAGCCAACTGACCTGGAGTCTGCACGATCCTTCCCCATGTGGGAAGACCACCCTCCCCTCCACACCCCTACTCTTATTAGGGATGTATGGACCCAAGGGTAGGTAGGATAATCACCATGTCCAGCTTGAAGCAGCTAGAGGAGCTTGAGACCTTCGCCCATTGTCCTTTGTAAGATTATAAAGGGTCTTAAGTCTGAGAGAGAGGGATTGTTATTTTTTAGTCAAAATAATTAATTAATAATTAATTTTTTTAAAAAGGAAGAAAAAGTAGAATATATGAAAGGGTGAAGTGGGAGAGCTTGTATGTACGACCCATGGGCATGGACTTGTGGGGGGGGATTGCTGGGGGTGGAGGGGTGCTGGGTGGAGGGGAGCAAAGGGGAAAAAATTGGAACTATTGTAACAATATAATCAATAAAATATACTTTAAAAAAAGAAAAGACTTGTCATATTCAAGTGTATATAAGTATATATTTAAATGTGCTTTGCTATCTAAAGCCATCAACCCTAAACAGATGGAACGTAACTGACCAATGTGGACCCCATATCTTGCAGTGATACTGTTTAGAGTCTTGTCGGCATTTTTTTTGGAGTTTCTCATTGTATATTGCCTGTCAGTGAACTTGATAGACACATTCTAATTTTACACGTTTTGCTTTTAAAGTTAGGAAGAGAGTAATATTTTACGTATTAACATTTAAAACCAAAGCCATGGTGCTTTATTTAAATTTACACATTATGATCCTTCACAGAGCTATAACCAGAACTCTGGTTCATTAAATTAGTAATGATTCTTCCCTGCTGAGAACATTTATTTCTATTTAGTTGTAAGCCACAGTTCATTCCTACTTATAAGCAAAGGGACCTTGCCTGAGTTATTATGTGAGGTTTGCCAAAAGGCTTGTCTCAAAATAACTGTCCTCTTTAGCTTGTTGAACAAGCTCTATGAAGTAACCAGCATTGCAATTAGTTTCCAAGAACCACTGATTCTGAAATCACCTAACATATGTCTAGCACATACTCATTTATTAAATCTGAGTGAGGGGAAAAGATCCTTTAGTATTGAAAATTTATTAGCTAGAAGACCATTATATTAAGCTCTTATTAGTATGAGATTATATTATCATTTTAATTGTGCAGTTACCAAGTGAGAACTCAAGACGAAGGTGGAGAATAGCTCTCATCCTAAAATCTCTCTTCCTTAATGCCACAAGTCTTGATTAGAAAATTTAAGAGGAAACTGGGACAATTCAAAGGTTTTGAAAAAGAATCACCAATTATACCTCGAACTCCCTTCTAGCAGCCCCCAAGTGCTAGAGGACTAATAAAAGTTTTTTCTCACTAAGTTTTACTCCAGTCATTTGGAAATGTGTGCCTGTGCACTCTGCTGAAATGGATTCTGGGCACATATGGGCTCTGTGGGTGCCATGAGCTATTAGGACTGGCTGCAACAGGCATAGACTGGAGGACAGGTAAGAGAGAGATGGTTTGGGTTTGCTCTTTCTGTGCTCAAGAATGATGTTTCAGGCAATAAGGCTTTGACTTGGGTAAATTCAAAATTCAAGAAATGAAATAATTATCTCCATAGTAAATGAGATTAGATTATCAGTCATTTGGTGCCCCACAAATCTCTCCTTAGATGACTCTTCCAACAAACTATTTATTCACTATACCTGGTCTGAAAAATATTTATTTTAATAGAAAAACTTATTAAAGTTAATTGAAGTATCCTGTCATTTTCTTTCTAAAATCTGTCAGGGCTAAGTAATACAATTCTGTGACTCAGAGCATTCACACCATGTAAACCATCGATTAAACAATGAGTTGATGAACTGGCTGATTACATTCACATGTACAAGATCCAATCTGGAGCCAGCCATGTGGGTTCCCTCTTGTTTCTTTCACTTCCTTCCTTTATAACTTCAAGCAAATTATTTAAATCCTTTAAACTGTGTATTTCATTATTGTGAAACAGTGTTACAATAATTCTTTCTTTGCAGGTTGTTTTGGGGAACTACTGAGATAATCCTGGTAAAAACAACATTGTATGTATTCAATAAATATTAACTATCACTATCACAGTTTAGAAATAACTGGTAGATTTATTTTTACCTCATTCAACAACCAAATGGAAATTTAATTAATTTGATGTTACAAATTATTTCACATTTCTATATCTCTTCTTCCTTCCATGACTACAAACAATTGATTTCTGACTGTTTTGAAGTTTTAAAATATATTTATGTTTAAGTATGTTCTACACATTGGAAGTTCTATTGTATCCAGATAATTAAAGCTGAAGTGAGGTAGGAATTAAGTTATATTGTAATTTCTTTAATTCTCTTTTGAATGTAAACACGGCTTCAAAATACATAAGCACAAAACGCATTACCAGAGACTAAAATGTGGGAAAGATTCCCCAGATGTATGAAATTTCTCATAGAAACTCCAAGATTCCAGGGACTTTCCTAGAGACAGGCAGAAGAATCACAGATACAACTATATAATTACTCAAAAGGGAGTAACTATATTTAAAAGGCTCTCAGCTACCAGCTAGCTCTTATTTTGGCCTTTCAGCACATTTTATCTTACTCTCCCCATAACTGTGAACTGGTCTGATGATGGATTAACCTGTTTATTGTCTTAGGATATTTATGCATAACTCTTCTTTTTTCAGGCCCATTGATCACTGTCTACATTTACAATGTGGGAAGGTGCTCCCAGGGAAAACATACAAATATTAATGTCTGATCATGCCTGCTTTATATAAAATAAGCTTACCTGAATTATAAACACCACAGTTTTAGAGACAAAGTTTCTATTCATTCTGTGGCATAAATTTTAATGTTAGTTTGGTTCGTGTATGTGTTTGTGTGTGTGTGTATGTGTTTCTTATTTTATCCTTTAAGCGTAATAGATTTTGTCATTGCACTAAGTAACTAAAAAATTCATTCATTCTTGTTTTAAAATTAAAGAATCTGGTTATAAACTCTTGCTAGTATTTTAATCTGTGTTGCAAATTCAGTTTTCCAGAATCAGGCGCTGAGGTGGAATTTGGGTGCACAGTTTTTCTTAGGAATCCATACCTATAAAAGGAAAGAAGTAGAAATAGGTTTGGGCAGAGAAAGAACTAGAACCACAATGCAGGGTAGACAAACAAAGTCTCAGTCACCCCTTTGCAAAGTCTGGAACAAGGGCTGACCATCAGAGTGTCCCACATTCATCTCTTGTCATGTTCAGTCACCAACAGAGGCTGCCTCCAGAAGGATGTCACCTCATCAAGAGGACTCTCTGCAGCTAGACAGGTCCCAGAGTGGCTGACAGTTGTACCATCTACTGAGCACACTCCCTGCTGCTGGGTAATACAGCCTTCCTTGAAGGGAGAGCTGAGTGGGCGGCTTGGGGTGGAACCTGTGTCCATCACCGTCTGCCTATTGACACACATTAAAACTAATGGTCTCCAGAATGGGGTAAGTAAAAATAACCTACTGCATGCTTAAATAAATAAATAAATAAGAACTCACATTTATCTTTTATTTCTTCTTTTTTAAAAGTTATGGTAAAATACATATAACAAAATTTACCATCTTAACCATTTTTAAGTGTTCAGTAGTGTTAACATATGTTCAAATTGTTGTGCAACCAACCTCCAGATCTTTTTCATCTTAGAAAACTGAAATGCTATACCCATTAAACAACTCCCCATTTCTTCTTCCTCCCAGCTACTGGAAACCACCCATCTACTTTCTGTCTCTATGGATGTCATTACTCTAGGTACCTCTTGTAAGTGGAATCATGTGGTTTTTGCCTTTTTGTGGCTGGATTATTTCACTTATACTGTCCTCTGGGTTAACTTATGTTGTTGCATGTGTTCAAATTTCCTTCCTTTAAAGGCTGGATAATATTACACTGTACATGTAGACCACATTTTCATCCACTAATGGACACTTGGGTTGGTTTCACCACTTTGCTATTGTGAATAGTGCTGCTATGAACATGGATGTACAAATATCTGAGTACCTGCTTTCAACTCTTTTGAACATATGCCCAGAATTGAAATTGCTGGGTCACATGGTAATGTTATTTTTAATTCTTTGAGGATCCTCCATACTGTTTTCCAAAGAGGCTGCACCATTTTATAATTACACTAAAAGTGCACAAAGTTCTACTTTTTCCACATTCTCACCAATGCTTGCTATTTTCTGTTTTTTTTGGTTTTTTTTTTGCAAGTAGCTGCCCTAGTAGGTATAAGGTGATGTTTTGCTGTGTATACTTCATCTTCTTAACTTGTGTCTTTGATTTGTAATACAAAATCTCTAATACTACAGTGGCAGACATATTAATTCATTCACTAAACAAGGACATTAGAGAAGCAGCAAGCCTTGAGAAGGGCATTTCAGCCTTTCTAAGCCCACTTGGAAAATGTTAGATGATAAGTATGTAAATATATATTGAGGGTTCAATTAAAAATTCTATCAATAAATTAATAAGATCAAAAAGCTTTCACCCTGGCTACTGTGGCTCAGTGGATTGAGCGTCGGCCTGCGAGGCAAGTGTCGCTGGTTTGATTCCCAGTCAGGGCACATGACTAGGTTGCACGTCGGGTCCCCAGTTGGGGGCACAAGTGAGAGGCAACCACACTGATGTTTCTCTCCCTCTCTTTCTCCTTTCCCCTCTCTCTAAAAGTAAGTAAACAAAAAACAAACAAACATGAATAACTAAATAAATTATTATTTTTTAAAAGCTTTCAGACACTGTTTTAAGGGGAGTGTTTTGAGGTTTCAGAAAATTCTAGAATTCTTAGACAGTGTCTGTCTCCTAGTTCTCAGCCAAAAACACACATAAAACTATCATTGAGCTTTATACAAAACATACACACTCATTAAGACCTAAGTCAAAATGTGCGAAACTCATTTTTTAGCAGGGAGGTAAAAGTTGCATATATAGTAATAAAAATAAATAGAAGCCAAAAAACTTTGAATTAACATTTACAGATAAAGCTCAATGAAACCTAAAGATGTTTAAATTACTCACTAGAGGAGAAACATATTCTTTAATTTTCTAGTTGCTCTCAAAAGCAAAAAAACAATTTAGTGCACAGAAAATGGCAATGTTTAAGTGTTCAGGGAAAACTTGAAATTGCACAGGATTACCCAGTTTTTTGGACACTGGCAACTAAAATAACTAGATGCCAAAAACAACCCTACAAAATGATAACAAAAATAAATAGAATCAGACAGTCCTATTAGACACGGCTCTCTTCCATGTAAGTTCACCTACTGAGTGAGTGTCAAAAGATACAAGTGCACAAATGAACTTTCCACAGCTCTCTAGAGGCTTTTGTACTAAAAGCCAAGTCATCTTTTTTCATCCAATTCTTTCAAAAAATAGAGTGCCTGGGTAAGATTGAAAACAGATAGGAGTTTTTGAAGAGATACTTAGAAAACATAAATGTTAGAGATAATTATAAGCTACTTACAAAATTTTAAAAGATTGATTTGGATTAATCAATTTATTCATTAAGTTCTCCAGAAAGATTAGATTTATTCCACCAGAAATCAAGAAAGTGACTAGAGAGCAACAGAGTGAGCCCGTGATATGTTCTAAAGAGAAAGCCTTGCAGTCCATTGCAGCCATCACAAGCTCCCAAGATTTAACTCACCTCTTAAAGAAATAGCAATAATGAAATAAAGCATTAACCAATTTGCTTTCTAATACTTTGCTTGCATTTATTTCCTATTATACTTTTAGAAACCCAACTAGCTCAAATGATCTCTAACTTCTGAAAGTCATGGAAATAAAATGCTATCAGTGAGGTTTGAACCATTTATGAAAATTCAGGTGCCTGAAAAGTGCCTGGAGTCATTGAAACCATTGTATTAATAAAGTAATCTAGATGTCTCCTAAGGTGCAGAGCTGGAGGTGTTCCATGCTACCACGTACAAAGCCAAATGTCCTGTGTTCATTAAAAATGCATCCAGAGTTGCCCCATATTCATAAACAACATTTGCATGCATGAATCTTCCATTTCTTGTAATATTAGAGCTGTGATAAAGTAGCAAAACTATCTTCTAGACCACAGTTAAAAGAAGATAAACATTTATAATTAGCATCTACCACTTCCCTGAGATAAGGGATGATGTGTGTGTGTGTGTGTGTGTGTGTGTGTGTGTGTGTGTGTGTGTGTGTGTTTTCCAAGAAGTTGACACAGTGTAGGAAAAGCAAATATAAGTTCTAAATTTGAGGTCAGTTACATTCCCCAAGGGTGACCATATCATTCATTTAAAAAATAGGCTATTTAGCACTGATGATTTTATCATAACCAAATTATTTCCAATTATTCTATAATATAAATAAAGTTACTTAAAAAGAGAAAAATGAACTCAAAAACAAAAGATTTTAAAACTAACCTAAGAACGTTCATATATAAATACCAGAATGGATGTCTTAGACTTGTCATATAATATTCAGCAAACTTGTGTGCCTTGGGAACCAGCCAAGTGATGTTAGCTACTGGAAAAATCACAATGGGCATAGCCTCACCCCACAGAGTCCCTGAGTCTGCAACTCAAAGGCAAGGGAGAGCACCAGGGTAGAGTTACTCTAGATTTACAGACTGGAGCTCATTTACTAAAGAGGTCAAGATATATCTATTCTCTAATGGCCACAATATAATATTGTTAATGATGACTTTATCTATTATGTATTTTTTCCTATGTGCTAAGAACTATGTGTTAAGTATCTTTACACATGATATTTTTTTTAATTTTTAATTTGAAAGAAAACAAGGTGGGTACTATTACTGTATCTGCTTTACAGGTGAAACTGACACTTGAAAAGGGTGAGTAATTAGGAGGTATTTATTATTTGTTTGATCTTTTTAAATTTGTATTTTGTAACTACAATAGAGGCACAATCTAAAGTCTGGTTTCAAAATAAATGCCTTCTAGGAAAGATGTGTGTACAAAAAAATATGTCTGTCCAGAAAAAGTCCAAAGTCCAGTCATTGTTAATATAATGAGAATGGTTTGCACAACATCAGTGTAACCTGGCAGCCAAGGAGAGAGGACTGAAATTCACATGCACAAACAATGTCGGCTTCACTGTACTAGTCTGTGGGGGCAGTAGACTCTGCTGGTGAGCATATGTACTTGTGTAGCCATCACATTCAAAATGACTGAGTGAAAGGAGCAGTGAATTTGCATCAGATTTTGTGTTAAGTTTGAACATTGCTCTGCTGAAACTTTTGGATGATTCAAAAGGCTTTTAGAGATGATGCAACAAGTGCAGCGCAAATAAAAGTATGGCACAAAACGCTTCAAAAACACCCACAACTATGGGCAACTGATGATTAACAGCTTCATCATGACAATACGCCTGCTCATGTATTATGTCTCATGCAAAGATTTTGGTGAAACATCACAATCACCCAAGTGACTTAGCTGCACTACAGCCCATATTTGGTGCCTGCAACTTCTGGTTTTTCCAAAACTAAAATCACCTTTGAAAGGGAAGATATTTCAGACCATTGATGAAATTCAAGAAAATAGCACAGGTTAACTCATGACAATCCCACAAAGGATTCTGCAGAGTGTTTTGAGCAGTAGAAGAGATACTGGGAGAACTCTGTGAATTCCCAAGTTGCTACTTTAAAGGAAACTGAGGTGTCAGTGTCTTATGTACAAGATTTCTTGTATTTTGTAGCTTCTTCAATAAAAGTCTCTATTTTTCATATTGTTTGGCTGGATACATTCTGGGGAGACTTCCTATCTATCTATATGTATAACAAAATGTGCTATCCTAAGAAGTTCCTTTATAAGACTTCCTGCCAAGATAGAGGCCTAGACAAACATGCTGCATCTCTCTCCACAACTAAAAAGGAATACAGCTACCTCAAAACTAGAGACAACCAGAGGTTCTAGAAAATCAATCTGCATCGGTAGTCCAACAAAGATATAAAGAAGAAATATTCACCCAGAAAGGTAGGAGGGACAGAGCTGGGATGAAGAGGATGTAGTGTGGTGGTGGCAGCAGTGGCAGCAGCAGTAGGCCAGTGGAAAGTGCAGTCACACGTTTTAAAAAGTAAAGAGGAACACCTGGGGAGCACTCCTAGCACCTGACCAGACCACACAGCTCACAGTTCCAGCACCAGGGACAATAAAGCCTCATTGCTTCTGACTGTGCAAACCAGTGGGGGTTGAGGCGGAGGAAGAAACTGTCGGTCTCTCAGTAGAGTCTGCTTGTTTAAAGGGCCCCCACAGTCCTAGAACATCTGCAGACCCACCCACTCTGGGAATGACAGCCAGGGCAACAGCTAGGGAGGTGCCAGTCCCATGCAGAAGTGGGAGAATTGCCTAGAAAAGGGATGAGTGCTGAACAAGTGGCATTATTCCCTCTCAGACCCCTGCCCCACATAAAGCGTGCAACAATGTGGTAAATAGGTCACCCTATACTGATGAATATCTAAGTCTCTTCCCCTTACAACATAACAGATGCAACAACTCTACCTAAGTCACAGAGGCAAACAAACACAGGAACCTGTCAAGATGATGAGACAGAGAAATATGGCCCAAAAGAGGAAATGTACAAA
Organism: Furipterus horrens; assembly: GCF_987537825.1. Taxonomy (NCBI): domain Eukaryota; kingdom Metazoa; phylum Chordata; class Mammalia; order Chiroptera; family Furipteridae; genus Furipterus; species Furipterus horrens. Next base: position 45,813,110 of record NW_028327177.1, read on the forward strand.
GATTTCAGTGGGAGAACTAAGTGACAAGGAGAGAGCCAACCTAACAAACAAGGAGATAGCCAACCTAACAGATGTAGAGTTCAAAACACTGGTGAAAAAGATGTTTACAGACTTCACAGATATGCTTGAGTATGGCAAATGCAAAAGGGAAGAATTGAAGGCTATGCTAAGTGAAACGAAGGAAAATTCACACAAAACCAATGGTGAAGGGAAGAAAACCAGGGTTCAAATCAATGATTTGGGACATAAGAAAGAAAAAAACAGTCAACCAGTACAGAATGAAGAAACAAGAATTGAAAAAAATAAGGAGATGCTTAGAAACCTCTGGGAGAACTTTAAAGGTGCCAACATCTGAATCCTAGGAGTGTCAGAAGGAGAAGAGGAAGAGCAAGAAATTGAAAGCTTATGTGAAAAAATAATGAAAGAAAACTTCCCAAATTTTGCAAAGGAAATAGACATACAAGTCCAGGAAGCACAGAGAGTCCCAAATAAGCTAGACCCAAAGAGGACCACACCAAGACACATCATCATTAAAATGCCAAAGTTTCAAGATAAAGAGAGAGTCTTAAAAGCAGCAAAAGAAAAGCAGAGAGTTACCTACAAAGGGGTGCCTATAAAATTATCAGCTGATTTCTCAAAAGAAACTTTGCAGGAAAGAAGGGTCTGGCAAGAAGTGTTCAAAGTGATGAAAATCAAGGACATACAACTACGATTACTCTATCCAGCAAAGCTATCATTTAGAATGAAAGGGCAGATAAAGTGTTTCCCAGACAAGGTAAAACTAAAGGAGTTCATCATCACCAAACCATTATTATATGAAATGTTGAAGGGACTTACTTAAGAAAAAGAAGGTCAAAACTATGACCATTAAAATGACAAAAAAACTTACAACTATCCTGGCTGCTGTGGCTCAGCGTACTGAACGTCAGCCTGAGAACCAAGTGTCACTGGTTTGATTCCCAATCAGGGCACATGACTAGGTTGCACATCAGGTCCCCAGCTGGGGCGCATGAGAGGCAACCACACAATGATGTTTTTCTCTCTCTCTCTTTCCCCTTTCCCCTCTCTCTAAAAATAAATAAACAAACAAATAAATAAAATTGTTAAAAATTAAAATGCCAACACATTTGTTGAAATATATATATATATATATATATTCCAAAATTTAAAAAAACAAACTCACAACTATCAACAGCTGAATCTAAAACATAAAAACAAAATCCAACCAAGTTTAACCAGAATAGGAACAGAATCATAGATATGGGGATCATTTGGAGGGTTATCAGCTTGGAGGGGTAAAGGAGAGAAATGGGGAAATGGTGCAGGGATTAAGAAGCATAATTGGTTGGTACAAAATAGACAGGGGGAAGTTAAGAATAATATAGGAAAGGGTGAAGCCAAAGAACTTATATGCACGACCCATGGGGTGGGATTGCTGGAGGGAAGGTGATACTGGGGGGATGGGAGCAAAGGGGAAAAAATTGGGACTACTGTAACAACATAATCAATAAAATATACTTTAAAAAATAAAAAATTAAAACTAAAATAGAAGTTCCTTTATAAAGAACCGCTAGAACATTTCAATTTAATCTGAGTGATTCTTTTATTTTTGAATTCTTAATGACTATCCCAACTTATTGTTTTTTTTGCCATTAACCTGTGCAATTTGTCGTGTCTAAGATGTACTAAATTCTTTCTATGAGGTACTAAAATATATTTGTTTAAAAAAAAAATCCAGGAGCTTTGAATTCACAGAGTCCTTGTGGAGAGGCATGGACATAAGGCACAGCCAACCAGAAGGGCTGCATCTTTAGCTTATACCTAGTTATTAATACATGCAGGCACTCTCTTATTAAAGAACATAGAGGACTTGGAGATCTTCTTTTAGTTTATTCTTTTCATCTGCAGGCCACATCTAGAAATGAGCTCCACTGAGATGCCGTGTAAAAGTCCAATAGATGAGCAGGCAGAGCTCTGGCTAGAGAAAAAGTCCTGTGTTTTCTTTTTGAAATCTTGAGTAGGCTATTAAATATTCTGGCATGACAGCATAAATACAAGAAAACATTGAAAATTATAGACAATCTCTGTTATTTCATCCACACACCACCACAGGCTTCACCAACTGCCTCAAAACACTCATATTTGCACAGCAGCAGAAGGTACTAGAGGGAATCTGAACCAAGGGTCACAGTGCTGGCCTTGAAGGCAGTCATCATGAGTCACACCAGATTGCATCTGGGGACTAAGCCAAATCAGATGAAGAACATGGAAGCAATAAAGCAGAAAGCCTGAATTCAAATCTGCGCTCTCTCATTACCACACACGGTATTTGGGAACGGTGGCCTTTCAAACTCTTGCTTTTCTCCTCTGTACAATAAGGATGTAAATATCTCTCTCACAGAATATTTGTAAATATTAAAGAAGGTAATGCATGCAAAATTAAAAGAAATCTTGGCATGTGGGAAGTACTTATAAATGTTACTTTTCTGTTTGTATTTTTAATGCTGTGACAATAGTTTCAGCCTATTTTCCCCTCTGAATCAAATGAACAAATGCTTTGGCATCATCACAACACAGACTTTTATCTTCCTTTCACAGAACTGTTAAGCGTCTCTTAAGTTTAAAATAAATAAGACATCAGGTTTGAATGTGTTTTTAATAGGTATAGTCCCGATGGTAGTCATTACTTTCGTTCTGACTGTTGAATAATGGTACACACATTAAGGAAGATTAAAAATATATTGAGCATATAATGGACAGCAATTATATTTTTAAAACCCAAATGTTTAAAAATTGTAATAGTCCTGCCAGTTTTTGAAAATTCTGCGAAGAAGTCTTCTTTTCTAAAACTGAAAGACCCTATAGGTTACTTTTAGCTTTACAGAAATAGTACTGCATGAATAAAAGATGTTAGTCTGAAAACTTTTTGTCCTTGAGGGCAAAAATGAGAAACCACATCCTGGGTTTCCCTGCACCCTCTCCTACGACCCAATGCCTGGCACTGAGTACTGGCCCACAGAGTGCACCAGGCAGTGTTCCACCCACACACCTGACTTCCCGCCATTCTACCAAGAGCCCTCTCCTTGCATTTCTATCTCCCCAAATCCCATTAATTTCCCAAGACAATTAGCCTTCCACTACTACTGAACTCACACTTCTTCAACCTCTAAAGCTGTTACAGTCTGCAGCATACATTAAATGCTCTATCATCCACTGTTATTCTCAGCAATTTAGCTCTATTGTCCCAAACAGATTATAAATTTATCAGTGGTAGAGACTATACCCTTCTTTTCTATGTTATTGATAAGACAAAGCATAATTGTTAAGCACTTAACTTTGAAATGGGACTGTTTGGGTTCAAACCCCAGCCTTCTACTTAGTAACTGTGACCTTACGCAAATTACTTAATCCCTGTAATTCAGGAATAATAAAAGTACTTGCCTCATTTGGTTGTTGTAGTGTAATAACATAAAATCTTAGGAAGGGATTCAGAATATCCTAAGTGCTATGTAATTGTTAGAATTTATTATGGCAGTGGGCCATGTATTTAAGTCTTTTAAGTCTGTGTACCAATAAACATGGAAATGGTATATGAGGCAATGCATGAATCAATCAATTGTTCAGTGAACACCATGTGGGAACTCAGAGGAAAAGATGATCTTTGCTGTCTATGAATTTACAATCACCCTGCCATTGATGGAGTTAACAGAGGGCGCCTTACAGGTGAGAGCTATATAAGATTCATCTTTATTTCTCTGGGACAGGGTGCAGTCCATGGCACATGGTGGGCATTCAACAGATGCCTGTTGAATTAGACTGCAGAAGGAGGTCTATTTAGTAAACACCTATAAAGACATGTTGCTGCTACATGATGGTCCAAAAATAAGTATAAAGTCAATAACTTCACTGGACTAAAAAAACATGTTGGTATTTAAAAAGTAACCATGAAATTCACCATCTTACCAGCTTTTGCTTGGCTCTGTTTGTGTTCCTGGTTTGGTTTCTGTCCAACTGACAAGTATGACTTTAGCCAAGGCTATAACATCAGGATGCTCCCTGTGAAGGCAACAGCAAAGATCAGAGACCACCCTACAGGATCACAGTGTTACCCTACCAGGCATCCCCACCTGGGAAAGTTTCTATTAGAAATGCAGCTTGCAGATATCCTCTCAGCTAAACCAACTATAGCTATCTATGGATCCAGATAATGAGATTTCTGAGTTGAGTCTGGGTTGCCACTCACTTCCCCCATTACCTGTTCTGAGAAGATGAAGTTTATGCTTGATTTCCAAAGTCAATTTCCCATACCTACAGAGTGTTTCCCACCCCACATGTCCCATTCTCAGGTAGTAATACTGTGGCCCATCTTTCTCTAACCTTCCCCTCTCCCCAACCCTTACAACTTCTTTGTTTCTGAATCCCACCCATAACTTGACCCCTGCCATGGATTAAGAGTTATATTTCTTTCCTGAACATTTGATTGGATTGCCCATCATTATCTATACTCTACCTGAGAAGACACTTCTGGATCCTTTGGTGCTGGCTAGTGACAGAAACTGTGACTTGATGCTGAACTCTTTAGATACCATGTTATGCCTACCTGAATCTCCACTACCAGGCCATTCCCAATGGTAGCTCAATGAGCTAATCTCATGACAAGCCATAGTTCATTTCCTACATTCCTGCTTCAACTTGGAATCCCAAGGTGTTTAACAACTAGAGCAGGGCTCCATTTTGATGACTCACTTATTAGAATACCAGGTTTATGTCCAAGATAGTTTCACTATTTTTTGTTTTTTGGTCATTCCATCTAGTAAGTAGAAAATGTTGCTGAGCATGACATAGAATATCTTTTGTTTTTTCAAGCTTGTAGATATACCATAATGCTTTTACATACTAATCATCTGGAGATGAGTATTTTTGTTGCTTCCAAAATCTTCTTATTATACTTTTCTGCAATACATAGCCTGTATATATTTTCATATTGTCCATTTATTTTTCTTAGGATATATTTATGAAAGTGGAATTACAGAGTCCAAATATATAATCATTTTTAGGATATTTTATATTTTTCTATAATAAGTCTTTCAGAAAGATTGTAGCAGATCAAATTCCATGAAATTACATACAAGTCATATAATTCTAAGGCTAGTAGAAATGAGAGTCACCTGTCTAACCTTTTTACTTTGAAGGTGAGGATACTAAGACCAGAGCTGTTAAGCCATTTACCTAAAGGTGGAAGCCAAAGTGTAATTTGCCCTATGCGTTTTTATGACACTTTTCATTATCTTCTAGCATACTGCTATTGTTACAGATTAAGCAACCTCATTTATGATTTTAAGAATTTAAATGTGGACAGCCAATGCTGTGTTCCTATCATCACTCTTATTTCTATATTTTAATTTTCAACAGCACATTGTAAACACATGAAATGAGGTTTTGGTAGTCAGAGAATATTTCAAGCTTCAAATTGCCAAGAAGGAAATTCTACTTGGAAAAATGCCTGTGGCTTAATCCATGGTCCCGCCTTCTGAGTCTCTCTTTCAAAACCATCTGCTTTATTGATGGACAGGGCTGGGCTCAGAAACCAGATGTGTTCTCTAAAGAAGTTGCTGTTATTCTAGAGGACAAAATGTCTGACACATGACAAAAGGCAGGAATTTTCTTGTTTATATTAGTTGTTAAATGTGGAACAAATCAACAATATGTCTCTTCTTAAAAATACTTTGGCAGGCTGTAGCTCCTTTCTATTTACAAATCTCTGCTAACATAATTACAAGATTGCTTTCCTTAAATATCTTACTCTGAAGTTAGCTAGCCTGTAGCTCCCACAGCAGAGCCTGGAATTTTTTCTGCTCTTGTGAAATTTTCATAAGTACTGCCCTAGTAGCAAACTAATGTGCCTTCTCATTTTTGCTCCCATATAATAGGACTCGAGCATAGAAAGTATGACTGTATGTAGCAAGGTTCTGATGAACACATAAATATTTTGCTGTTTAAGGTAATATAGGAAGGGTGAGTAGACTGATTGTTCCAAACATTAATTCAACAAACATTTACAAGTGCCAGGCAATACGGCTACAATACAAAGGTAAGCAAAACAGACAGCAACAGAACTAACAGTGGTGGAGTTATCTCCTTTTGGGGTTTTCAATTGCTTACATCAGATTTATAAAGAATTTTATCAACTTAACTCTTGTTTCCTTGTAATGCCAAATATAATATCATAAATCCTTAATATATCCTCAGTGAGGTCTGTGCAGCATAAAAGCTTGGAAGTATCATACATGTTCTACTCTATTGGGTATAAAGCACACAGGGCTTTTGAGAAGTCTCCTCCAGGACAGATGTGCCAGTTCTATTTTCCCTCCAAGTCTATTTCAATAAGACCAACCAGATCCCATTCATTGATGCCGGCATCAATTTGCATAAAATGAAGGATTCATTTTAAGCTAATAAGGAATCTTGGTGTAAAGATTGGTTTATTACACACTGCCAGGAGTCTGTAATTCCAAAATATATTTAGGAGGTCTTGCCAATTCTTGCTTTTTTAAGTCCTGAAATTTTTTGTAAGAGATCTCTGTGCAGCAGTGTAATAAGTTGTTTTGTTCCACATACTGTCCCTTAAGGGTCATTTGCAGTCAGGACAATCAACAAATGACCTACAAGCAAAAGCTAAAGCAGAATCAGTTTAAATCATACCTTGACTTAATTTTTTTTAATTCATTTTGTTATATATTTAAAACAAACAAAAAACTTAACAACCCCTCTCCCTCCAACTCCTCAAAAAAAAAAAAACAAGTTATACAAGACAAATTCATAAACAGACAGTGTTCAAGGTCTGATGAGTTCTGGGTGTCTCCTGATCCTCTTATATCCCTTTCAGTCAATTGTGATGCTTGGAAATTGACTATTAAATTCACTCTTCAATGGTTTATTTCTTCTAATTTCTTCTTGTGATTTTCAAACAACAATAGGAAGAGTAAGTCTTTGTTAATTCATGTACCCATTTACTCTCATTGGTTTACCCATTTATTCAACAAACATCTGGGGACAACATTTTTGTATATCACATACTATGTTTCCTTTGTAGCTTTCAGAGTGGTTTAAGAATCAAAGTGTCCACAAAGTTCCCCTTGCTCCATGACAGCACAGATTATCAGTGACGATGCCTATTGAAGCAGAGACCTTACCTCAAGCTTAACTAAAGACTTCAAGGATATAGGTCATCGTGAGGTACAGAAAAAGCAGGAAGAGGTATGTCACCCTCACTTGGTTCTCTGGGGAATTTTATGCCATGGTGGGCAAGCTCTGGCCACATTAACATGTGAGATCTCTATGTGATGGATGTGGTTTGCATCATCAACAAATAGAGAGTTATCTCATGCATAAAGTTTTTCATCTTATACTCAGGGAGTTACATAGCTTCTGTGAGGTATTCCAGGGGGCCATGCTCCATATATCCACAGATTTCAGATTTGCTTAATACAGCAACCCTATACAAATGATACATTCTAAAAATATTTAGCTTGTTTTCCAGGTCTCCTATTAACATGTTTACACAAAGATAACACAGAAAGAGAACAGATTATAAACCTTCTGCTTTATCAATTAACTTTTCAGTACCCAACGCAAAACATACTCATTACCCAAAGTGAAATAAAAGGCCACCAGAGAGCCATTAGTGTGGACTTGATGACTTTTGCCCTGCGTTGGCCTTTACAAATCAGGTAGAATCCATATCCATAGTGTACTTGCATGGAAGTTGAAAGAAAAGAAACAGTGGACCACTACTATTCATGGAGGTTTTGTTAAACATTTTCCATAGCCGAACTCTCGAAATGTAAGACATTCCCATCCATATATCAGAATGGACATTGCTACCATGAATGCAGCTGTGCTACCACTTGCCAGTGTTTGTTGAGCGCTTACTATGTAGCAGGCATTATGACAAGCATTACCATGTGCAATCTATTTACTTCTGACAGCTCTGTGAGATGGATATGAATCTTATCCAGTTGTGAGACTCAGAGAAGTTATATACACCAGTTCTATGAGAAAGCCAGCATTGCATGCAGCCAGAATGAATCAAAGTCTGAGACTTCAGTCACTACCCTGTCCTAGTCATGGTAGAGGACCACTGAATGAGGTAACTCAAAAGCTCCAGGAGCCCTCTCATCTCCTGAGGACCCAAGAAATGAGGGAGAGAATCCTCCTCAAGGAATGAGACTATTCTCTAAGTGGAGCAGCATCCCATAAATTAGTCTATCTTTTGGGGGAAAACTCAGGCTAAGAGTTGTATAGAGCGTAGTGCTAATGTGGGCCAAGATTAGAGATGGCAAATAAAGTCTTAGAGCAACAGTAACCTTTACTAACCCCCAAAGATCCCCAGGAATCTTTATAACTTCCTCTATTCAGGTGTATCTGGGACTGTAAATTTATCAAGGAACTTTAATATTTGAAAGAACAGGCATCTTGGGATGACACTTAGCAGCATCAAGAATCTTCTGAAAGATACTTGGGGCAAATTTTTGTGCTGTAGTCAACACAAGGTGTTGTGATGTCCTCATTATACAAATGAGCAAAAAATAAAAGCCTCACTTATCTGTTCCCAAAATTTGTGATGTTTCAGATCATTTCCTTGAATTCAGAACTCTAGATATTGAATAATCTCATTACACTGCAAAGAGCCCTTCTTGGCATTTTTGTCAAGTTTTAAAAAACAATATTAAGACTTATAAGGCTAAAACTCAAAGGATTCTCTGAGGTAAATGAAAATACTTTTCCAGGATTAACAACAACAAAAAAGATTTTAATCATATAAAATTTGTAATTGATTTGAGGTGTATTTTTTCTCTTGCTGTAATAGAGACAATTTTTAGAAAGAAATTGGATGTGTGCAATCAAGACAAAGACCATTTGGAGACAACACACATCTGTGGCTACTGAGTGCCTGTTTTGAATTACATTTAAATTGCCTGAAGAGCATTTGGCAAATGGAAAATTTCAAGTTGGTTTAAGCTTTTCCATGGACAATTTAGGTTTTGTACTGTTATTGTTATACTGTGCTTTTGCATTCAAATCTTTTCAACCAGCATGGAAAAGAGAAAACATTGTGTTAAAGGCTTTTTAATGACATAGTAACTCCTCTTGACAAACAGTGGATCTGTTCCATTATCTTATCTGCCAAAAAAGAAATATCTTCCAGGAGAATAATATGTGCTTAATCATGAAAGACTTCAGCTTTGAAAGCTTCAAATGATAGAATCAGCAACAGAAATAAGTACTCTACATCCCCAAATTAGATGTGTTCTTTTGATTATCTTGCAGTAACATCTGTGGTAACAATAGTTTCTGGAAACCACTGCTGATATACTCAAATAGCTGTACTAAGTTGGCCTGGTTTCTCATGTAAAATATCAGTGACTTAACCAAGCATGGGATTGTCCCTCTCCTCGTCATTGCCCTCTGGCTTTGCTGCCCAACCAGAAGCTTAAGGAGACTGAGCTATGAGCTACGATTTCAAAATACAGCAGACCTCTAATTTTTGCACCTCTCCATGGAGGTTACCATCATCCCGTGTGCAATGAGACCAGTCAACTCCAATGAAACCATCATCACTTTCTTTGTTTTGAGGTTTACATAATTACAATTAAAAGGCAATTTATGGATTTTTAAAATGCAGTCAGTCTGAATAGCTATACTGCTGGGCTTCCAGATAATTCTCAATAAAGTTATCATTAGCCCAAAGGCCAGGCTACTTTGCCGTAGTGCTCAGATTAAAGAGTTCTAAAGCCCATGTTACCTGTGTGCACTCAGATCAGAGGTAGCACATATAGAGGTCTCTCTGGCAATCTCTGATTTTTAACAGGAAATTCTATGATTTAACCTGTCAAAAAATAGAACGTAAGCTTCTTCCAAATTTGTGGGACTTTGTGCTACAGATTTATGCATTTATTAAAATAATATTTATATTATGATGATAGAAAATATAAGATCCATTCAGATCAGATTAGAGGGTGTGGTTTGTTTATTTTGGGAGGGGATGAGGTGAGAATCTAATGAGGGGAAATTAAAATAGCAAAGGTTTTGGAGATAAATATATTCTTGGTTGTCAAAATACTGACAGTTGCTCAATTTCTGAGAGATGTTGAGCTTTTGGGATACTAAAAAAGAGAATGCTAAGAATTTTCCATGTCACTACTTTAAAATTGTTCATTCTTTACCCTATTTCATCTCTCCACAAAGGAGAGAGAACATACGTTGTACAGCAGAACTAGGAAGAAGCACTTATTTTTCCAGAACCACTAAGTACTTTATTATTCATGGCCCAAATAAAACCCAAGAGATAGAAAAAGCTGTCTTATATCTTAGATGAAATATTATCAGTGCTGGAACAAAATCAGGGAATCTGATTCTCACAATGTTATAGTTAATATGAAAAGTACAGCAGCGGGTATAGAAAACCCATAACAAATAATATAATATAAAAATATAATTTTATAACCGTCCTTCTTCTATCAAAAAAAAAAAAATAGTACAACTAGTATTGGTTAGGATGTGGAGAAAAGGAAACTCTCATGCACTGTTGGTGGGAATGCAGACTGGTGCAGCTACTGTGGAAAACAGTATGGAGATACCTCAAACAATTAAAAATAGAACTGCCTTATTACCAAGTGATTCCACTTCTTGGAATATTTGCATAGAAACCCAAAACACTGAATCAAAAAATATATGCACCCCTATGTTTATTGCAGCATTATTTACAATAGCCAAGTTTTGAAAGCAGCATAGTGTCCATCAACGAATAAGTGGATAAAAAAGCTGTGGTACACTTACACAAGGGAATACTACTTGGCCATAAAAATGAAGAAAATCTTACCTTTTGCAATAGCATGGAAAGAACTGGAGAGTATTACAATCAGAGAAAGACAATTATATATGGAGTCTAATGAACAAAATAAGCTAGCAAACAAAATAGAAACAGACTCATAGATACAAAGAACAGATGGACAGCTGTCAGAGGGAAATGGAGGTTAAAGGACTGTGTAAAAAAATAATGAAGGAACTAAGCAAAAAAAAAAAAAACCCTCATAGATTAACAGTATGATGATTACCAGAGGGAAAGGGGTTGGGAGTAGGTAGCAGAGGATGAAGAGGGGATAAGTGGTGACAGAAGAATACCTGACCTTGGATGCTGAACACACAATACAATATACAAATGATGTATATTATAGAACTGTACACCCAAAACCTACATAATTTTATCAACCAAAGTCATCCTAATAAACTCAATAAAAATTTTTTAAAAACACAATCAAAACATAAGCAAAAAGTAATATACGTAAAAAAGATTGCAGCGTTTTTATATATGCCTCATTGATAATGCTAGCTACAGATTTACAGAAAAGAATTTTAATATAAAATCATACTGACAGTATATTAGATTTTTAAATAGCATATAAAATTTAGGTTTTGAGTATGCTTATATGTCTTTAAAATAAGTTCATTTTACTCAGGTATTTTTTACTTATATGTAATACATGATAAAGAGTTTGATGATTGTGATGGTGGTAATGATGTTTTGAACAGCTGTGGTAGTTTATTCATAACCTGATTTTATTTGGTCTATATTAAAATCCAGATGGAAAAAGATTCCATCCAAACGGGGGAAAATGTGTGACTGTTCAAAATGAACTGAAATACATTTTTTGAAAAGAATATTAATAATGCAGATGCCTTTTATATCTGAATTTTTAAAAGTGGAATAAAAATGAAACTCGTTAAAGAGTATCTGTGGTAAATTTAGATGTTAAAAACCTGACTGAAACACAAAGAAAGACTGCCAAAGTGAACATGAGTATTTATTTTAATTAAAGAAGAGATAGTGGTCCTAATAATTTTAAAGGAATCTGTAAAAGTTCTCTGGATTTGAGCAGGGCTAATATGGACAACTGCCAACATTTGTACTTTTCTGCAAATGGACATTTTTAGCAGCACTTCACCACAATGCTTATAAGGATCAGCTGAATCTGTCACAGGTTGGTTGTATTTTTCTTGGTTGCCATAGAAGCTGATCACAGAGTCTTCAAACCACTAGTTAAAGGTCAATTTGATATGAATGCTAAATTTATCTGAGGTAAACATATTGTGACCCAATTAGTTTGATAATTAGAATTGGATGAATTATGTGTTGATACAAACAATTGCTCTCCAATTACCCTGAAAATGGTTGTTCTCAGGAGCTATAGAGACATGTATGTTCTCATCCTGCAAATCACATGAAGGAATCAGGAGCATCACTGAGTTGTAGCTTGTCAACTCCAAGGCTCTGAATGATACTAGTTGTCTTTTGCCCTAGATTCTCAACTTTCAGTAATTAAACATATTTCTTAGAAAAATGTTTCTGATTAAAGATAGTTCTTCTAAATAGAACTGGTTCCCTGCTCATAGAACTGGCTTAGAAAATGCCATAGGGCTGAAAGGAACATTGCTTCCTATTTTCCTCATTCCCCAGTACTAAAAAATTCGATTGCCTTAAGGTCATTTCAGAATGCCCACACATATTTACCACCACCAGTAGGCATGTGGCAGAGGAAGGAAAGAACTCACCCTGAGACAAATTTTTACTGCTACTCACAATGTCCCTGAGGCAAGCTGGGCCCACAGAGCAAAGTCATAGTCATCTGGAGAAGACCAAGTCGTCGTCGGCAGCCGTCCGTCTCGAGAGACGATGGTGTAGCTTCTTAAGAGTCTATCTGCACCACCGAGAATGGTTGTGCAGTCCAACTCGGGAGTGACACGGTATCTGTCTCCTCCCGTGTTGAATCGACATCTTGCGATGACGCTGGAGTGTCCTCTCCAGTGAAGCTGAAGCTACAGAGCCTGGGCAGGGTGATATGGAGGGTCTGCTGTTGCCCATGCAGCAGACCCCCCCTCTCTTTGCAGCTGAAGGGTCCAAGGGAAAGACGGAGTCAATGCAGCTTGGCTTCAGGTGCGCCGCAGGAGTTGCCGGTGATGACTACAACGTCAAACCGCCTTAGGGACTCCGGCTCCGGATTTTCTGTTGGGGTTTACTCCCTTAGCCTTTCCCCTGAAGAGGTATGCCGCAAGGCAGCGGAGGTTTTTTGGAGTCAGAGTTTTCCTTCTCTGATGTGCCCTGACTGGAAGATCAAACCAGCGACACTTAGCTCGCAGGCCGACGCTCAATCCACTGAGCCACACCAGCCAGGGTCAGAAGACCAAGTGCAAACAAGAAATAAAAGGTAACAGCCCTGGCTGGTGTGGCTCAGTGGACTGAGCACTGGCCTGTGAATTGAAGTGTCTCTGGTTCGATTAGCAGTCAGGGAACATGCCTGGGTTGCAGGCCAGGTCCCCAGTTGGGGGCGCACAAGAGGCAACCACACATTGATGTTTCTTTCTCTCTTTCTCCCTCCTTTCCCCTCTCTCTAAAAATAAATGAATAAAATCTTTTTTAAAAAGAAGATAACAGACCAGCAACTCTTTTTCCCTAGGCCCAGAAGGATTTTTAGGCAACAATTCAATTAATTTTTCTCTCACTGCTATTTAATGTTGTCTATGATAAATGAAGCCAATTGTGGACCCAGGGTGATATCCGGTTTATCCTCTTTGTTACATTACAATCACACAGAGAAGCCATCAGAGTTCAAAGTGACATTCTACTCTTCCTCCAGAAATCATAGTAAAAAGTGAACCTTGGAATATGTGATAAAGGTTCATATCCTTAGAGGAGTAAAATCTAATAGCATCTTCCCTCCACAAGACAGGCAGTCAATCAAACAGAATCTAAACCCAGTATGGAGTGAGAGTAGAGGCACTCTAAACTCACTCTGTGTGATTGCATTCCATGGCCTATCCTCTTTTCTGAGATAGGCTCTTGGGGAGAAAATGAGTTAAGCCTCTACACGGGTGCTCCAAATAATTATTTTTGTTTTTTGTACTGTATACATGTATATATATTTAGATTGGAGCAAAACTAGGTTTATAGTTGTGAGTAGGCAAAACAGTTTATTTTTGCATTGTTATTTATCAATTCTTGTATTATTTTTCATATGAACAACTATAAAGTTTCTTTTCCCCACCCTATATGTATATATGTGTGTGTTTGTGTATATATATACACAAACACACACATATATATATCTTATATCTTATGTTACATCTTACCATTTGTGAATATGTAGTCTGGATAAAATTAAATATATAAGTTGAATAAGCCAGTGCTCTTTTATTCTTCCTTAATTATGCTATGTGTGACCAATATGAAAGAGGATCGGAAATTTCTATTTGGTGTTGTATAACTAGAAAATTAAACAGAGTAAGAGACGGCCATCAATATAGTATTATAACCCTCCTAAGGCTGCATTATTACAGAGAGGCTCTGTTATTGTTCTCAGAGGATGGTCTGAAGCAGTGAGAGGGTAAAGAAACACAATAACCAGGGAAGGCTGTCTGCTGAGATGGTCCAGCTGCTGTGTAAGAGGAGAATGGTGACTAATGTTTATTTTCCCTATGATATGGAAAGCCAGCTTGAGTACCAGATCAACTCAATAATCAGCCAAAAATTGAACATGCTCTGATATCCCGACATCAAATTTTTGTTCCTTACCAACCATAGAGAGAAAGGATTGGGAAGGATGAGAGGACAGAAAAAGTGCTGGAAAGCAGTTTTTACCCATTCTCAAGTAGATAGATTCAGTGAACAGTACTTGGTCTAGCCATGTGTTAGGGTAAGTTCTGGCTGTTTGGCCCAAGGTATATAATTAACAGGGAGAAAAACAGTGCTTAAAATCAGAATTTACACCTAGGAAGGAGAGTTGGTTCTAAAAAAGAAATTCATCTGGAAGGAAGAATGTGATACTTATCTCCCAGGTGGTCAAACATCTAAGGGGATGTCCCTATCTTGGCTCACATCTGATGTTGTCAAAGATATGAGGATATGAAAGAGACGACTCTACAAGTGTGCTCCAGGACAGAATGTTTCCAATGATTAGAGGAGGAAGCACCAAAATGGAAGTGTATGCTGAAGTTAACTTGTAAGATATGGGGCCCAGTTTTATTCTTTTGCATGTTGCTATTCAGTTTTCTCAACACCACTTATTGATAGTATTCTTTCCTCATCATGTGTTCCTGGTGCCTTTCTCAAATATTAGCTGACCACCTATGCATGGGTTTATCTCTGGGCACTCTATTCTGTTCCTCTGTCCTATGTGCCTGTTTTTCAACCAGTACCATATTGTTGCTATTACTATAGTTTTGTAATATACTTTGACATCAGAAAGTGTGGTGCTTTGAGCTTTGTTCTTCTCAAAATTGCTTCAGCTATTTGGGATCTCTTGTGGCTCCACACAAATTTTAGTATAATTTTTTTCTATTTCTGTGGAAAATGCCATTGAAATTTTGAAAGGGATTGCACTTAATCTGTAGATATCTTTAGGAAATATGGATATTTTCTCAATATTAATTCTTCCAATCCAAGATCATGGGAAATCTTTTCATTTACTTGTGCTTTACTTGTGTCTTCAATTTCTTTCATTACTGTCTCATAGTTTTCAGTATAAAGGCCTTTTACCTCCTTAGTTAAATTTTTTTCTAAATATTTTATTGTTTTTGATGTTATTTTAAATGGGACTGCTTTCTCTATTTCTCTCTCAGATAGTTACTTATTAGTACATATAAATGCAACTGATTTTTGTGTGTCAATTTTGTATCCTGCAACTTAACTGAATTCATCTGGAGCCAATTTGTTAGTACGACTCAGCACGGTAATTATAGTTTTGTGGAAAAGAGCACAGATGCAGAGACTCTGCAACGCTAATTTTATTATCTCAGTCAAGTTACAAAATCTTTGAATCTGTAAATTTTTTATTTGTAAAATAATAATGATAATAAAAGCAGCTACTTCATAAACTATTGTGAAATTTTAATGAGAAAATGCATACTTAGCACAGTGTCTGAACCATGGTAAGTCTCCATATGTTACATATTTCTACTTTTTCCTTCACAACCCTACCACCACTCAAAATGTTTCCTGTAGCAAAGATCAGAAGACACAGAGATGTGTATGTAATTTATGCACCCATAAAAATATACTCATCTTCTCATGTTTTCATATATATATGGTTATTACCGTGTCGACACTCTTGCCTGTCCTGAGCAAGAGTCTTTATTTATTTTGCATGAACATCATGCAAAGATCACATGTGAGCTACATAAAAAGAATATTCAGGCATGCACAATCCAAATTTAGTGGGCCAGTCTCATGCTCTCCCAACTAACCACATTTATCAAACCCGACAATAGGAATTGTCAGGAACTGGCAACAGTCTTTCCTTTTTCCCTCTATGATATCTGCTTTACTGCTTTCTACCATTTTCTAACTCATCTTCCCATAGACATATTTCACAGACCTGGAACAAATACTTCAAAAATTTATATGGAACCAAAAAAGACCCCGAATAGCCTCAGCAATCTTGAGACAGAAGAACACAATATGAGGAATTGCAATACCTGACATAAAACTATACTACAAAGCCACTGTAATCAAACCAGCCTGGTACTGGCATAAGAACAGACATATAGATCAATGGAGCAGAATAGAGAGCCCAGAAATAAACTCTAGTCTATATGGTCAACTAATATTTGACAAAGGGGGAAGGAACATAAAATAAAGTGAAAAGAGCCTCTTCAACAAATGGTGTTGGGAGAACTGGACAAGGACGTGCAAAAAAGTGAAACTAGACCACCAACTTACACCACACACCAGAATAAACTCAAGATGGGTCAAAGACTTAAAGTAAGCCATGACACCATAAAAGTCCTAGAGGAAAACATAGGCAGGAAAATTTCAGATATCCCATGTAGCAATATTTTCACTGATACATCTTCTAAGGAAAAGGGAAATAAAGGAAAGAATAAACAAATGGGACTACATCAAACTAAAGAGTTTCTGCTCAGGAAAAGAAAACATCAGCAAGATGAAAAGGGAACCAACCATATGGGAAAACATATTTGCCAATGATACCTCAGACAAGGGATTGATCTCCAAAATATATAAAGAACTTACACATCTCAACACAAAGAAGACAGATAGCCCAATTAAAAAATGGGCAAAGGACCTGAACAAACACTTCTCCAAGGAGGATATACAGAGGGTCCAGAGGCATATGAAAAAATGCTCAACATCACTAGCCATCAGAGAGATGCAAATAAAAACCACAATGAGATACCACCTCACACCAGTCAGAATGGCCATCATCCACAAATCAACAAACAACAAGTGCTGGTGAGAATGTGGAGAAATGGGAACCCTAGTGCACTGTTGGTGGGAATGCAGACTGGTGCAGCCACTATGGAAAACAGTATGGCATTTCCTTAAAAAACTAAAAATGGAACTTCCTTTTGAACCAGCAATTCTACTGCTAGGATTATACCCAAAGGATCCTGAAACCCCAATTCAAAAGAACTTATGCACCTTTATGTTCATAGCAACACTGTTTACAATAGCCAAGTGCTAGAAACAGCCTCAGTGCCCATCTGTAGATGAGTGGATTAAAAAACTGTGGTACATTTACACAATGGAGTACTATGTAGCAGAAAGAAAGAAGGAACTCCTGCCATTTGTGACAACATAGATGGAACTAGAGAGAATTATGCTTAGTGAAATAAGCCAGGCAATGAAAGAAAAATACCATATGATATCACCTGATACAGGAGACTAATGAATAACATAAACAAATGAACAAAAATTGAACAAGCAACAGAATAACAGTTGTCAGAGGGCAGTGGGGAAGGAGGAAGCGGGGTAAGTAGGGGAACGGTTTAATAAAGGAACTAGTATAAATAACCCGTGGACATGGACAATGGGCTGGCAAATGACTGTGGGAGAAGGAGAGGGCTGAAGGGGGGAGCAATGAGGGAAAAAATGGGACAACTGTAATAGAAAAACAATAAAATTAAAGTTAAAAAAAAGAATTTCTTTGAACTTTTAGAGCAACTTTTTGCTTTTCTATTTCAATATAAATGTTTCCATTATACTTATAGAGCCACAAAATGACCTCTAAGAAGGTAGTGAAGAAAGTGATAGTAACATGACATACTTCTCACTTAGCTGATGGGTTTCCATTAAGCATGCTATTAAAGTGAGAGAGGATGGTTCACAGGACGAGTAATGAACCACAATGCTTTTTACCTACAGGTCAGTGGGTTGAGCATCTTCGTTAGGGAGTTCTGACCACATGACAATTTTTTCAGTAATGCAAAGGTGTAATTTCAGTGGGTTCCCTGTAGAATAGCCTATTCTCCAAATGACCACTTAGAGAAAAGAGCTCTAGATTAGGAATTATATGGCCTGAATTCTAAGCTCAGTAATCACTGCTTCATTTCTATCTTTTCTAAATTATATTTTATTGATTATGCTATTACAGTAGTCCCAATTTTTCCCACTTTGCCCCTCTTCACTGCACACTCCCCACTCTTCAGGCAATCCCCACACCATTGTTCATGTCCATGGGTCATCAGTATAGATTCTTTAGTTACTTCACATCCCCATGGCTATTCTGTAACTACCTATTTGTACTTCTTAATCCCCTTACGTTTTCACTCATTTCTCCTACACCACTCTCCCATCTGGAAGCTATCAAGAGCTCTCCATATCCATGATTCTGTCTCTGTTCTTCTTGTTTGCTTAGGTTGATTTTTAGATTCAATTGTTGATAGATAGGTATTTATTACCATTTTATTGTTCATAGTTTTGAAAGTTCTTTTCTTAAATATTGTCCCTTTAACATTTTGTAAAATAATGGCTTGATGCTGATGAACTCCTTTGGTTTTCTCTTGTTTGAGAAGTTCTTTATCTGCCCTTCAATTCTAAATGATAGCTTTGCCTCATAGAGCAATCTTGACAGTAGGTCCCTGGTTTTCATGAATGAATATTTTTTGCCAATTCCTTCTAGCCTGCAAAGCTTCTTTTGAGAAATCAGCTGACAGTCTTATGCAAACTCAGCTGTAGGTAACTGACTGCTTTTCTCATGCTGCTTTTAAGATTCTTTCTTTATCTTTAACCTTTGGCATTTTAATTATGATGTGTCTTGGAGTGGGCCTCCTTCTATCCATCTAGTTTGGGACTCTGTGCTTCCTGGACTTGCATGTCTATTTCCTTCACCAAATTAGGAAAGTTTTCTTACATTATTTTTTCAAATAGATTTTCAATGTCTTGCTCTTTCTCTTCTCCTTCTGGCACCCTTATGATGAGAATGTTGGAACATTTGAAGTTGTCTCATAGGCTGCTTACACTATCTTCATTTTTTGGATTATTTTTTCATGTTGTTCTGATTGGTTGTTTTTTGCTTCCTTATGTTCTACATCATTGATTAGATTCTTGGCTTCATCCACTCTACTGTTGTCTCCCCATAAATTATTCTCTATTTCAATTAGTGTATCCATCATTTCTTTTTTTTTAAGTATATTTTCTGATTATGCTGTTACTGTTGTCACAGTTTTTCACCCTGTCCCCCTCTGCACCATACCCCCTTCCCTCCAGCAATCCCACACCCCTTAGTTCATGTCCATGGGTAATGCATATAAGTTCTTCAGCTTCACCTTTTTCTATATTATTCTTAACATTTACCTGTCTATTTTGTACTAATTAATTATGCTTCTCAATCCCTGCACCATTTTCCCATTTCTCCCTCTTCCCCCTCCCAGCTGATAACCCTCCAAATCATCCCCATACCTATGCATCTGTTCGTATTCTGGTTTGCTTAGTTGGATTTTGTTATTATTTTTTAGATTCAGTTGTTGATAGTTGTGAGTTTGTTGTCATTTTAATGTTCATGATTTTGACCTTTTCGTAAGTAAATCCCTTTGATGTTTCTTATAATGGCTTGGTGATGATGAACTTCTTTAGCTTTACCTTGTCTGGGAAGCACTTCATCAGACTTTCCATTCTAAATTATAGCTTTGCTGGATAGTGTAATCTTGGTTGTAGCTCCTTGTTTTTCATCACATTGAATACTTACCAGTCCCTTCTTTCCTGCAGAGTTTCTTTTGATAAATCGGGTGATGATCTTATAGAAACCCCTTTGTAGGTAATGCTATGCTTTTCTCTTGCTGCTTTAAAGATTCTCTCTTAATCTTGAACCTTTGGCATTTTAATGATGATGTTTCTTGGTGTGGTTCTTTTTGGGTCTAGCTTGCTTGGGACTCTCTGTGCTTCCTGGACTCATATGTTGTTTTTTTTTCCTTCGCTAAATTTGGAAAGTTTTCCTTCATTATTTTTTTATTTAAGCTTCCAATTTCTTGCTCTTTATCTCCTTCTGGCATCCCTGTGATTTGGATATTGGCAAGTTTAAAGTTGTCCCAGAGGTTCCTAAGCCTCTCCTTGTTTTTTTCAATTCTTGTTTTCTTTGGCATTTTAATTATGATGTGTCTTGGTTTGATCCTCTGTGGGTTTAGCTTATTTGGGACTCTCTGTGCTTCCTGGATTTTTAAGTCTGTTTTCTTTGCCAAATTTGGTAAGTTTTTCTTCATTATTTTTTCACATAGCTTTCAATTTTCTGCTCTTCCTCTTCTCCTTCTGGTACCCCTATGATTCAAATGTTGGCATATTTAAAGTTGTCTCAGAGGTTCCTAAGCCTCTCCTCATTTTTTTAAATTCTTGTTTCTTCATTCTGTACTGATTGTTCATTTCTTCTTTATATTCCAAATCATTGATTTGAATCCCAGTTTCCTTCCCTTCACCATTGGTTTTGTGTGAATTTTCCTTTATTTCACTTAGCATAGTCTTCACTTCCTCTCTCTGCATATGCCTTCCTCAAGCATATCTGTAAAGTCTGTGAGCATCTTTATCATCAGTGTTTTGAACTATCATTTGTTTGGTTGGCTATCTCTTCATCACTTAGTTCACCCACTGGACCCTTGATCTGTTCCTCTTTTGGGCCATACGTCTCTGTCTCCTCAACTTGACAGACTCCTGTGTTTGCCTCTGTCTTAAGTAAAGCTGTTGCACTGTTACATTGTAAGAGGTGGAGCCCTAAGTATTCATCAGTGATGGGCGACCCATTTCTCCATTCTGTGGAGCTCTTATGTCAGGGAGTGGTCTGAAAAGGAACAAAGCCACTTGTTCAGCACTTGCCCATTTTCCAGGCACTTCTCTCACTTCCCATGAGACTGGTGTCTCTCTAGCTTTTGCTCTGGCCATGGTTCCCAAAGTGGGTAGGTTTTTGGATGTTCTAGGTCTGTGGGGGCCCTCTAAACAAATGGACTCTGTTGAGAGACCGGTAGTTTCTTCCTCTACCTCAACCACCTCTGGTTTTCACAGGCTTTGTTTTCCTTCACGCTGGAACCATAAACTGCACAGTCTGGTCTGAGAGTGCTTCCCTGGTGTCCCCCCTGGCTTTTATAATGTTTGACTATGTTTTCCACTGGCCAGCCACAGCCACTGTTGCCACCTCTGCTGCCTCCACTACACCATGTCCTCTCTGCCCCAGCTTTGTTCATCCTACCTGTCTGGATGAGTATTACTTCTTTGTATCTTCGTTTTTTGGATTTCCATGCAGCTCAATTTTCTGGAATTTCTGGTTGTCTACAGTTTTCAGGTAGTTGTATTCCTTCTTAGCTGTGGAGGGAGACACAGCATGTCTACCTACACTTCCATCTTGCCCAGAAGTTTTAAAGAAATCTCTATTCTTCATTTTTGACTGGATCTTTTTATGCAATTGAGATCCTCATGAAGTTATTTGAGCACTGTTATAACCAGCATTTTGAACTCTGTGTCTGACAGATTGCTTATTTCCATTTTTTTAGTTCTTTTTCAGGGGTTTTGATCTGTTCTTTCATTTGGGCCATGTTACTTTATCTCCTGGTTTTGGCAGCCTCCACGTGTTTGTTTCTATGTATTAGGTAAAGCTGCTATGACTCCCTGTCTTGGTAGCACGGCTAATGTGTAGGTGTCCTGTAGGGTCCAGTGGCACAATCTCATCTATAACCCAATTGCATACTCGAGGTGTGGCTTTCATGTGGATTGAGTACACCCTCATTTTTTAGTTGAGCCTTGATTGCTGTTGCCGGGTCAATGGGAGGGACTTACCCAGGCCAGTCCAGTCAGCTCCAAGGACTTGCTGTGACCACTGACCACCAACCTCCACCCTTCATGGAGTATCAGTTGTGTGAGGGCAGGGTGGTGGTGCTCTGAAGTAGTCTGTAGCTGTCCAGTGGTTGCACAGCCTTTGGTGTTCCTGTGTGGTACAGCTTAAGGTCAGCTCCAACCTTTGTTTTGCCTACAGCCACTCTGCCTGAGCTATATAAAGCAATCTGAGATGCCTGATACTTGTGCTCACCTTGTAAATTCTCAGGTGAAGCCAAACAGTGAATCTAGGCTGACTGCTGCTACTGTTGGTCCTAGAACCACTTAGCTAGAGGTATTGGGGTTGGAGGCTCACTGAGGCTGGCTATTGCTTGTTTGAGAGGCTTTAAGAAGTCATGAAGCAAGAGCCAAGATCAGCCATTCATATGAAAAAGCAGCTTGGGTGGGTCACAAACTGGGTAGGATGGAGTTTCTGGCAATTTCTGGGGGTGGGGGTGGCAAACAGTGTTAGCCAAGTTGATGGAGTTCAGATATGGCACCAGCTTGCCAGTTCTCTGGCTCTGTTGGGGAGGGTTCAGAAAATAACAATGGCCTCTGCCACCTTGATGTCAGACACTTCAGTTCCTCCCTTTGTGCCACTGTTGCCTTTCAAGCTGCTACCCTGGTGCTGGAGATCAAAGGGAATGAATCTGAGACACCAGAGCAGCAAAATCTGTGCACACATCATCTCTGCCACATTCAACATGTTATATGGATAATTCATATATTCTCCTTGTCTCCTTGTCTTTCGAGATAGAAGTCCTGAGTATTGTATCTAATGGAGGGAAATCATGACCCTATCAAGAAAGTCCAGGAAATGTAATTGTTAGCATTTTATAAGGGAGTTGGAATGGGTATTGCCACAGACAATAGTCAGATTCTCCCATATGTGTCTGTAAAATCCCTAGCACATCAATAGGCATTTTTAGACCAAATTTAATATAATTAAAGAAAACATTGTAAAAGCAATCAGACAACAAACTGTGACTGGATACCTACTGAATGCAAAAGACATTCCACCCAAATGAGAAAATCTAAATTACCAGAACAACAGTCCAGTACAGACTGCTTGCACTTTCTCTAGCACTCCATGTTTCTTCGTGTGTTTAATCTTTTACATGAGCTCTTCATCCAACACCCAAGGATGAATATCTTTGGTCCTTTAATGCATTAGCCAAGCTTCACTTCTTTGGGAAGCCTTTTATATAAGTTGGAGCAGGGGGTTCCAGGGAGAACTCAGAGGACTTTCTGAACTGAGGAAATGAGGCTGAAAATCCAAGGAGACCAAGAAAGCTAGTGTTCACAAGACAATAATGGAGAAGAGAAGGCTGCACAAAGATTCGTGAGGGCATCAGGGCATTCAGAGAAAGGAAACTATCAGGGGCTAAGAAAAGAACCACCCAAAAGATGAAATAATGTGCCCAGCACTTACAATGGGGTAGGAATAGTGCCTGTTCTCAACAGCAAGACTGGAAAACTTCATAATTCATGGAACTTTGAGTAGGGAATCCAGAAGAGTTTTGCCTCAGTAGTGGGGAAAAATTATCCCTAGACTGAGCACAGTTCAAATCCTGCCTGACAAACATTAACATCAAGACCTGAGAAGATCAAAATGTTTCCCAGGAACTTAACTGTGCCCCAGGAAAACCCCTCAACAATATTTATACAAATAGAAGAACGCTAGCACCAAGAAGGTGAAATTTGTAATGTCATTCATCTAATTAAGAATTACCCACAGATTCAGTGCAATCCCTATCAAAATTCAAATGGCATTTTGTTCACAAAATATAACAAACATCCTAAAATTTGTATGGAACCACAAAAGACCCTAATAGGCAAAGCAATCTTAAGAAAGACTAAGCTGGAGACATCACTCTCTCTGATTTCAAACTATATTACAACGCTATAAAAATCAAAACAATATGATATTTGCATGAAAACAGACATATAGATCAATGAAACACAATAGGGAGCACAGAAATACACCCAGTATATCTGATAAATTAACTTACAACAAAAGAGCCAAGACTATATAATGAGGAAAGGATAGTCTTTTCTACAAATGGTGTTGGAAAAACTGGAAAGCAACATGCAAGAGAATAAAATTGGACCCCTGTTTTTCATCATACACAAAAATTAACTCAAAATGGATTAAAGTTTTGAACATAAGACCTGAAACCATGCAACTCATAGAAGGAAACATAAGGGTAAGTTCCTAGACATTGGCAGGGCAGTAATTTCTTTTTTATGTAACATCAAAATCAAAGGCAACAGAAGTAAAAATAGACAAGTGGGACTACATCAAACTAAAGTCTGTGGACAGAAAAGGAAACCATCAACAAAATAAAAAAGACAATCTTTGAAATGAGAGAAAATATTTGCAAATCATATATAATAAGGGGTTAATACCCAAAATATATAAAAACTCATATAACTAAATAGATTTTTAAAAGAACAGCCCAATTAAAAATGGGCAGAGAAACTGGGTAGATGTTTTCCAAAGGAGACATACAAATGCCTAAGGTGTTCAACATCACTAATCATCAGAGAAATGCAAATCCAAACCACAATGATGTATCACCTCACAGCTGTTACACTTGTTAGGATGGCTATTATCAAAAAGGCAAGAAATAACAAGTATTGATGAGGATGTGAAGAAAAAATAGCTCTTGTGCACTGTTGGTGGGAATATAAAATGGTACAAGTATGCAACCAGTACAGAGGTTTCTCAAAACATGTAAAATAATCCAGTAATTCTACTTCTGAGCATTTATCTGAAGAAAACAAAAACACTATCTGAAAAAGATATATGCACTCCCATATACATTGCAGCATTGTTGACAACAGCCAGGATATGAAAGCAACCTGGGTGTCTGTAGACAGATTTATTTAAAAATAATTCACTGTTTAAACAAAAATATTAGCAATGTAGCTTGGGGTTTCTCACATATGGAAAATTAAAATATTTGATAAAATAGCACAACAGTTTGCAGGGGAGAAACAAAAGTATACTATTGTTTAGTTCTTATGCTATATTTAAGGTGACCAAATATCTCAGTTTACCTGTGATAGAGGAACTTCCTATGACACCTGACTTGCAGTGCTGAACTAAGACAATTCCAGCAGAACTGAGATCATTAGTCACCCTAACACATCAGGTGGTATAATATCACTTAAAGGTAGATGGCAATAGCCAAACTGACTTTGGTCTATTAACTTAACCTCTCTGTGCCTTGGTGTATTTATGTCTAACATCAAGAACAACAATGCCCTCTTATTACTCTCACTGCAAGAATCTAATTATATGATGATGCATGTAAACTCTTTGGCACCTACTAGGGATTAACAAATGTTAGCTGTTATCATGATCTAATTTTACTTTGGAAAAAAAAATCAATTACATTGTAGAGAATGAATAAGAGAAAAACATGACAGTCACCAGAGAGATATTTTAATAGGCTAGTACAACAAATAGACCAGAGATGAGAAGGACCAGAAATAAGAGTATGACATTGGTATGAAAATAAATTTAAAATCTCAAGAGAAAGAAGACTCCACAGGGTTCAGTGGACCCTTCTTTCAATATGTTCAGTAAGCAACTACTATGTTCCAGGCACTATGCTGGGCACAGAGGATGCATCCAAATCAGGAAACATTTGTCTGCACTGGATCCAGTGCTTAGAGATTATTTTGTTTCACTTTTCACCCACAAATTCAAAATTTGTTAGTTGACAAACTCAGCTAATGAGTAACATTTCTCCTCTGTGTATTAAAAGGTAGACAGAGAGCAAGAAAAACAACCTTTAGAGTCAGAATATGAAAACATTTTTAGACCCAGACGGAGAGACCCATGGAAACCATTGTTTTAACAATTTATTTTTTATACAATAAAGTTATTTTACGTTTTAGATATTCATCAAAGCCTATGATGGAAATACTGGATTTTGCCTGTGAAGATTTTTTTCTATATTAGGAAAGACTATCATTAAAGATGGGAGATTTTTGATTCATAACTTTTAAACTGTATTTTGTTAAATTTTAGAAAATATACACTGTGATCTTTTCTTATTATTCAAATACTTCAGAAAATGTGTGTGGGCTGCATGGAATTCATATTTGGCTCACGGAACTCTTTCTAGCTGAATTATGGTTAAAATTAATATCACTTGTGTATGACATTGCTTTTGGCATTTTGACAAATGGCTGATAATTCAAGAAACAAAAATGAGATGAGTCCTACATTATAAAAAAAGATCACACTTTTGGTGAGGTTTTTTAGCATATGTGAGTATTTGTTTTGCTTTAAGTCCAAAAGATCTGTTTACTTTTTTTTTAATTCCTATTACTATAATACATTTATTTTTTGTTTCTGATGGGTAATATTTAAAATTTAATAGACAAGTAGCATTGCTGAATATTGTCAAATAATACTGAAGATGTGATTACAAACTTTTTAGATTCTTGAGGGAAATAAATGTCATCTGAAGTATTATGCAGCAAAAGAGGAAGGAAGTGGTAAGGAAAGCACAGTGATGCTTTATTTCAAAAAGTACAACATTTAGATTTAATACCATGCACACAATGTTATTTCATTTGCTATAAACTTTTCTACCTTTGAGATGTAATACCATAATTAATACATGGAAATATTAGACAACCAAATCTTCACAGAAAGGATGAAAATACAAGATCAGGTCTTAGATTGAACAGAATGACAATTCAGTCATCATACTCTTGAGTCATTGGGTTCTCTGTTGTAAGGAATAGAGATTTAAAAAAAAAACAGTCTGTTCTCAAGAAACTTCCTGTCTCCCAGGAAAACAGAGCCTGTCACTAGCAGTGGCTATTGACAAAAGGTGTGTGGACTTTGAAGCCCTTACAGGATGTCTGAAAAGAATTTAGATGAAATGCCTTACTTTATTACAAATCAGGAAGACGGTCTGTTAATCCTAGAAGAGAGATCCTTGTCGCTTTCTTAATAATCATTATTGGTGCTCCACATAGTACTAAAAGATTTGTCTATGGTTTCACAATACCAATTTTTTGATACACATAAAGCAATATTTTTTCACTCTGGAAAAATGTAGGACATTTTTATAGTCATATGTAATATGAAAATAGAAGTCAAGACTTTAATTTGCCCATTTTTCAGTAAATGCACCCAAAAGGAACAATAACCTCTCTCATTTCTTCTACCAATTGTCTTCACCAGCCAAGAATCAATTCCCAGTGCTTACAGATGAGGAATCACAGCAAAGAAGCCTGAATCTACTTTAAGATCCAAGAAAAGACATGCCTTCAAGAAAGAAAGCAGCATCCTCCTTGAACTGCAGAACCCAGACCTGGTTCCCTGCATCCTTGTTGCCAGCGCTCAGGCTCTCGCCCTTCCTGACTCTGCCCTGTACACAGTCCGTGAACCATGGTGTTAAGGACGAAATGTCCATATCCTCCCAAAATGTTGAAATCCTAATCTTCTATGTGATGCTAGCAGTAGGTGAGGCCTTTGGGAGGTAATTAGGTAATGAGAATGGAGCCCTCACAGCTAGAGGAGCATGAGACCTTCGACCATTGTCCTTTATAAGATTATAAAGGGTCTTAAGTCTGAGAGGGGGGAATTGTTATCTTTTATTGTTATAAAAAATTAATTAATTATTTTAAAAAAGAAGAATATAGGAAAGGGTGAAGCCAAAGAACTTATATGCATGACCCATGGACATGAACTAAGTGGGGTGGGATTGCTCGAGGAATGGGGGTACTGGGCAGAGGAGAGCAAAGGGGGAAAAAATTGGAACATGTGTAACAACATAATCAACAAAATATACAAAAAAAAAAAAAATGGGATTAGTGTCCACATAAGAAGAGACAGGACAGCCTGCTCCCAATCTCTGCTCTTTTCCATGTAGGGATACAAGAATACAATGTTCATTTACAAACCAAAAAGTGGGCTCTCACCAAAGACTAGATCTGCCATCATAGTGATCTCAAACTTCTCAAATAACAGAACTGTGAGAATTAGATGTTTGTTTTTTTAAGGCACTCGGTTTATGGTAATTAGCTCAAGCTGACTAAGATATGTGGAGCAAATTGTCTCCATTTCATTCTCCCACAAAAAAATTCAGTTCAAAATTTTGCAGTACATATATATTTATTAAGCCCTATCACCTGAAATTCTAGAGCAAAAATTATTTACTTTTCTAGGGTTTATAATTCGGAAATGTGGAAGAAGCTAGACACAAGAAAACATGAAAAGCTCTGCCAGTCCTAGACAGTTTAAATATACCATATCTTCCTTTAATTCTCAAAACCAGCTTTAATTCTTTAAGAATTTTTAATCCTTTTTTCCTACTGAATATATCCAAAGCTCTAAGCCAAAAAAGACCTTTAGAATTCACATGGTCTAAGATTATAAAAACACATTAATGCATCAAATGTATATGAAGGATAGCCCATATTCTATGTTAGTTTAGTGCCATCAAGTGGACTAGTCGAAGAAGTAAATTCTGAATGTTTTTATTGCAATCTCACTTGTAGACATTTCATTCAGCCCCCTCTTATGCCTGGAGGCATTTACTGAAAAGGGAGTAAATTAAGGAAAATCTTGACTTTTAGTTTCACATTACATATGGTTATAATAAAAGAAATTGGCCCACATTTTCTGCAAATTTTGATAAAGCAGATTGTCATTGTCAACAAATTTTGTTAAGAATCTTTCTGTCTACAACACTTATGATAAAAAAGATATGACTATCGAAGTTCAGAAAAGTCTAAATATTTATGATTGTAAAAACTAAGTACTTAAGCTTACTATATTTATTAAATATTTTTGTGGCACTAGAAAATTTTAATGTTCCCCCAAAAGACTAAATAGATATTATATTCTTTTTTCACAGAAAAATTGTATAATACAATGAATTATTATAAAAGTAATGTAACCACTACTTAAATTATGAAATAAAGCATTCTTAAGACTTGAAAAAGACACTTGGTTACCCCTTCTCTTTTGTTTATAATTTAGCTTCAAACTAAGTAACCCTAATTTTTTAAAATTTTTGCCTAAATAGAATCACAGAGCATGGTGCCTGTGTGCGTGCCTCTGTGTGTAGGTGAGAGGTTTTTTTCACCTAACTATATATTTTAAAGATTAATTTACAAGAACATTGATGGTTGTATAGTGAACTCATTGAAGGGTATACAATGAATTCATTTTTGTTTCTACATACTATTCCTTTGAACGAATTATTTATCCATTCTGCTATCCAGTGCTTCCAATTTGAGAGTATTATAAATAATGCTGCTATGAATGTGCTCACACATGTGTTTTGATGCCTCTTATTATGCAATTCTGAAAGTGTATCTGAAGGCTATGAACATAAGAGTAGAATTCCTGTCTTGGGGGATGCATATCTTCAATTTTGTTATCTAATGCCAATAAATTTTCTAGAGCAGGTGTATAAATTTACATTTCCACCAGCAATATGAGACCTTTTGGTGGTGCCTATAGTGACCAAAGTTGTTATTATTAGGTCTCTATTTCATTTATTATAAACAATCTGCTGTTTAATAGTGGTATTTTATTTTTATTTTAGTTGGCATTTTCCTGATTATCAGTGCAGTTAAGAGTAATTTCATATGCTTCATGGATATTGTGATTTATCTTTTGGAGGGAGCCTGTTCAAGTCTTTCACCTATTTCTTAATGGGTTGTCATTTTCATACTGGCTTTTGGAGTGCTTTATATAGTCTGAATTTGATTTTTGTCATTTATATATGATGCAAATATTTTATCCTACTTTGTCTTGCTCTTCACTCTCTTTTAAGGTGTTTTAATGAATAAAAAATTTTAATGTAGGCTTTGGTAATATCTTATTACTGGTTATGTTGCCTTGGACACTTGGTTAGATTGGTGTCTGCTGTGTTTTTCCACTGTAGTTGCTCTCTTTCTTGATGAAATGGATAAGTATCTTCAGGGAGATAACTTGAGATTTGGCAAATTCTGCTTCCCCTCAAACTTTTTTCCACCTACGTTAACACCCAGGAGTGGATCTTAACTGTAACATTTGTTAATTACTATGGTACCTGCCTAATGTGATTCACTGTTTCCCACTCTTCTTTTAAACTTATCAGTTGAAATTCTATTGTGAGAAGGAACTGTTTCTTCTCCTTAATTAATTTAATCAATTATTTATTTATATCAAAAATTAATTTTGCTGTATTTTATTTGTTAGAAGTGAGTTACCAGAACCAACTTTCGAAAGGAAGAGACTACATAATGTCATGAAAACCAATATATCTTCTTTGGAAAAACAATTTCTCCAAAGAACATATATTAAAATCCAACAGATCAGGGAAATGAAAATTAAAACTACAATGAAATATCACTTCACACCTGTTCAAATAGCTATCATCAAAAAGATAAGAGAAGCTTGCAGTAAAGATGGTAGATAGGCAAACACAGTATTCCTATCCTGCCATAACCACATCAAAATAACAACTAAACTTCAGAACATGCATCATTGATAAACACCTGAAATCAAGGTGAACAGAAAACCTATAACTAAGGATATAAAGAAGAAGCCATGTCATGACTGGTAGGAGGGCACAGGTGTGAAATGGGCTCATCCCACATCCACATGTGGCAGTAAAAAATCAGGAGGAATATCTCAGTCGCAGAGGTTTCCCTCAGGAGCAAGGAGTCCCAGCCCCACACCAGGGCCCCCAGCTTCAGACCAAACCACCCAATAACCTTTACCAGCAACATACTCAAGGGGTGGATTAATTGGACACCAGAGCCCTGCTAAGGTGCTCTGTGGGGTGGGCCCATGTATAGCATCTTCTCTTCTGTGATCCCAGCCACTCCTGATAGGCCTGGGAATAATTCTTCTTTCTCATTGATGTGCCAACAGCAATTAAGGCTCAAATACAACAGAAGGGTGCACAGTTCAACAACAACAGGAGGAGTGCCCAGATCAGGTAACCAGGGAGGCTGCACCATTAGGCCCTACTGGACACCTACTATATAAGGCTACTCTACTAATACCAGGAAACATAGAAGCTCTACATAATTCATAGAAACAAACACAGGGAAGCAGCCAAAATAAGGACACAAAAATATATGTCCCAAATGAAAGAACAAAACAAAGCTCCAGAAAAAGAACTCAACAAAGTGGAGACAAGCAATCTACCAGATGTCATAACACTGGTTATAAGGATGCTCAATGATCTTGGTGAGAACACTAACAAAGAGATAGGAAATATAAAAAAGAACCAGTCAGAAATGAAGCATACATTAAAAGGAATCAACAGTAAAGTAAATTAAATAGTGATTTGCAAGAGAAGGAATCAGAAAAAAAACAATCAGAATAGGAAAAAAAAAAGAATCCAAAAAAATGAGGATAGTATAAGAAGCTTCTGGGACATCTTCAAGCATACCAACACTTCCATCATGGTAGTACCAGAAAAAGAAGAGAGAAAGAAAGGAATTGAACACCTATTTTTTTTAAATAATGACAAAAAAACTTCCTTAACCAGGTGAAGGAAATAGACATACAAGTCTAGGAAGTGCAGAGTTCCAAACAAGACAAACCCAAAAAAGCCCACGCCAAAAACACATCACAATTAAAATGCCAAAGGTTAAAAACAATGAGAGAGCCTTAAAGCAGCAAGAAAAAGGCTGTTAGTTATCTGCAAAGGAGCTCCCATAGGCTGTCAGCTAGATTCTCAACAGAAATTTTGCAGGCCAGAAGAGATA
The DNA here is from genome assembly GCF_987537825.1 of Furipterus horrens. Classification (NCBI taxonomy): domain Eukaryota; kingdom Metazoa; phylum Chordata; class Mammalia; order Chiroptera; family Furipteridae; genus Furipterus; species Furipterus horrens. The sequence goes on from NW_028327177.1 coordinate 45,845,001, forward strand.
GGCAAGAAATATTCAAAGTGGTGAAACACAAATACCTACAACCAAGATTATTCTACCCGGCAAAGCTATCATATAGGATTGAAAGTCAGATAAAGAGCTTCCCAGACAAGAAAAAGCTAAAGAATTCATGACAAAAAAAACAGTTACAAGAAATGTTAAAGGGTCTTCTAGAAGAAGAAGAAAGAAGAAGAAGGAGGAGGAGGAGGAGGAGGAGGAGGAGGAGGAAGAGGAGGAGGGGGAGGAGGCAATAAATACATATCTATCAAGAATTGCTTTAAATGTAAATGGGTTAAATGCTCCAATCAAAAGACATATGGTGGCAGAATGAATAACAAAGTAAGATCCTTATATATGCTGTCTACAAGAGACTTACTTCAGACCAAAAGACAGACACAGACTGTAAGTGAAGGGATGGAAAGAGATATTTCATGAAAACAGAAACAAACAAATAAAAAGCAGTGGTAGCAATATTTATACTAGACAAAACAGACTTTAAAACAAAGACTATACCAAGAGACAAAAAAGGATCCAGCAATTTAATTTCTGGTTATTTATCTGAAGAAACCCAAAACACTAAATTAAAAAGACATATGTGTGGGAGACCATTTTGTATGGAATAGGAAACTGTAACCACTGTGCAAGCCAGGCCTAAAAACAGGACTATAAGACTTGACCAGAAATGGGAAGCAGTTGGTAGGCACGATCCTATGACCACACTGATGTCCCACACTCCAGGAGGAGGAAGAGGAATGCAATGTATCCTTTGAAGCTTGTGAAGCCTGCTCTGTTTTGTGTAAGTCCAGATCTATATCAACAGACTGATTAACTCCAGGAGTACAGTCTGAACTTTTACACTATACTCTGATGCCAGAAAGTCTAACTGAATATCACTGTGTGCTAATTCATATCTCTGTTTACTGACACTCTTTATGTTTGGGTGGAGGGCTACTTTCTTACACCATGCATTTCTGCACATAGCCTACTCAATAAATCTCTGCTGGGAAGGAGTATGTGAGTGACCCCACACTAGGGGCACTCTCCCTTCTCTTTCCAAGGCAATCCATCTCAGGATGAATTTCTTCATCCACGATTGCGGGATTGTGGGTTCAGAAATGCCCACACATACACACCCATATATTCATTGAAGCATTATTGACAATATTTAAGATAAGGAAGCAACCTAAGTGTTCATCAAGAGACAAATGAATAAAGTGGTACATATATACAATGGAATATGACAGCTATTAAAAAAGAATAAAACATTGCCATCTACAACACTATGGATAGACCTATAGGGTATTGTGCTGAGTAAAATAAGTCAGAGCAAGACAATGACATATAATTTCACTTATATGTGGAATCTAAAAAACAAAATAAATAAGCAAGCTGAATAGAAACAGACTAACAGATACAGAGAACATTTTGACAGTTCCTAGATGAAAGAGGAGTTGAGGGGATGGGTAAAAAGGGTGAAGGGATTAAGAAGTACAGGTTGGTAGTTACAGAATAGTCATGGGGGTGTAAAGTACAGCATAGGAAGTGTAATCAATAATATTGTAATAACTAAGTATGGTGTCAGATAAGTACCAGATTTATTGAGATGATCACTTCTTAATTTATATAAATGTTCAACCACTATTTTGTATACCTCAAACTAATATAATATTGTACATCAACTGTAATGTAAAAATAAAAAAATAACCTTTTTAAACACCCAAAAAGACAAGAGATAACAAATGCTGGCATGGATGTGAAGAAAAGGGAACCAACTGTACACTGTTGGAATTGTAAATTGGTTCTGCCACTATAGAAAATATTATGAAGGATCCTTAAAAAAATAAAAAATAGAACTACCAGTCCTGACTGGATAACTCGGTTGGAGCATTGTCCCATGCAACAAAACGTTATGGGTTTGATCCCCAGTCAAGCTCATACAAGAGACAACTGATCAGTATTTCTCTCTCACATCAATGTCTCTCTCTCTCTCTCTCTCTCTCTCTCTCTCTCTCTCTCTCTCTCTCTCTCTCTCTCTCTTTCTCTCTCTCTCTCTCTTACTCTCTTTCTCTCTCTCATCCACTCTCTCTAAAATCAATAAGCATGTCCTCGGGTGAGAGTTAAAAAGAAAAAATAAGTAAATAAATAAATAGGAAAATACCATGTGACTCAACAATTCTACCTCTGGAAATATCTCTAAAGGAAACAGAAAATATCTTCATCTCCATTTTTATAACAGCACTATTTACAAGAGCCAAGACATGAATATGAAGTAACCTTAGTGTCCATAAATGGATGACTAGATAAGGAAATTGTGAGAGATACATGGGTGAACAAAAGTACAAATAAATAACACTGGGGAACAATTTTTAACATAATTTCTGTTGAGTTTGGTTTTTCAGCTGTTTTAGACTTCAAGAGGCATGCTGATTTAAAAGCTGCAGTTAGTTTTCTTCTATCACGTCAAGTTTTTTCTGTACAGCTTATCTTAATGCGACCACTCTAGGCTGGATCGAGCCTGGATCAAGGGAAGCACTAGTGCTCTCCTATTGGCTGAGAGCAAACTTCCCTCGAGTGGGGAGGGGTGAGGGATGACCTTGGAGACCAGAGACAGGTTCATACTTGCTAGACTATTCAGTTACACATGAGACAGTGTGGTGAGAGGTTGTGTGCAGCTCTATATAGTGAATTGTATTCCAAAGTGTAGTCTGAGTTCTTGTCTGTATACAAGGAATTAGCAAAATTTATTTTTTTATTTACATATGTACTTACGGTATTTCCTTTCCTTCAAATCATGTCTCCCTCTATCTCTCATCATAAGTGCCTAAACAACCCTGATTTGTTTTGTTATATCTGTGGCAGTTTCACCATTCCCAAAGGACAAACATCAGCACATTTGTCAGGCAAGCCTATTTTGCATATTTTAAAGTAAAGCTTGGTGATCAAGATAAGTCTTGGGCCCCTCACAAGGTGTGCAAGCAGTGTGTCGAGAGTTTACAGATGTGGATGAAGGGAACACGTGATCAATTGCCATTTGGTATACCTATGGTTTGGTGAGAGCCAGAGATCATTCAAGTGACTGTTACTTTTGTATAGTGAAAACATGAGGATATAACAAAAAAAAAATGTAAAATAGAGTATCCTAGTCTACCATCAGCTATACACCCAGTGCCTCATTCAACTGAAATCCTCATGCCAGTTTTCATTGAACTACCCTCTTTCGAAAAACAGGAGTATAGTGAAGAACTAAGTGACAGCAATGATGAAGATTTTGAAATTGAAGATGACTCAGTTTGTAAGGGATCTGATCAGCATGAGTTGAATGATTTGGCATGAGATTTGGGACTATCCAAAAAAGCTTCAGAACTCCTAGCATCAAGATTGCATGAGAAAAACTTGCTTGAAAAAGAAGTGAAGGTATCCTACTTTCGATCAAGATAAAGTGCATTTCTGCAGTACTTTTGAAGTGATGGTGGCTTCGTGTATTGCCATAACATACATGGTTTAATGGATGAATTGGGAATTCCAATCTATAACACAACTGAATGGCAACTGTTCATCAATAGCTCAAAGTGGAGCCTGAAGTGTGTCCTCCTCCACAATGGCAATTTATTTGGTACAGTTCCAATTGGCCATTCAGTTTGTTATCATGAAGGATATGAAGACATAAAGAGAGTCATTGATCTGTTGCAATATCACAAGCACAATTGGATCATCCTTATTGACCTTAAAATGGTCTGCTTCCTTCTTGGTCAGCAATGTGGATACACCAAGTATCCCTGTTTTCTGTGTATGTGGGACAGCAGAGCTCATGAGAAGCACTGGGTGGAGTTGAATTGGCCTCCAAGATCTGACCTCAAACCTGGTGATCCAAACATTTTCCATGAGCCACTTGTTGACAGAAAGAACATTATATTCACACCTTTGCACATAAACTGGATCTCATAAAGCAATTTGTTAAAGCTTTACTAACTGAAGGACACTGTTTCAAGTATCTCATTTTGGCATTTCTTAGCCTGTTGTTTGAAAAGATAAAATAGCTTAATATGTATGTTTGGTAGCAGAACTTTACTACTTGTACACAATTTGACTTATAGTAACAATATATACCCTTTATATTAATAAAATAACTCTAAGTAAACAGTATATTCAGGTAATTTTTTCTTTACTTTCCTTTGTATGTACATTCTGTATGATTTTGGGGACAAAGGGAGGGTATCCTGTACCTTAAAAAGTTGACGTGATAGAGAAAAACTGAGATTATTTTTGGATTCAAATGCCAAAAGTTAGTCAAAAACAAGTGTCATATCTAACTCAACAAAAATTGTGTTTCCCAGTGTAATATAATGATTAACAAGTGAATAATAATATAAGAATAAACTCTGTTTTGTGAACTCACAACTGTAAGCCTACTTTTGCCTAGCCCTGTATATATAATGGAATATTATTCAGCCATTAAAATGAGGAAATCCTACTATTTGTGACAACACAAAAGTACTTTGGAGGAATGCTGAGTGAAATAAGTCACACAGAGAAAGGCAAATACTGTATTATCTCACATATGTGGAATCTAAAAACAAAACAAAAACAAACTCAGAAAAAGAGATAAGACTTGTGTTTACCAGAGGTGGAAGGGAGGGTGGGGATAGGGGAAACTGGAGGCAGATTTTGCAAAGGTACAAACTTTCAGTTGTAAGATACATAAGTACTAAGGATATAATGTACAAAATAATGACTATAGCTAACATGGCTGCATGGCATATAGTAAAATTGTTAAAAGAGTAAACTCTAAGAGTTATCATCACAGAGAAGTTTTTTTTTAATTTTTTTATTGTATCTGTATAAGAAGATGGATGTTAGCTAAACCAATTGTAATCTTTTCACAATATATCTATGTCAATCCACATGCCATATGTCTTAAACTTACACAGTGATGTATGTATGTCAATTATTTCTCAGTAAACTTGGGAAGGGGGGAGTCTGGGCTCTGAAGTCAGACATAAATGGGTTAAAATCCATGTTCTGCCATTCATGAATTGTGTGGTCAAGTACAAATTAGGTACTTTTTCTACACCTTAGTTTTTTAATAAGTTAAATGGGAATAATATTGGTATCCTCCTCAAGGGTTATTACATAGAACATTTGTCTTTTGGGGTAGGCCCAACATTTAATCCATTTCTTTTTAAGGAAATCCTATGGTTTGTAATTCTGTATTTATCCTAGAGAATTATTCCTACTAGAGTCTCAAAGACTATTTTTTCTTGTCCCATTTTAACACTTACACACTAAGGAGTAATTTATTTAGGTATCAGTCTTCTTCATTACATGTCTGGCTTCCATGGGGCAGGGATCCACTTTGGGTCTCCAACACTTAGAACAATCCCTGGTTGATAACTGGTGATCTTTCTATATCTATTGAATAAGGAAAAGAATGAGTGAACAGAATGAAACAGAACTCATAGATTTCCTTCGGTGTTATTTGTGTCAGTATCATGAGCAAATTTTGAATAATAAACCAACCTAACAAAATTGACTGCCAGTTTTAAGAAAGCACAAATATATCTAGGAAGAAATTTTTTATGTACATGTGATAATTGAAACTATTAAACCACAGCACCTATTCTCACCTTTTCTTTTCCCACTCCAGCCAAAGCATGAATGCGAACACTTCCCTTAATTTCCTACAGCAGAGCTGAGACTAGACTGAAAGATGATCACTTTTTATTAGTCCTGAGAATAACAGAAGGAAATTGCAAGTCAAAGTTTAACTGATGGTGATGTACTAGATGTGGCTGCTATGTGACCTGCAGGCAGAAGACCTTGGGTACTTGAAGTCTTCAACATGACTGCCTTCTTGCTATCATTGATGTGCTCCCTTGCTTAGAACACAGCTCACCTTCATGAAGAAGAAGCCATTTTTCTACACCATGCAAGAATGCACTCAATGACATAGAGATTCCCCAGAGTCCAAGACTCGAAGAGATTCACAAAGAAGTGAATGTGACTAACCTCAGTTTAGGTCAACCTACAAGGTCATGTTTCCAGGCCAGGATTTTCTCATTTTAAGTGAGAAAAAGCTGGCCTCAGTGAGCCACAGGTCAAGCACTAGCAGCAGCTAGCCTAGATTTGCAGCTTTGTTTTTGCCTGGGAATCTCTAAGGCCATCACAAGTAGCAGCTATCTCAGATTGATTTAAAGCTCAGGCAACATGGCCTAGGGCAAAAATCAGGTGTGGGTAGACCTTGGCCTGCACCACCCAGGAAAACCTAGAGTCTGAGCAACCAGGGGAGAGCTTCAGACCACATTGGAACAACGCCACCCTACCCAACACAGCTGATCCTCTACAGAGGGAAGAGGTTGGTGGTCAGTGGTCACACACAGTCTTTGCAGCTGACTGGCCTGGGTAAATACTTTCCTATTAACCTGCCAACAACAACAAGGCTCAACTACAAGAAGAGAGTGTACTGATTCTAAGAAGCACCAACAAACAATAAGAGTCACAAAAATGGGGAGACAGAGAAACAACCCCCCATCGAAAGGAAAGGTAGAGTCCCCAGAAAGAGTGCTAAATGAAATAGAGGGGAGCAAACTATCAGATATGGAATTGAAATCATGGATTATGGAGAAGCACAATGAGCTCAGCGGAAACTACAAAGAACTCCAGAAAAACTACAGTGAACTCCAGAAGAACTATAAGGAACTTACTGAGAATTATACCAGCATCAAAAAGGACATGGAAGCTATCAATAAGAGCCAGGAGGAAATGAAGAATACAATCTCTGAATTGAAGAACACAGTAGAAGGAATTAAAAACAGGCTAGAGCAAGCAGAAGATCGGATCAGCGAGCTGGAGGACAATGTAGACAAAACCTCACAGACAGTGCAACGAAACGAAAAAAAACTGAACAAGACTGAAGAGGCTCTAAGACAGCTGCAGGACAACATGAAACATAATAATATCCATATCATAGGAATTCCAGAAGGAGAAGAAGAGCAAGGAATGGAAAACCTCTTTGAAAAACTAATGACAGAAAACTTCTCTAACATGAAGAGAGAAAGAATCATGCAAGTCCAGGAAGCACAGAGGGTCCCAGTGAAGATGAACCCCAACAGGCCCACTTTAAGACACATCATAATTAAAATGCCAACATTCAAAGACAAAGAGAGAATCCTAAAAGCAGCAAGAGAGAAACAACTAATAACATACAAGGGAGCTCCAATAAGGTTATCATCAGATTTCTCAGCAGAAACACTACAAGCCAGAAGGGAATGGCAAAATATATTCCAAGTAATGAAAAATAAAAGCCTACAACCAAGAATACTCTACCCAGTAAGGCTCTCATTCAAAATGGAAGCTGAAATAAGGAGTTTCCAAGATAAAAGAAGGGTAAAAGAATACATCTCCACCAAACAAGCATTGCAAGAGATGCTAAAGGGTCTGCTTTAAGAAGATGAAGAAACAGAGAGAGACAGAGAGGAACACGAGTATAAAGGGGGAAAATGACAATGAATAAGTACTGAAAGAAAGAAGGAACTTCTACAATTTGCAACAACACGATTGGAACGAGAGAGAATTATGCTTAGCGAAATAAGCCAGGCAACAAAAGAAAATTACCTTATGCTATCACCTGTTACAGGAAACTAATAAACAACACAAACAAATGAGCAAAATTGAACCAGAGGTATGTAAACAAGGAATAAACTAACAGTAACAAAGGGGGAGATGGGAGGGAGAGAAGAGGTAAGAAGGGGAAGGGTCTAGTCAAAGAACATGTATAAATGACCCATGGACATGGACAACTGGGTGGAGACTGAATGTGGAAGAAGGGGGGGCAGGATGCAGGGAAGCAAGAGGGGGAAAAAAGTGAGACAACTGTAATGGAAAAACAAACAAACAGAAAAATTTTTAGTGGGGGGAAAAATAAAAATATAAAGAATAGAAATGCAAGTTCAGTGAATATTAGAAGGACTAGGATTTTCCTTCACACTGTATATATTTTCTCCCTATCTGATCCCTCCAGAATTTGACATTCTAAAGAAGTAAGTAACGACCTAAGTTTCTTTGCATAAAACTAATAAGACCAGTTGTTAATAGAGGTTTTTTGTTTTTTTTTAACTAAGACTTTGAATGGAATGTCATGCCTAAAGGGGACATGCTTGGGCTTTGGTTGTTACCAAAAAGCCCTGAGCAACTGGGACTGACTTTCAAAGGTAATAAAAGTCCACGAGATAAAAGGCCTGGTACCTTGGATGGATGAGCGGTCCATAACAATCTTTCCAGGGAAGGAATGAAGGTTGTTTTCCTGAAAGATGGCTAGAAGGGACCTTAAGGCACAATGGAAAACCAGGAGGACCTGGAAAAGACACGTGTGTACAGGCAAGGCTGAATGCCAGGTATGTGGCTCAGCTTCTGTGCCCTGAAGGGCAGACTGAAGGTCACCCTAAATGTTCCTTACGAAAGTTCCAGCAAAGCAGAACTAAAGATCATAAGTGATCATTTTCTGCTCTTGTTGTGTTTATGCAAATGAACAGGATAAATTAAAAATGAACTTAATACAGTCCCTTTAATGACAAGGAGGGTAATCTTAGGGAGAAAAATCACGATTCAAGGAAGATCACAATGCCCAGTGGTAGACTATAAAGTAGTGCAGCTAACTGTCTTTAACGTTTCTTTTCATTTAAAATTTGTTTTCATTTCAAAGTTAAACTATATCTGTAGCATTATCAAAGATGTTTAATTTACAGGCAAGAAGAATGTCAAATGCCTTGCAACTGGATGTCTTTCCGATAAGACAGTCCTACAGATTTAGAGACTTGTATGTGGGTTATGTTACATAAATTAACATGTGTTTTCTGTTTTCAAAGGACATAAGCCTACGATCTCATTACCTGAGTGATTGTCTGTACGTATAGGCCTCACTTAATCCTGTCTACATTGCTGCCTCCTGAGACTCAATGGTTTGGCTGAACTAAGTGGCTGGGTTGGTGAAGAATGGGGTGGTCTGTGGGCTTCACTTTAAAACTGGTTTCTCTCTTCTATCCTAATGGCTTGGACAGAAAGAGCCCAGAGGCCTGAGAGGGGGGAAACCTAAAATATTTCTCTCAGTCCAAACTAAGTATAATGGGCAAAAGGGTTTTGGACAGGTGAGATGTACCTGGCATACCTTCCTCCAAAGAAGCCCTTCTTTTCCCTAATGTGTGACATTGAAAAATTAATACCTGTCTTTTGTCATCTAGTGGTTACGGATTGAATGATGTCCTTTAACCCTGTTGCCCCCAGAATACAACAAGGATGCCAGCCTGTTAAACCAAGCATGCTGTTGTCCAAAGACAGCCAACCAACCTGGAGTCTGCACGATCCTTCCCCTTGTGGGAAGGCCACCCTCCCCTCCACATCCCCACTCTTATTAGGGATTTCTTGACCCAAGGGTAGGTAGGACGACGACCATGTCCAGCTTGAAGCAGCTAGAGGAGCTCGAGACCTTTGTCCATTGTCCTTTATAAGATTGTAAAGGGTCTTAAGTCTGAGAGGGAGGGATTGTTATTTTTTATTGTTAAATTATTTAACTAATTAATTAATTATTTTTAAAAAAAGAAGAAGAAAAATATATGAAAAGGTGAGGTAGGAGAGCTTGTATGTACGACCCATGGGCATGGACTTGGGGAGGGGATTGTTGGGGAAGGGGGGTGCTGGGCGGAGGGGAGCAAAGGGGAAAAATTGGAACTATTGTAACAATATAATCAATAAAATATACTTAAAAAAAAGAATAATATAAAAAAAATAACTGTCAGGATGGGAGAGATCATGATAGAGATCCCAGTGACGAAGCTGGCCAGCCAGCAAATAACTATCTAACGGATCAGCAGATAGGAAATCTTTCTGAGTCACAGTTCAGAGCTTTGTTATAAGAATGCTTACAGACCTGACAGCAGATCTTAAACAACACAGGAAAAGAATGAAGGCTAGTCTTGCTGAAATGAACAAAAACACATACAAAACAAGTGGTGAGGGGGAAAAAAAAACAGGGATCAAATCAACAAATTGGAACATAGGGAAGAAGCAGTCAACCTGTGTAGAAAGAGGAAACAAAAGTGAGAAAATGAGGAGAGGCTCAAAACCTATGGGACAGCTATAAGCAGGCCAACATCCAAATCATAGGGTTGCCAGAAGGTGAAGAAGAAGAACTAGAAATGAAAAAATTATGTGAAAATAATGAAGCAGAACTTCCCTAACTTAGGCAAGAAAATAGATTTACAGGTCCAGGAAGCACAGAGAGTTTCAAAAAAACCGGACCCAAGGAGAACCACACCAAAACACATTATAATCAAAATGTCAAAAATTGACTTCCGGCCAAGATGGAGGCTTAGACGGACACGCTAGGTCTCCCTCTACAACTAGAGAGGAATACAACTACTTCAAAACAAAGGATAACTAGAAATTCCAGAAAATAAAACTACACGGAAGCCCAACATATGAAGTTATAAACCAGCGGCGCCCTTTGGGCAGGTAAGAGCGAAAGGGGGCGGAGCTGTTTGCGGTCGCACCTGGGACAGCGGCGGGGAGAACAATCCCGGCTGCAGTCAAACCCCCGGCAGCTTGCGACCCCAACGCTGGGGAAAGCAGCCACCACATCGCTTTGAACAGTGAGGCCCAGGGGGGCGGGAGGACGGATCCTGGTCTCCTAGCGGAATAACTGTGTGAATCCATATTGGACCCCCGCCCCCAAAGAAAGTGCCACAGGGCTGCGAAATAGGTCGCGGATAGGCACCGGTCGCTGGGTCATTACGAGTACACAGGCACTGCCCCCTACAGCCGGCCCAAGAAAACAAAACGTATCTGTCAAAATGAGGCAGACAACTATAGAAATCCCGGTGGCACAGCTCACCAGGCAACAGATGGAGAACCTGACAGATGAACAGATAAGAAACCTGTCAGATGCTCAGTTCTGGGCCATTGTTATCAGGTGGCTTACAGAATTCACAAAAGATCTGGAAAAAGATGAGAAAGAAGCAAAAAACACTCATAACGAAAGGAACAAAACCACATACGAGACAGATGGTGAGGAAAAAAAATCCAGAGTTCATTTCAACAAACTGGAATATGGAGAAGGAACAAGCAGTCAACCAATGCAGAGAGAGGAAATGGGAAGCAACGATGAGAGGATCAGAAACCTCTGGGACAGCTATAAAAGGCCCAACATAAGAATCATTGGTTTGCCAGAGAGCGAGGAAGATGAACTAGAACTTGAAAAATTGAGTGAAAATATAATAAAGGAGAACTTCCCAGACTTGGGGAAGGAAATAGACTTACAGGTCCAGGAAGCACAGAGAGTTCCAAAAAAACTAGACCCAGGGAGAACCACTCCAAGACACATTATAATCAAAATGTCAAAAATGAAAGATAAAGAGAGAATCTTAAAAGCAGCAAGAGAGAAGAAAAGAATTATGTACAAAGGGGTCCCAATTAGACTATCAGCTGACTTCTCAAGGGAGACCCTGCAGGCAAGAAGGGACTGGCAAGAAATATTCAAAGTAATGAAAATCCAAAACCTACAACCACGAATACTCTATCCAGCGAAATTGTCATTCAGAATAGAAGGACAGAGAAAGTGTTTCCAGGACAAAATAAAACTGAAAGAGTTCATTAGATCCAAACCACTGTTATATGAGATGTTAAAGGGACTGGTTTAGAAAAAGGAGGATCAAGACAATGAAATCTAAAATGAAAACTGCATCACAAGAAACAACAGAAGCTAGGGAATTGAAACAAAGGCAAACTAAACAGGCAACGAGAGTGGAAAAAGAACTATAGGTACGGGGAACATATTGGGGGGAGGTCAACAGGGAGGGGGAATGGGGAGAGGGAGGGGGAATGGGGAGAGGGAGGGAGATGATATAGGAATTAAGGATCATGGTAGGAGGGAATGGAATAGACAGAGAGAGGTTAAGAAGAATGTATGCACAACTAATGAACATGATCTAAAAGGGGGGGACAACTGGAGGGAGGGGGGTCACCGGGTGGAGGGGAGCAGAGGGAAGGGAAATTGGCACAAATGTAATATTATAATCAATAAAACACATTAAAAAAATAAAAATAAAAATAAAATAAAATAAAAAAATAAAAAAAAAAAGAAAAGAAACTTAGCAGAACCTTAGCAGAGGACAGCGACAGAGTGGGGCCAGGATACCTGCCCCTGTTCCCAGGTCTCTAGACAGAACTTGGTGCAGAACAATGTAAATAGCCACCAATCTTTTGCAGGTGGAGGTCTGCACAGAGGAAATACAAAGTTCAGAGATGAAAGAATGGGGGTCTTTTCCAAGCCCCAAATGCCAGACCTCCCTTCTTCACTTAATGCAGATCTTCAGTTCTAATCAGTTCATTGCAGGATCTCAGTCCTAGCATTCCATTCCTAAAATGATGAATAATAAACATTTGCTGAGCTTTCAAAAAAAAAACCAAAACAAAATGTCAAAAATTAACGATTAAGGAAGAATCTTAAAAGCAATAAGAGAGAAGAAGAGAATTATGTACAATGGGTTCTCAGTAAGATTCTCAGCTGATTTCTCAAAAGAAACTATGCAGGCAAGAAGGTACTGGCAAGAAATATTCAAAGTAATGAAAAGCAAAAACCTACAACCATGATTACTCTATCCAGTGAAGCTGTCATTCAGAATAGAAGGGCAGAGAAAGTGCTTCCAGGACAAAGTAAAACTGAAGGAGTTCATCAGATCAAAACCACTGTTATATGAAATGTTAAAGGGACTTGTTTAAGAGAAAGAGGATCAAAGCTATGAACATTAAGATGAAAACTGTATCACAATGATTAACAATATAAGCTAGGGAATTGAAACAAAGGCAAACTAAGTAGGCACTGAGAGTGGAGAAAAAATTATAGGTGTGAGGAACATATTGGGAGGAGGTCAGCAGGAAGGGTTAAGGGGGGAAAGGGAGAGAAATTGTACAGTAATTAAGAAGCATAGTAGGAGGGATTGAGCGTCGGCCTGCGAGCTAAGTGTCACTGGTTCGATCTTCCAGTCAGGGCACATCAGAGAAGGAAAACTCTGACTCCAAAAAACCTCCGCTGCCTTGCGGCATACCTCTTCAGGGGAAAGGCTAAGGGAGTAAACCCCGACAGAAAATCCGGAGCCGGAGTCCCTAAGGCGGTTTGACGTTGTAGTCAACACCGGCAACTCCTGCGGCGCACCTGAAGCCAAGCTGTATAGACTCCGTCTTTCCCTTGGACCCTTCAGCTGCGAAGAGAGGGGCGGTCTGCTGCATGGGCAACAGCAGACCCTCCATATCACCCTGCCCAGGCTCTGTAGCTTCAGCTTCACTGGAGAGGACACTCCAGCGTCATCGCAAGATGTCGATTCAACACGGGAGGAGACAGATACCGTGTCACTCCCGAGTCGGACTGCACAGCCATTCTCGGCGGTGCAGATAGACTCTTAAGAAGCTACACCATCGTCTCTCGAGACGGACGGCTGCCGATCGAGTAGGAGGGAGTGGAGTATACAGGAAGAAGTTGAGAAGAACTGTATGCACGACCAATGGACATGGACTAAGGGGAGGGACAACTGGAGGGAAGGTGGTCACTGGGTGGAGGGGAACAAAGGGAAAAGAAATTGGGACAACTGTAACAGCATAATCAATAAGGCATATTTTAAAAAATATTATGTCATTTGTGAATAATGATAGTTTTATTTCTTCCTTTACTATTTGGATAACTTTTATTATTTTCTCTTACCTGATTGCACTGGCTAGAATCCCAGGAAAATGTTGAATAAAAGTGGTGACAACAAACAGTCTTGCCTTAGTCTGGATTTTAGGGGGAAACTATTCATTAAATATGTTAGCTACAGATTATTTTTTGGATGTCCTTTGTTATGTTGAGAAAGAATCCTTCCATTTCTAATTTGTTGAGTCTGTTATCACGATTAACTGTTAAGGTCTGTTAATTTTCTCTGCAACTACTGAGATGATAATGTAATTTTTTTCAATCTATTTATATTATGAATTACATTAACTGATTTTAGATGTTAATCCAACCTTGCATTCCTGGGATAAATCTCACTTGTTCATGCTGTATAATTCATTTTATATACTGCTGGATTAAGTTTGTTAGTATTTTGAGGATTTTTGCACCTGTATTCATAAGGGATAGTAGTCTGTAGTTTTCTCTTGATGTCTTTGCCTGGCCTCATAAAATTAATTGGGAAGTGTTTATCCTCTTTTATATTTTTGATGAGTTTTAAGGAATTAGCATTAAAATTATTTAAACTTTTGGTAGAATTCAGCATTAATGCCATCTAGGTCTTTTGTGGGGGTAGTTTTTTAATTATTACTAATTAATCTTTGTACTGTTATAGATCTATTCAGATTGCCTATTTCTTCTTGAATTCATTTTGGTAGTTTGTGTCTTTCTATAAATTTGACCATTTTATCTAGGTTATCCTACTTGTTGCCATACATATGTTCAAAGAATTTCTTTTTAATTATTTTTATTTCTAAAAGGTGAGTAGTAACATCCCCCACTCACTAGTTTAGAGTATGCCAAAGCTCATGGCTCAGAGTACATAATTCTTTCTGCTCCTAGCTTTTATTAGCTGGAGTGTACCACAGACAATGGCTGTTTTATACATATGAAAAGCTAGTGGCGAATAATTCAAAGACTAGTAGCATTACAGTCACTTCTGTTTCAGGTAGTATTATTTGGGATAAAAGCGTACTACACCAGCTATAATTTAAAATCTGTTTTTAGGCTTTTATATTTATTCTTTTGTAAGTCATTTATTCTTATTTTCTGCCTAGTTTTCTATTATGCTGCTTACCTTTTTCATTAAAAATTTTATTTATCTAGTAAACATTGAGCCATGTATCTGAAATGTATTGCCCAGATATCTTCCCCAGGTTTTCCCCTCTTAAGCTTATTTAAGGCATTATTTTTTCTGTATAGAACTCTTACTTTTTTATGTGATTATGCTGATCACTTTTCTCCCTTATGCATTTTGGCTCTAGTATAATCTTCAGAAAAGCCTTTCCATTACTAATACATACATATGCACACACTCACACACACACACACATCGTCGGCAGCCGTCCGTCTCGAGAGATGATGGTGTAGCTTCTTAAGAGTCTATCTGCACCGCCGAGAATGGCTGTGCAGTCCGACTCGGGAGTGACACGGTATCTGTCTCCTCCCGTGTTGAATCGACATCTTGCGATGACGCTGGAGTGTCCTCTCCAGTGAAGCTGAAGCTACAGAGCCTGGGCAGGGTGATATGGAGGGTCTGCTGTTGCCCATGCCTGTCCGTCTCGAGAGACGATGGTGTAGCTTCTTAAAAGTCTATCTGCACTGCCGAGAATGGCTGTGCAGTCCGACTCGGGAGTGACACGGTATCTGTCTCCTCCCGTGTTGAATCGACATCTTGCGATGACGCTGGAGTGTCCTCTCCAGTGGAGCTGAAGCTACAGAGCCTGGGCAGGGTGATATGGAGGGTCTGCTGTTGCCCATGCAGCAGACCGCCCCTCTCTTCGCAGCTGAAGGGTCCAAGGGAAAGACGGAGTCAATACAGCTTGGCTTCAGGTGCGCCGCAGGAGTTGCCGGTGTTGACTACAACGTCAAACTGCCTTAGGGACTCCGGCTCCGGATTTTCTGTCGGGGTTTACTCCCTTAGCCTTTCCCCTGAAGAGGTATGCCGCAAGGCAGCGGAGGTTTTTTGGAGTCAGAGTTTTCCTTCTCTGACACATACACATATATATATGATATATATAACCCAAACTATTTCACAAGAAATATAATGGCTTTCTCCTTCATAAACATCCTTCTTAGACCCCTCACTTTCATGGGAATGTGTCAACTGAAATGGGAAGCCCAACGCTTACCTGGTAATATATTATATATTATAGGTTCTTTCCTTAGAACATGTATTAGTCAGCTCAGGCTATCATAACAACATACCATAGACTGGTATTTAAACACAAATTAATCACTCATGTTTCTTGGGGTAGAAAGTCCAAGATCAAGGTGTTGTCAGGTTTGGGTTTTCTTGAGGCCTCTCTCCTTGGCTTCCATAGAATCGATCCCATTTTGTCCTCACATGGTCTTCTCTCTGTAAACGTGCATTCTGGTATCTCTTCCTCTTCTTATAAAAACACCAGTCCTGTTGGATTAGGGCTCCACCCTTATGACTTTATTTAACCTTACTTACTTCCTAAAAGGCCCTATTTCCAAATATATTCACATTCGGACTAAGGTTTCAACCTATGAATTTGGGAGGAACTCGACTCAGACCACAACAGAGCATAATCTGAAACTGACTGCCTTTGTGCACTTATGAAAAGAAAAGGAGCACATATCCCTCTATTCCTCATGGAACCCGGTAGGGAGAAAAGAAAAAAAGAATATTCTATAATATTAATGAACATAAGAAGGCTCGACAGCATATGATAATTTTCAACAAATTGGTGGACCACATAAAGTGGATGGAATGTATTGTCAGATGAAACACAGCAGGGGAAGGAACCATTGGGGATATGCTCCACGGTGCTGCAAGGGAGATGGTGATGATTCTGCCTTCAGGAAAATGGGTGAGTCTCTGAGCTCAGAGTCGGAAGACCTGACAAAGAGCAGGAGTAAGAAGTGGAGCTGAGAAACAGAAAATTTATTCAAGTCCCATGCACACAAATGGTATACCCTCCCATGCCCCAGCTTGCCTAACCACTCAAAGTATTCAGGAAATCTAACATTTTTAATTCTGGGGGAAAAATTCCAAAGGGCTATTTTCTAAAAACATGAATGCTATCTGGGGAGTTTTAAAGTTTTTAGTGTGGGTTTTGGCTGCCTAAAGTAAATACCTGATCTCATTTGGGCATGTGAGAATCCCTAGGCCTTCTCTTAAATAAGAATGTTAATCATGGATTATTAGGAATAAGAAAGAAACAAGCAGCAGAGAAGCCAAATTCAAAGAGAAAACAGAAAATTCATAAAACATGAATATTTTAAATATATTTTTAGTATACTCAGGAACAACTGAAATATTACAACCTCCCCCACTCCACTATAAAAACAATATGCCATGAAGGAGAACAATCAGGAAGCAAATAAAGAACTCTTGGGAACGAAAGTATTTTTTCCCTTTTTATTTTTATTTTTTAAGTATATTTTATTGATTACGCTGTTACAGTTTTCCAATTTTTTTCCTTTGTTTCCCTCTGCCCAGTACTGCCCTTCCTTCCAGCAATCTCACACCCCTTAGTTCATGTCCATGGATTGAGCATGTAAGTGCTTTGGCTTCACCCTTTCCTATACTATTCTTAACACTCCCTTGTCTATTTTGTTCCTACCAATTATGCTTCTTAATCCCTGCACCTTGAATGTTAATAGTAAAAGCAGAGTTTGTAAAACATAGTAGATGAGTAAAAAAATTCTCTAAAAAAATAGACTAAGGGCAAAGAGGTATAAAGGATCAATCCAGTAGAGAAGATAAATATGCCAGGAAGTAAAACAAAGAAGACTAGAAAATGGGAGAGAAAATATAAGAAAATTATTTCTTCAGGCCCAACATCTGAATAATAACTTCAGAAGAAGGTGGTGTCATGATTATAATACATGAAAAAAGAAAAAACTTTGATAGTTGAAAAAAAGTCCCCGGGGGGGGGGGGGACAGGAATAGGTCATGTATGGCCCATGGATGGTTTTTTGATACCCTACAAATTCTCTGAAACTATAGGCAAAATTTTGAGATCACATACATTTTCCTAGTGAGAAAGTTCACAGTTTTCATTAGAATTTCAAAAGAGTTTTAAAAAATAGATTAAAGATTACTTTAAAAGTCCAGCCCCACTGTATGTGCTCTTATTGAATAAGTGGTTTAAATTGATTTCTTCCAACATACATTTTCAAGAACTTATTCATAACTAAAAATCTCCCTTGGTGCTCTTCAATCAAACTTCAATTCTAATATCCTAGAGATTTCTTTAAAGAAACTACAGGTTCAGGGAAATGCAAATCAAAACAACAATGAAAGACCACTCTACACCTATGAAAATAGCCAAATCCTGAACACTGACAATACCAAATGCTAATGAGGATTTGGAACAACAGGAACTGTTATTCATTGCTTTTGGGAATGCAAAATGGTACAACAACTTTGGAAGACAGGCTGTTTCTTATAAAACATTTTAACTCTTAATATATGGTCCAGTAATCACTCTTCTTTATGTTTACCCAAAAGAATTGAAAAAGCATGTTCACACAAAAAACATGTACATGGATGTTCATAGCAACTTTATTTATAGTTGCCAAAACTTAGAAGCAATCAAGATGTTCCTCACTAGTTGAGTGAATGAATAAACTGTAAATATCTACATAATGGAATACTATTCAGCACTAAAAAGAAATGGGCCATCAATCCTGAAAGCAATGGAAGAACACTAAGTGCATATTACTAAGTGAAAGAAGCCAATCTGAAAAGACCATGAATGATTCCAAATACATGACATTCTGGAAGAGGCAAAACTATGGAGATAATAGAATGATCAGTGGTTTCCAGGGTTGGAAGGAGTGGGGGAGAAGAGTAGGCAAAGCACAGAAAATTTGGGGGGCAGTAAAAATATCTGTATGATGCCAAAATGATAGATATATGCCTTTATGCATTTGTCCAAGCCCATAGAATGTACAACACCAGGAATGAATCATAATGCAAACTATGGACTTCGGGTGATTATTACATGATCATCAATCATAACAAATATACCAATGTGGTGGAAGATGTTGGTAATGTGGAAGCTTATATATGTATGTGTATGGTCAAGCGGTATATGAGAGATCTCTGTAACTTCCTCTCAATTTTGCCATGAACCTTAAACTGCTATAAATAAATAAAAGCTTAATAAACAGGAAAGAAACTACAAATTATGAACTCAGCGATTAGTTTTTTTTAATTGATTTTTCAAATAACACTTTTTCTGATTATACATGTTCATTGTTTCAAGAAGAAAAAGTCATATTACCAATTAACTGTTAACAATTTTGGAGAAATATTCTTCTAGTCCTTTTTACTCTCCCAGCACATAGTTTGTGAATTTTACAAAATTTATAGGTTTGTGATAAGGAAGTACCTGATTTTCTACATGAAACAAAAGTGCCATAAGCTATAGCTCCTAGAATGTCTCCTGGACATGTCTCACTAAAAGGTTCTGGTGGTATTGAAAAACCATAGAATTTGCTTCTCTATGCCTGGATTTATCACTCCCACATTAAAAAGCTATGTATGGTACCTTGAAGAAGAAACTTTACTTCCCCAAGTCCTCATTTTTTTATGTGCATGTTAAGGATAGTAATAATTAATATTAATATCTCTTTTATCTAATTTCTAGTTTGTTATGATCAAATGAGAAAATATAAGTTGAAATGCTTTGTAACCTCTAAATAGCTTATGTACCTTTATCTAATATTTATTCCAAAAATGTTGTTATTTCCCAATATATTTTTTAATTTCCTATTTTGGAATTATCCAGAAAATCTATTAACAAGTTATATAGAAAAAGACAACTCATTAGTTAATAGTTCAGTTTTACCATTGCACTAATTATGATTCAGCTTGATTATCTATTTTATTAACTATATCTCCTCTGCCAGTCTCCAGGTGTAGATAGACACACTTTGCCTTCTCATGCAACCATAGAAAGAATTACAACCATATCTAAAAACAACACCCAGTACTATCAGAAGATCAAGCTATATGGGAGGCTAACAACCAAGGATTTAAAGAAGCCATATTCATCCAGATAGATAGGAGGGGCAGAGTCACAGACGGGAAATGGAGAAGCTGTATGGCTCAGCCAAGTGGCGGTGGCCACAGGGGCAAAACAGATGGTTCTGTGTTCACATGTGGTGGATAAAACTTGGGAGGAATACCCTGGGAGAGAGTGATCCCAGTCCCAGGCCAGACCACAAAGCCCAGGGTTCCAGCACTGGGAAGATAAACCCCCATTACTTCTGGCTGTAAAAAAAAAGATGGGAAGTTGAGACAGCAGAACAAACTGCTGGATTTTTGCCAGTTAAGGGGTCTGCATGGTCTAAGAACATACGCAAACCCCAGAGCAGCAACTGTAAGAGTGCCAATCACATTTAAGAAGTCGATGAAGTTACTGGAAATGGGACAAGTGCTGGGAAAATCTCCAGAAGCCAGGCAGCAACATTGTCCGCTCTCTGAGCCCCCCACCACAAACAGAGCCATAAAGCAATGAAGTGGGTAGCCTCACCCTGGCAATTGTCTAAGACTCTACCCCACACAATTTATAGGTGTCTTTGCTACATAGGCCTTGCTGCTAAGACAGGAGTAAAAGCCGCTCTACCCAATACACAGAAACAAACACAGGGAGGCTGCCAAATTGAGGAGACAAAAAATTATGGCCCAAATGAAAGAACACAACAAAACACCAGGAAAAGAACTAAATGAAATGGAGATAGCCAACCTGTAAGATGAACAGTTCAAAACACTGGTGATAGGGCTGCTTGGAAAACTCATGGGATATGGCAAAAAAAGATAAAGGAAGAAATGAAGATTGCACAAAGTAAAATAAAGAAAAGTATAAAGGGAACCACCGTGAAGGGAAGAAAGCAGTGATTCAAATCAATGACTTGGAACAAAAGGGAGATAAACATTCAGCCAGAACAGAAGAAACAAGAATGCAAAAATTGAGGAGAGGCTTAGGAACATCTGGGACAACTTTAAACATACCAACATATGAAACATAGGGATGCCAGAGGAGAAGAGGAAGAGCAAGAAATTGAAAACTTATTTGAAAAAATAATTTTAAAAAACTTTCCTAATTTGGCAAAGGAAATAGATATATAAGTCTAGGAAGCACAGGAAGTCCCAAAAGTCCCAAACAAATTGGATCCAAAGAGGACCAACCACATCATGGCACATCATAATTAAAATGCCAAAGGTGGGATACAAGGAGGGGAAGATGGCCGCGGAGTAGGGACAGTGTTCTCAGCTCGCTCCTGTTAGGGAGAGACTCCAGGAACGAATGCGGAGAGGAGTGATTGAGTGAGTGTGGATCTCCGATAGTGTGAACAGGGAGGAGAGCGTGGGAGCAGCGTGGAGGGGGGTGGAGGGGTTTGCCACACACTGCAGGCTGAGTCATTGCTGGATTCGGTGTGTCTGCAGTACTGAACCAGAGAATTCACTAACCGAGAGCTGCTTGGAGACTCCCCCTGCTAGGGGCACACCGGTGGGTGAATTCTTATAGGGAGTTGGGGAGAAGACTTGGCCGAAAAAGCCAGAGGAGGGAGAGAACCGTGAACGACCAGGACTGGGAGAAACTGTGTGATCTGAGTCTGGAGGGAAACCTCCTCAGCAGCAGCCTCCGACCGAAAGCTTGGCATTCCGTGTGTGCACAGCACTCGTGCTAGGACCCTACAGAACAAAGGGACAGTTTGGGGCAAGGAGACGGGCCGCACAGAAAGGCTACTGCGGAACTCCGGACCGGGAGAGAACTGAGCAATCGCGCTAGAATCCCACAGGACAAAAGGTGGGTTTGGGGCTAGGAGAGAAATAAGATGTGCAGGGGAGGCGGTAGTTCTGGAGTGGAGACCGTTTTAGGGCAGGGAGAGGGGCCAGAAGGGAAAGGTTGCTGCGGAGTTCTAGACTGGGGGAGAGCTCCTGGGTAGGAGAGCACTGCGCTGACTGACCACACTGGAATCCTACAGAACAAAGGGATGGTGCTGGGGCGGGGAGGGAGATAGAGTGCGCAGGCCTATAGACAGGGAAGCCAGTGGAAGCTGTAGCTCAGAATAGAGACAGTTTTGGGACAAGGAGAAAAGCATGAGTGGGAAAGCCACTGCACAGCTCCAGACTAGGGGAGAGGCCCTGGGCAGGAGAGCGCCACTGGGCCCAGCACTTTGACAGACTGTGCCAGAGTCCTGCAAAATGGGGGGACGATCTTGAGACAGGGAGAGAGGTGGGGTGCGCAAGCATATAGACAGGGAAGAGAACAGAAGCTGTGGCCTGGGAATAGAGACACGACTGGAGGCAGGGCGGGGATTGCTGGGGGGCACAGACTGGATCAACGGGGGGAGGGAGTGGCTGGACAAGCCTGAGGAGGGCTGAGGGCGCCTCAGGAGGGGACAACTGAATGCAGCTCACAACAGAGCGGTGGTAGGCCCACGAATAAAAGACTAGCAATCCCAGAATCAAACAGAACCCTCCCACAGCCAGCCAACCAACCAGAAAAGATTTGAAACTCATGGAATTTTGAATAGGAACGGACTCAGGAAGGAAGGAAGGAAAAACAAAAAGACAAACAAACCAAAATACCCAGAGACTGTGCCTAAAAGTTGAATTGAGTTAAAATCCTCTCATTCTTTTATTTCTCACTCTCTCTCTAACTGCCCCCCCGTCCTTTCTTATTCTCTCTCCTTTTCTCCCCTCCTCTTCCCTCCCTTCTCTCCCCTTAGCATGTCTCCCCTGCATCCTATTCTCAGTTAATTTTTTAATTTTAAGTTCTCTCACTTTCTCTCTCTCTCCTTTCTCTGCACTAAGCACCTTCAATTTTATTAAATCTCTTTCTTTATTTTGTCCCCCTTCAATCTACATTCGTTTTTCTTTCATCCCTTGCCTTTATTTTCCTTATTTCCCTATAAATATTCTCTCTCTCTTTCTTTCTCTCTCCCTATTCCACTTTATATTCTAATCTTTTAATATTCAAATTATAATTCTAATCTATCCCCCTCTCCCTTCACCCTCCCATTCTTACCCCTTCTCTCTTTCCACCACATCCCCTCACTTCTTTCTCTCCCTCTTGTATTTCTCTCCTTCATCCTATCTTTTGTCAACTCTTCAATTTCAATCTTTCCCTCCCTAATGTCTCCTCTTCCTCCTGATATCCTTCCCTCCTCTGTGTTCTTTCCCTCCCCCATCCTCTTGCTTTCCCATCTCTTATTCCTCTCTCTATATATTCTCTCTTTCTCTCTATCTTGCAATTTTATATCATGTTTTAATCTCCTAATCTTTTTTATAATATATAATTTTTTAAAAAAATAATAAATCAGTCCCCCCTCTTCTTCCTCCCCTTCTTCTTGCGTTCTTTCTCCTACCCTTCTCTTCTCTATTTTCTCTTTCTCTTTCCTCTCTCCCTTCCTGTATTGCTATTTTCTACTCTGTATTTTTATTCTTGAAAAATTCTTTCTCAATCTGTTTCCTACCTTCTAACCTCCTCAGCCCTCTCTTTCAATTTCTGGCTGTCTGTCTCCCTAGATGTCTGTTGTGTCTATCCTCCCTCCCACACTAATCATATAGCATATACACTATACACTATACACTATACATATATATATATATATATATATATATATATATATATGCTATAAATAGCATATAGCATATACACTATACACTATACACTTCCACTTTCTAACTCCACACTGTAAGCTTCTCCTTCTTTTCAAACATACAGTGTAAATGTTAATTGCTGTCTTACATAACCTTGATCCCAATTGCTAATATTATTACTCTATCAACTTCCAGCTCAAAAATTACCCTTCCTTCATTTAAAACAACTCTTACCTGTTTCTCCTACGAAATAAGAGTCCCAATATCTCCACAAGTATATTAATACGGGCTCATTTGCAGCCTATAGCGAGATTGTAGTTGGGGGAGATATTGGAGGGTGTGGGTTTCTTACCTAGGTTGTGTGATTAGGTTTTAGCAGCACCTCCACAAAAGATCTCAAGACAAGGTGGGCAGAGTGACTTTCAATCAACTAACCAGAGAAAAAGACCCACCAAAGAGTAGCTGAAATACAACCAGACAGATTAAAGAAATAACATCAAGGACAACACAGACGGAGATCCAAGAGGGCGGAGGAGTAAGTGAAAGCTACACTAACCTCCTCCCAGGACCAGCCAGTGTTGACTCAGCCCCAGTACAGCAGACAGACCATTCCCCTCCAAGTGGCATCAGCCTGAGGGGAAATAAAAGCCCTGCCTACAGGAATTAAGCTGTCACATCCACGGTCCTTAAGCCCGATGGCTAATCACAGATTGAGTAGATTAACAACTAAAGAAAACAGAAAAAGGCAGTAGATCACTGGAAGTCTCCAATAGGCTGCCTAGGGCCAGTCTGGTACATGAACTGACACTACCAGAGGCAGATACAGGAAGAGCAGATCATTCTAAGATAGCACCAACAAACAATAGGAATCACAAAAATGGAGAGAAAGAGAAACAACCCCCCATCAAAAGGAAAGGTAGAATCCCCAGAGAGAGTGCTAAATGAAATAGAGGGGAGCAAAATATCAGATACAGAATTCAAAACATGGATTATGGAGAAGCTGAATGAGCTCAGCGGAAATGACAAAGAACTCCAGAAAAACTACAAGGAACTCCAGAAAAACTACAAGGAACTCACAGAGAATTACACGAGCATGAAAAAGAACATAGAAGCTATCAATAAGAGCCAGGAGGAAATGAAGAATACGATTTCTGAATTGAAGAACACAGTAGAAGGAATTAAAAGCAGGCTAGAGGAAGCAGAAGATCAGATCAGCGAGCTGAAGGACAACGTACACAAAAACACCCAGACAGTGCAACAAAATGAAAAAAGACTGAACAAGACTGAAGAGGTTCTAAGACAGCTGAAGGACAACATGAATTCCAGAAGGAGAAGAAGAAGAGCAAGGGATAGAAAACCTCTTTGAAAAACTAATGACAGAAAACTTCCCTCACATGAGGAGAGAAAAAGTCACGCAAATCCAGGAAGCAGAGAGGGTCCCAATGAAGATGAACCCCAACAGGCCCACTTCAAGACACATCATAATTAAAATGCCAACATTCAAAGACAAAGAGAGAATCCTAAAAGCAGCAAGAGAGAAACAACTAATAACATACAAGGGAGCTCCAATAAGGCTATCATCAGATTTCTCATCAGAAACACTACAAGCCAGAAGGGAATGGCAAAAAATATTCCAAGCAATGAAAAACAAAGGCCTACAACCTAGAATACTATACCTAGCAAAGCTCTCATTCAAAATGGAGGGTGAAATAAAGAGCTTCGAAGACAAAAGAAGGCTAAAAGAATACATCTCCACCAAACCAGCAATGCAAGAGATGCTAAAGGGTCTGCTTTAAGAAGATAAAGAAACAGAGAGAGACAGAGAAGAACACGAGTACAAAGGGGAAAAATGACAATGAACAAGTACTTATCGGTAATAACCTTAAATGTAAATGGATTAAACACTCCAATTAAAAGACATAGGGTAACTGAATGGATTAGAAAGAATGACCCACATATATGCTGTCTACAAGAGACCCACCTTAGAACAAAAGATCTGTACAGATTGAAAGTAAAGGGATGGAAAAAAGTATTTCAAGCAAATGGACATGAAAAAAAAGCTGGGGTAGCAATACTTATATCAGACAAAACAGATTGCACAGCAAAGGCCATAAAAAGAGACAAAGAAGGGCATTTCATAATACTTAAGGGAAAAATCCATCAAGAAGATATAACTCTTATAAATATATATGCACCCAACTTAGGAGCACCCAAATATGTAAGGAAAATTTTGAAAGACTCCAAGAAAGATATAGACAGCAACACACTCATAGTAGGGGACTTTAACACCCCATTGTCAACACTGGACAGATCTTCGAAGCAAAGAAACACCAAAGATATTGAGGCACTGAACAACACTCTAGATCAAATGGATTTAGTCGATATATATAGAAGTTTTCACTCCAAAGAAGTAAAATATACATACTTCTCAAGTGCACCTGGAACATTTTCAAAGATAGACCACATGGTAGGACACAAAACAAGCCTCAACAAATTCAAGAAAGTTGAAATTATATCAAGCATCTTCTCAGATCACAATGGCTTGAAATTGGAAATCAACCTCAAGGAAAAAACTCAAAAACATTCAAACTCATGGAGAATGAATAACATGCTATTAAATAATGAATGGGTTAACAATGACATCAAGGAAGAAATCAAAAAGTTTCTGGAATCTAATGATAATGAACACACAACAACCCAAAACCTATGGGATACAGCGAAAGCAATCCTAAGAAGAAAGTTCATAGCAATACAGGCCTACCTAAAAAAGCTAGAAGAATCTCTAATAAAAAATTTAACCCTACAGCTACAAGAACTAGAGGAAGAACAACAAGCAAAGCCCAGATCAAGTAGAAGGAAGGAAATCATCAAGATCAGAGCACAATTAAATGACATAGAGTCTAAACTAACAATTCAAAAGATCAACAAAAGTAGGAGCTGGTTCTTTGATAAGATAAACAAAATTGACAAGCCTTTAACCAGGTTCATCAAGAAAAAAAGAGGGAGGACCCAAATAAATAAAATCAGAAACAAAAGAGGAGAAATCACAACTGATACAACAGAAATACAAAACATTATAAGAAATTATTACGAACAACTGTATGGCAAGAAATTTGACAACCTAGAGGAAATGGACAAATTCCTGGAAACCTATAGTCTTCCTAAACTGGATCAAGAAGAAGCAGAAAGTCTGAATACACAAATAACAGCTAGTGAAATTGAAGCAGTAATCAAAAAACTCCCAACACACAAAAGCCTTGGACCGGATGGCTTCACAAGTGAATTCTACAAAACATTTAGGAAAGAACTAACTCCTATCCTCCTCAGACTATTCCAAAAGATACAAGAAGAGGGAAGACTCCCAAACTCGTTCTATGAAGCCAGTATAACCCTAATTCCAAAACCAGGTCAAGACATAACAAAGAAAGAAAACTACAGGCCAATATCGCTGATGAACGTAGATGCTAAAATCCTCAACAAAATATTGGCAAACCAGATCCAACAACACATTAGAAAGATCATACACCACGATCAAGTAGGATTCATCCCAGGGATGCAAGGATGGTTTAATATTCGCAAATCAATAAACGTAATACAACACATAAACAAAATGAAAGACAAAAACCACATGATCATATCAATAGATGCAGAAAAAGCATTTGATAAAGTACAACACCCATTTATGATAAAAACTCTCAGCAAAATGGGAATAGAGGGAGCATACCTCAACATAATAAAGCCCATATATGAGAAACCTGAAACCAACATCATACTCAATGGGCAAAAACTGAGAGCATTCCCCCTGAGATCAGGAACAAGACAAGGATGTCTGCTCTCTGCACTCCTATTCAACATAGTCTTGAAAGTTCTAGACACAGCAATCAGACAAGAGAAATAAAAGGCATCCAAATTGGAAAAGAGGAAGTAAAACTGTCATTATTTGCAGATGACATGATAGTGTACTTAGAAAACCCTATAGAATCCACAAAAAAAACTACTCAACCTAGTAAGTGAATTTGGCAAAATAGCAGGATACAAAATCAATATTAAGAAATCGAAGGCATTTTTATACACCAACAATAAAAACTCAGAGATAGAAACTGAAAGAAAAATCCCATTTACCATAGCAACAAGAAAAATAAAATACCTAGGAATAAACTTAACCAAGGAGGTAAAAGACCTGTACTCAGAAAACTACATAACACTGAAGAAAGTAATTAAAGAAGATACAAATAAATGGAAGCATATACCATGCTCATGGATGGGAAGAATCAACATCATTAAAATGTCCATACTACCCAAAGCAATTTATAGATTCAAAGCAATCCCTATTAAAATACCAGTAACATATTTCACAGACCTAGAACAAATACTTCAAAAATTTATATGGAACCAAAAAAGAGCCCGAATAGTCACAGCAATTTTGAGGAAGAACACAGTAGGAGGAATCACAATACCTGATATCAAACTATACTACAAGGCCACGGTAATCAAAACAGTCTGGTACTGGCATAAAAACAGACATATAGATCAATGGAACAGAATAGAGAGCCCAGAAATAAACCCAGGTCTATATGGTCAACTAATATTTGACAAAGGGGGAAAGAACATCAAATGGAGTGAAAAGAGCCTCTTCAACAAATGGTGTTGGGAGAACTGAACAGGGACATGCAAAAAAATGAAACTAGACCACCAACTTACACCATACACCAGAATAAACTCAAAATGGATCAAAGACTTAAATGTAAGCCATGATACCATAAAAGTCCTAGAGGAAAATATAGGAAGGAAAATTTCCAATATCCCACGTAGCAATGTTTTCACTGATATATCTCCTAAGGCAAAGGAAATAAAGGAAAGAATAAACAAATGGGACTACATCAAACTAAAAAGTTTCTGCTCAGATAAAGAAAACATCAGCAAGATGCAAAGGAAACCAACCATATGGGAAAATATATTCACCAATGACATCTCAGACAAGGGATTGATTTCCAAAATATATAAAGAACTCATACGACTCAACACCAAGAAGACAGACAACCCAATTAAAAAATGGGCAAAGGATCTGAACAAACACTTCTCCAAAGAAGCCATACAGAAGGCCCATAGACATATGAAAGTATGCTCAACATCACTAGCCATCAGAGAGATGCAAATAAAAACCACAATGAGATACCACCTCTCACCAGTCAGAATGGCCATCATCAACAAATCAACAAACAACTTGTGCTGGCGAGGATGCGGAGAAACGGGAACCCTGGTGCATTGCTGGTGGGAATGCAGACTGGTGCAGCCACTATGGAAAACAGTTTGGAATTTCCTCAAAAAATTAAAAATGAAATTGTCTTTTGAACCAGCAATTCCATTGCTAGGATTATATCCAAAAAATCCTGAAACACCAATTCAAAAGAACCTATGCACTCCAATGTTCATAGCAGCACTATTCACAATAGCCAAGTGCTGGAAACAACCTAAATGCCCATCTGTAGATAAGTGGATCAAAAACCTGTGGTACATTTACACAATGGAGTTCTATGTAGCAGAAAGAAAAAAGGAACTTCTACCATTTGCAACAATATGGATGGAACTAGAGAGAATTATGCTTAGCGAAGTAAACCAGGCAATGAAAGAAAAATACCTTATGCTGTCACCTATTACAGGAAACTAATGAACAACACAAACGAACAAAATTGAACCAGAGCTATGTAAACAAGAAGTAGACTAACAGTAACAAGGGGGGAGGTGGGAGGGAGGGAAGGCGGTAAGAAGGGGAAGTGTCAAGTCAAAAAACATGTATAAACGACCCACGGACATGGGCAACTGAGTGGGGACTGAATGTGGGGGAAGGGAGGGGCAGGGTGCAGGGAAGCAAGAGGGGGAAAAAAGTGAGACAACAGTAATGGAAAAACAAAAAAAAATTTTTTTTAGTGGGGGAAAAATGAAAATATGAAGAATGGAATTGCCAGTTCAGTGAATATTAGGACAAAGATTTTCCTTCACGTTGTATATTTTTCTCCCTATTTGATCCCTCCAGAGTTTGGCATTCTAAAGAAGTAAGTAATGACAGAAATTTCTTTGCATAGAACTAATAAGACCAGTTGTTAATAGAGGTCTTGTTGACCAAGTCTTTGACTGGAATGTCAAGCCTAAAGGAGACATATTTGGGCTCAGGTTGTTACCAAAAAGTCCTGAGGAACTGGGGATGACTTTCAAAGGTAATAAAAGCCCGCGAGATAAAAGGCCTGGTACCATGGTTGGTTGTGCGGTCCACAGCAATCTTTCCAGGGAAGGAACGAAGGTTGTTTTCCTGAAAGATGGCTAGAAAGGACCATAAGGCACAATGAAAAACCAGAAAGACTTGGAAAGGACAGGTGTGTACGGGCAAGGATGAACGTCAGGTATGTGGCTCAACTTCTGTGCCATGAAGAGCAGACTGAGGGTCACCCTAAATGTTCCTTGGGTAAGTTCCAGCAAAGCAGAACTAAAGATCATAAGTGATCATTTGCTGCTCTTGTTATGTTTATGCAAATGAACAGGATAATTTAAAAATGGACTTAATGCAGTCCCTTTAATGACAAGGAGGGTAATCTTAGGGGGAAAAATCATTATTCAAGGAAAATCACAATGATCAGTAGTAGACTAAAAAGTAGGGCAACTAACAGTCTTAAAAGTTTCTTCTCATTTAAAAAATGGTTTCACTTGAAAATTAAACCATGTCTGTGATATCATCAAAGATATTCAAGTTGCAGGCAAGTAGAATGTCAAATGCCTTGCAACTGGATGTTTCCCCAATAGGACAATCTTACAGATTTAGAGACTTGTTTGTGGGTTATGTTACATAAATTAACATGTGTTTTCTGTTTTCAAAGGGCATAAGCCTATGACCGCATTACCTGAGTGATTGTCTGTACGCATAAGCCTCACTTAATCCTCTCTGCAGCGCTGCCTCCTGAGACTCAATGGTTTGGCTGAACTAAATGGCTTAGTTGGTGAAAAATGGGATGGTCTGTGGGCTTCACTTTAAAACTGGTTTCTCTCTTCTATCCTAAAGGCTTGGACAGAAAGGTCCCAGAGGTCTGAGAGGGGGGAAACCTAAATTATTTCCCTCAGCCCAAACTAAGTATGGTGGGCAAAAGGGTTTTGGACAGGTGAGATGTGCCTGGCACACCTTCCTGAAAAGAAGCCCTTCTTTTCCCTAATGTGGGACATTGAAAAATTAATCCCTGCCTTTTGTCAACTAGTGGTTATGGATTGAATGATGTCTTTTAACCCTTTTCGCCAAATCTGTTGCCCCCAGAACACAACAAGGATGCCAGCTTGTTAAACCAAGCACGTCGTTGTCCGGGGACAGCCAACTGACCTGGAATCTGCACGATCCTTCCCCATGTGGGAAGGCCACCCTCCCCTCCACACCCCCACTATTATTAGGGTTTTCTGGACCCAAGTGTAGGTAGGACAATGACCATGTCCAGCTTGAAGCAGCTAGAGGAGCTTGAGATCTTCGCCCATTGTCCTTTACAAGATTACAAAGGGTCTTAATATCTGAGAGGGAGGGATAGTTATTTTTCACGAACCATGGGTATGGACTTGGGGGGGGATTGCTGGGGGCGGGAGATGCTGGGGAGAGGGGAGTAAAGGGGAGAAAATTGGAACAATTGTAACAATATAATCAATAAAATACATAAAAAAAAAAAAAAAGATGAGACAATGCCAGTAGTACCACCTCACAAGGTTCTTGTGAGGATTCAGAGATGATGAAGGCAAAGTCTGAACCCAGGGTCTGATACTAAGAAATCTCCTTAAGATGAGCTATTTTTTTAAACCAACTATTCAATGTTTATCGAGAAGTAAACCTACAAAATTAAGTTTGAATTATTTCTTATATTAAACCATATTTTATAGGTTAAAAAATAAAATAAATAAAATAAAATGCCAAAGGTGAAAGATAAAGAGAGAATCTGAAAAGCAGCAAGAGAAAAACAGAGAGTTGCCTACAAAGGAGTTCCCATAAGACTATTAGATGGTTTTTCAAAAGAAACTTTGCAGGCGAGAAGGAGCTGGTAAGAAGTACTCAAAGTGATGAAAAGCAAGGACCTATGACCTAGATTACTCTATCCAGCAAAGCTATCATTTAGAATGGAAGGGCAGATGAAGTGCTTCTTAGATAAGGTGAAGCTAAAGGAGTTCATCATCACCAAGCCCTTACTATATGAAATGTCAAGGACACTTATTAAAGAAAAAGAAGATCAAAACTATGAACATTAAAATGACCACAAACTAACAACTATCAACAACTGAATCTAAAAAACAAAACAAAAACAAACTAAGCAAAACAACCGGAACAGGAACAGAATCATAGGTATGGGGATCATTTGGAGGGTTATCAACTGGGAGGGGAAAAGGGGGGAAATGGGGAAATGGTTCAGGGATTAAGAAGCATAATTGGTTGGTACAAAATAGATAGAAGGATGTTAAGAATAGTATAAGAAAGGGAGAAGCCAAAGAACTTACACAACCCATGGACATGAACTAAGGAGAGGGATGGCTGGAGGGAAGAAGGTATGGGGTAGAGGGGGACAAAGGGTGAAAAATTGGAACAACTGTAACAGCATAATCAATAAAATATACTTAAATAAAACACTTCTGAAGATGAACTATTTTGCAATGATAAAAATATAATTAATATTCTATGTTCTCTGAAATGAATAACAATTTTATTATTATTTATTTTAAGATATTTTTCAAAATCTACAATTTTAGATAAAATCCTTTTACATATTTAACTTTCCAATGTTGTAACTTTAAAAAGGAAAACATTCATTTTGATATACATCTAGATTTGTTTTTGTTTTTGTTTTTAAAGTTTTTCACATGCTTTTTCTGGTCACATCATTATGTAGGCTAATTTATCATTATAATTCTTATACATTTTATTTCATTTTAATATCATTACTTAAGTTTTACTTTAAAATTTGTTTGAAATGACAAAGAGAAAGACATGAAAAGATAGAAAAAGATGCAAAGTCTGAAAGGCACAGAAACTGTAGGCTTAAAAATGGGTAAGATGGTAAATTTTGTATTATGTGTTTTCACCCCAATAAAAGACAAATAAATAAATAAATAAATAAGAAAGGCACAGAGACTTTGATTGGAAGGTGAATGATCAATTATGAACATAGGTCACTGAGCTCTTTCTACTAATGCTTCATCACCAAATAACAGAAAGTCTTGAAAGGGGTTAATACTTAATCATATTGCCACACTCTAATATGCCACTCCTCAAAAATGACATTAACATGAGCTAAAACATAACAGAAAACCAAAGCCCTTTCTCCACCTTCCCACTCTTCCAAAAATTTAGCCAAATTTAGCAAACAAGAGGAGTATAAAATGCATCCTTCAGAATATGTTTTATAGTCACAAGAGGAAGAATGACCATTTGCTGGAGTGGTTGTGACCTGCTTTTCCTGACAGTAACAAGTTGAATAATTATTCTTAATTTGTAAATCTGGACATCATTCTGTTGAATTGCATTGAAAACATAGCTTCTATCATTATGTTTTGATGATCAGGTCTCAGCAATCACTGTGAGATGAAATGGATGCAGATGCTACAGATGGACGTGTCATAATAGCTTTAAATCACCAGAAGGAGCTCTAAAACAGATTACTGGGAAATAGTAGACCTGCTGGCAAAGAGGCGGAAATATAATATTGTCTACAGATGGAGAGTTTAAACCACATTAAAACTTAATAAAGAATTACAAAGTGGCCGAGGGAATTATAACAGTAAAAAGTCTTCAGAAGATAAAATACAAGCGCCTAAAGGCATTAGGTTAGTACTATATGTTTTGTGGGGGTTTTTTTAAAGAGGAAAATACACAAGAAATATTGATTCAATTAGTGAAGCCAAACAATCCAGAGATTGTAAATGAGAATAAATTTACAGAGAGTAAATTCAGCATCTCCATCTGCCAAAATATTTTCTTCAGTGGAGTCAGCCTTATGTGTGAATTTCAGAGGATAATTCGAAAGATGCTGAAAGTTTCCCTTAAATGGAAATCTCTCTTCTGATCAACCTCTTTACCTGAAATTCTTAAGATGCACATTCCTTCTTAAGAATTTTAATTATGTCTTAATATTGTTAACATCTTTAACTGAGTTAAGGCTTTACCTCAATTTGGTTGGTTAATATTGATTATTGGCAGAATTTAGCTTAAAGGGCATAATACTTAACTATATGTCATCATATTATAGGAGGATTAAGTTGATGGTTTTTAATTATTGGGAGAAGGCCAGGTGTACAAATCACTGTCTGTAGCCAATGGAACATTTTATTGGGAAATCTGCCAGGACCATGGGCATCTATGAAAAGGGAACAATTTCAGCTACAAAGTAACAGCAAAGAAACAGAAACACAGTAACAGACTCTGTGTTCATTTACTAGGACTGCTATAACAAGCGCCACAAACTGGGTAGTTTCACCAACAGAAATTATTTTCCCACAATTCTGGAGGCTAAAATTTCAAGATAGAAGTTATCAGCAATGGTGGTTTCCTCTGAGGCTTCTCTCCAATGCTTGTAAATGGCTGCCTTCTCTCTGTTTTCATGTTTACATTTCTGGGTTCTAATCGCATCTTCTTATAAGGGCACATCTTCTCATAAGGCCCACCTAATGACTTCATTTTAACTTCATTACCTCTGTAAAGACCCCATCTCCAAATATGGTCACACTGTAAAGTGTTGAGGATTAAAATCTCAACATATGAATTTGAGAAGGACAGCATTCAGCCCATAATTTCCTTTCTCCCCAGTGTTGCTCATACTTCTTAAGATTCTGTGGTGCAGCCCTGACTGGCGTGGTTCAGTGGGCTGGGCATAGTCCTGCAAACCTAAAGGTCACCAGTTCAGTGCTCAGTCAGAGAACATGCCTGGGTTGCAGGCCAGGTGCCTGAATGGGGGTGTGCAACCAATGGAGGATGGATGTTTCACTCCCTCTCTTTCTCCCTCCTTTTTCCTTTCTCTAAAAATACATAAATAAAATCTTTTTTTTTTTTTAATCTGCAGTACGATGGGGTGGCTATTAGACAGCAGAGAGAGCCCTGTATTAAACTGTCAGTTTAAACATTTCCTAGCAGTGTGACCTGGGGAAATTACTTAACTTCTTTTCCTTGGTTTCCCCATTTATAAAATAACACTGAAAATATCTTCCTCACCAGGCACTGGTAGAAGTAGAAAAGAAATAATAAATGAGAAATACAGCCACGATGTTTCTCAAGCATGAACTGAAGCCCTTCTGAGGCCTCCATTGCCCTAGTGATATGAAGCCAGACCCTTAGCACACCCAGCAAGACCCTGTATGACCTGACTCCCATCTTTCAACTGCAGAGCCTTACTGAGGCGAAAGGAGCCTGAGTCATATAGAATTTTTGATGCCTCTGACAGAAAAGAACCCAGCCCCCCAAATAATAAAACAAGGAATCAAAAACTATGGGATATTTTTAAATGTTTATTTAATAAACTCATGGTTTAAACCTTCCCAAATACTATGACTATAAATACAACCTTAATTAGAGAGAAGATCAAGAGTAAAAGTTGAGGTTCTTGTGACCTTAAGGCCAGAGCTTTTTGACACACTCCTAAGTATGTCACAGAGTCTGCGCTCCTGCTACTCACTCTTGATCTTGTTCCTTCCTGCTCCAGGCTCTTCCCTCACCTCAATAGACAATTAATTTTTCAGGTTAAGACTCCACAACAGCATTTCCTTAAGGAAGGATTCCTCCACCCCCAGCTGCAATAATGTGAGTGAGTCACAGGGACAGACTTCTACTTCAGTCAGGCCACATGATCTCAGAGGACTGTGTACTTAATCTTTTTAGCTGTGACAACAATTGTAATGAAATAATTCACTACATAATTGGTGGTTTAATCTCTGCCTCTCTTGCTAAAAGGTAGGCAAATAGAACCCTCATCAATCATACTCAACCATCTCTCCTCAGAGTCCAGCAGAGACCCTTGCCCATGCCTGAGGTTCACAACTATGTTTGAATCAATTGATAAGTGAATTTAAGGTGAAGTGGCTGTTCAGGACTTGGTCCTCTGTATATAGACTTTTGATGTTATGATCTAATCTTAAAATATAGGTACTTAAAAATAATCCCCGCAAATCTCCAATGTTTGTAATATCCTTATTATATATATTTCGTCGTCGGCAGCCGTCCGTCTCGAGAGACGATGGTGTAGCTTCTTAAGAGTATATCTGCACCGCCGAGAATGGTTGTGCAGTCCGACTCGGGAGTGACACGGTATCTGTCTCCTCCCGTGTTGAATCGACATCTTGCGATGATGCTGGAGTGTCCTCTCCAGTGAAGCTGAAGCTACAGAGCCTGAGCAGGGTGATATGGAGGGTCTGCTGTTGCCCATGCAGCAGACCCCCCCTCTCTTCGCAGCTGAAGGGTCCAAGGGAAAGACGGAGTCAATACAGCTTGGCTTCAGGCGCGCCGCAGGAGTTGCCGGTGTTGACTACAACGTCAAACCGCCTTAGGGACTCCGGCTCCGGATTTTCTGTCGGGGTTTACTCCCTTAGCCTTTCCCCTGAAGAGGTATGCCGCAAGGCAGCAGAGGTTTTTTGGAGTCAGAGTTTTCCTTCTCTGATGTGCCCTGACTGGAAGATCGAACCAGCGACACTTAGCTCGCAGGCCGACGCTCAATCCACTGAGCCAAACCAGCCAGGGGCAATATTTACTCACATCGTTTACTATAAGAAGAGGTAGTTATGATAAATGGAGCAAGGGATATCACCAATAATACAGTCACTAATGATAAAAGCTTTTGAAAGTTATATCATTCAAAAAATATGTTCTACCACCTGCTGGATGATAAAATGTGTTGATGAAAACAAAAAACGTTTTCCTGATACTGTACTCTTTTGTTGGTTTAATTTTCACAGGGGTAAGTTTGAGTAGCAGGAAGATATATATATATTTGCCCATTTTCTCATAAAAAAAATTATAAGAAAGAAACAAAGACCAGCTGCTGGAGACATAATTGCACGAAACTGTTTTACTCTGGTTCTCAGAACCCACCATTCAGTCTAGAGGTGGAATGTGTCTTTCCCATTTATTTTTTTATCCAGGTAGCACACTCAGATGAACTGAGAGCCCAATAGAGCCCAAATAACTGCCCACACCTATTCTGCACCAGTTGTTGTGTTAAAGAGTATCGATGATAATAATAATGAAAACAAAATACAAGTAATTCATAATTCTCAACTGCTCACATTTCACTCTACTAAAATTTAAAATCAAGAAACTGGGATATTACCAACATTAAAAAAAATAGAGTCTGGCGTCTGCAACTAGCTGAAGGAAAGAGGGAAAGGGAAGGATTCAAGACCTCAGCAGCCTATTTATTGAACAAACATTGATGCCATGTCTGCGATACACCAGGCACTATCCTAGGTGTGGGAGTAAAAATAGGGCCCTACTGCCACAGACCACACCCCACACTGGAGACGGGCAAGAGAGTCTGGAGCAATCTCAGGGCTGTCTGTTTCCTAGCTGCCACCCCAGAGGGTCAGGTCACTGTAACTCAGTCCTGTCCTCTGCATGCCTTCCAGGTGGCTCAGAAGTTTGCTGTGGCTAGTAATATAGTCCTAATATTGTCCTAAACTGAATCATTATATCCTCCCTGTAAATTTGCACATCATCTTGCTTTTTTTTTTTTAATCTTATTTAATGGTATCATCATCTACTCCAGTACACTCTGTAGTGATTTTGACTCCTTTCTTTCCAGCCTCCATTTTTCATGAGTTCTTTTTAAAATATAGGATTGATCGTTCACTTGATTCTTTTTCCCAATCCAAAACTGTGTCCAGGCTCTCCACAGCCAGTTGTATCTAACCTAAACTCATCCTCAGGCCTGCATCAATGCTCACAAGCCCTGTCCTCACCTTGTCACCTCCTGTACTCAGCACTAACCACTGCAAACTTCTCCATGTTCCCCAAACAAGTGATGATCTTTGACAATCTTTTAAATTTTCCTCTGTGTTCCCTCTTTCTGAGATACCTTTCTTTCCCTCTTTAGTTGGAGAAATCAAGTTTATTTCAAGGCCTAACTACTTGAACTACTTGGCAGAAGGAAATGGATGCTTCCTCTGGGCCCCTGCACCCCTTTGTTTAGTCCTCAGTTGCAGCACTTATCTTGTTGGTTCAATTAATTGTGTATCTGTCTCCTTACTCTGCTAGATTATACATTCTTTGAAGACAAGCAGCCATTTTATTTTTATCTCCACATTTCCACTGCCTGGCTTAGGGTTTAGCACAATGCTAAAATGGCACAGAGGACGTATTCTACAATGATTCTTGAATTAAGTCCTTTGTTCTCATGGATACTTGAGGTGTTTGTATTGATGGAAGTTTGGGGTATTTATGCCAGCTCTCTTACAGACAGCTAAAGTTAATTCTCGTTAGGTAGTATGCAATTATAAATCCTTTGAACAGGTTAAATAGTAGTAGCACATGTATGGATACTTGTTTATATTGGTGTTCTTTGGGTGTAAGCCAAAAACTGAATGTTTAGGTTCTGGTTACCTTAAGCAAAAAGAAAGTTTTCTGCAAAGATATCAAGAGTACAGAGAACCAATGGGCAAGCTGGAGAAGCAGGGTCTTTATAGGCTGTAATTAAGGTAACTCCAGGGGCTAGCAAACAAGAGCAGCAGGAATGAAGTGGCAGCAAGAACAGCTTTCCCTGGTTAGTAACATTAGATAAATCAACTCAGCCATTGTCAGTCTCTGACAGTTCACTCAAGATCTAACTTTCATAGGAAATCCATCAAGCTTGGGTTATATGCCAAGCCATTAGCTTGGTCAGGCAAACACATTCAACTACAGAAATGTTCTATCTGATTAAAGTCAATGAACAATAAAACAGTTTTCAAAAGAAAATTATTATGAGAAAGAGACAAGAGCTACTGGTTACCAAAAACCCACAAACATCATCTACACCTGTGTCATAAAATTAACTTGAACTCAACACGACAACAGTTGTTACAATGCAATCATTATAAAGCAATTTTTTTTTCATCTATAGTCTTTCACTCAGAGAAAATAGACCCCTTAACCCAATTTTTTTAAAGCTTTTATATATTTTTTTAAACTAGTAATTTATGAGACACTAGATGGGCTGTGACAAGACTTAAGTGAGTGAGTAGTAAAACAAATGGCCAGTGGTACAGCAACATCAGTAAGTTCTAGCCATCATCATCCATCTGGACCACCATTGAATCATTATCGTTGTGGCAGAATGTGTGTAGCAATGGAGTAGTTCAACAGCCCTTTTGAGCCAGTGCTATGTTACGGCCCATTTAGCTCCTGTGTGCAGCCAGTGGAGCCTGAGTGTTGAGGGAATCATTGGCTCAATTAACTAGCATTAAAATACTGTACCTCTAGAATCATAAACGGGGAAACATGATCATTTACTCTGGAAAATATCGGAGACAATTTCCCTACTGGGTAGAGAGGGAAAATTAAATTGCATAAAATAAATTCTCCAGTCTCCATATGTGAACTATCCACATTACAAACTGTCAGTTCAAGAGCTGTTATTTGTCACCGTGGCCATAGCCATGACCCAGCTGTTCTGTGACATGAAGCTGAGAAATTACATGAATAAAAAAATATATGTTTTATCTGGTTATTTACATTGAACATATACTTTATGAAAACTACAGTATTAACAGAATGTTTCTTAAACTTATGGTTTTATTTTAGCTGACATATTATTCAACTTGTTTCAAATATCCTTTTGGCCAAGTTGAAAATTTTAATCTTTCAATGCTCTATAATCCTGTTTACCACCAAGTTTCTTAGTGGCTTGTTTCTCTAGAATGGTTCCAAAGCTCTTATATTCTCATACAAATTTCCATTCATTTTTCTTCTACTTTCTTTTAATAAAGTACCATTTTTTTTCTTATAGCAAAGGACCGAACTGTCTTTCATACTTCTATAGTGTTTATTATTTATAGGGTAAGAAAATCTCATTTACATTAAGTAACTCATTTATAATTCTGTTTATTGCAACAACCAAAAATTTTAACAGTCATGTGGATAACTAGAACTGTTCTTAGAACTGTGATATTTGTAAACCTTCCTGAAATGACAGGCATGTCAAGAAAGACATCTCTGGTTAACAATTTTTGCAATCTGTCAGAAGCTTCTGGAGTCTACAACTTCTTGATTGCATTTTTTTAGCAGTTCTCAAAATTTTGACCTCACAAACCTATCATACTATTAAACTTATTGAGAACTTTTGTTTATGAGAGTCAATATCTATTGATATGTATGATATTAAAAATCAATTGTAAGACATTTTTAGGTATTTTAAAATGACAATAAACCTATTACATGTTAAATAAATTATTCACATACAAAACATGTTTTTAAAATAAAATTAACTAAATAATATTGTAATGATTATACATAGTGTCAGATGGGTGCTAGATTTTTTTTAAGTATATTTTATTGTTTATGTTGTTACAGTAGTTCTAATATTTTTCCCCTTTGCTCCCCTCCACCCAGTAACCCCCTTCCCTCCAACAGTCCCACCCACCTTAGTTCATGTCCATGGGTCGTGCATATAAGTTCTTTGGCTTCACCCTTTCCTATATTATTCTTAACTTCCTCCTGTCTATTTTGTACCAACTGATTATGCTTCTTAGTCCCTGCACCATATCCCCATTTCTCCCCCTCCCCCCTCCCAGCTGATAACCCTCCAAACGATCCCCATTCCTATGAACTGTTCCTATTCTGGTTTGCTTAGTCGGATTTTGTTTTTAGTTTTTAGATTCAGTTGTTGATAGTTATGAGTGTTCATTTTAGTGTTCATAGTTTTGATCTTTTTTTCCTTAAGTAAGTCCCTGTGACATTTCATATAATAATGGCTTGGTGATGATGAACTCCTTTAGCTTTACCTTGTCTGGAAAGCACTTCATCTGCCCTTCCATTCTAAATGATAGCTTTGCTGGATAGAGTAATCCTGGTTGCAGGTTGCCTTTCATCACATTGAGTACTGCTTGCCAGTCCCTTCCTGCCTGCAAAGTGTCCTCTGAGAAATCAGCTGATAGTCCTATAGGCAACCCCCTGTAGGCAACTCTCCGCTTCTCTCTTGCTGCCCCCAGGACTCTTTATCTTTCATCTTTGGCATCTCAATCATGATGCATCCTGGTGTGGTTCCCTCTGGCTCCAGCTCTCCCGGGACCATCCGTGCTTCCCAGACCTGTATGTCCATCTCCTTCACAAAATTTGGGAAGCTTTCCTCATTTTTTTTCAATTCTTGCTTCCTCATTCTGCACTGGTTGACTGTATTTTTCTTCCTTATGTTCCAAATAATTGATTTGAACCCCCGTTTCCTTCGCTTCACCATTGGTTTTGTGTGGATTTTCCTTCGTTTCACTTAGCATAGCCTTCACTTCTTCTCTTATGCGTTTGCCATACTCAAGCATATCTGTCAAGCCTGTGAGCATCTTTATCACCAGTGTTTTGAATTCTGCTGCATCTGTTAGGTTGGCTATCTCCTCATCTGTTAGGTTGGCTATCTCCTCGTCGCTGAGTTCTCCCACTAGAACCTTGACTCATTTCCCTTTTTGGGCCATATTTCTCTGTCTCCTCATTCTGACAGGCTCCTGCATTTGTTTTCTTCTGCATCCCAGGTAGAGCTGTCATTCCTGTTACATTATAAGGGGCGGAGCCTTAGGGATTGGTCAGTACAGGGCAACCTGTTTCACCATGTTGTGGCTCTGTATGTTGGGGGAGGGGTCCAAGAGGGAACAATGCTGCCTGCCCAGCACTTGTCCCTTTTCCAGGCACCTCTTCCACTTCTGCACCGGACTGGCGCCCCTCCAGCTGCTGCCCTGGCCATCGTTTCCAGAGTGGATGGCTCTGCAGATGTTCTAGGTCTGTGGGGGCCCTTTAAATAAGCAGACTCTGCTGAGAGACCAGCAGTCTATGCCTCCTCCCCAACCCCCACTAGTATGTACAGTCAGAAGCAATGAGGCTTGATTTTCCCCAGTGCTGGGACCGTGCACTGCGAGGTCTGGTGAGGAGCTGGGAAAGCTCCCCAGGTGTCCCTCCTGACTTTTTAAAACATGTGGCTGTGCTTTCCGCTGGCCTGCCACTGCCGCTGCTACTGCCACCACCACACCGCATCCTCTCTGTCCCAGCTCTTCCCCTTCTACCTGTCTGGATAAGTATTTCTTCTTTATATCTTTGTTTGTTGGACTTCCATACAGTTAGATTTTTCTGGAACTTCTGGTTGTTTCTAGTTTTGAGGTAGTTGTATTCCTTCTTAGTTGTGGAGAGAGATGCAGCATGTCTGTCTATGCCTCCATCTTGGCCGGAAGTCCAGATGAATGCTATGGATGATTACTTTGTAAGTTATATAAATGTCTAATCACTATGTTGTACACCTGAAACCAATATAATATTGTACATAAACTACAATTGAAAAAAATATTTTAACTATTAAAATAAATAAGCAAAATAAACTACAAAAGCATTATTTTATTTTGTGGCTATTTCTTTTTTTTTTAATGTTTTGTTTACTAGAAGAAAAATAGATTCTCATAATCTGCTTATGTGCCCTTAATCCATTGTGATATGTCATTTGGCTGAAATGTATAAAGAAAATCTGATCCCACAGGAACATGTAGTCAGGGAAGGGAGGAGTATTTAATAACCTTCTTATATAATTTGAAATTTATATTCGGTACTACACTGGAACTCAACAAATAAACAAAGTGGTAACTTCTGAAAGAATGGTTAAATGGGAAACCCAAACCATATCAGTGAACTTTTCTTCCTCTGTTACATGAAAACTCATCAGTTTGTATACATATGCCCTTATGAGATTTTGTAATTTACAAATGTTGACAAATTTCATTATCACAATGTCAAAAAAAATCACACTTGTTAATATCCGCACTGATTTCATCAAACACATTCTTCTGAATATTAGGAAACTATCAGGCTCCTGGTAGTATATAAAGTTTTTTTTAAGTTTAATTTTTGCTTCACAGCAAATGAACAAACAAAAGAAATAATCAAAGTCCTGGATACAGACAATGGAATGAGGTAGAAAGAGGATGAAGAGGATAAAGAGGGTCAAATATATGGTGATGGAAGAAGACTAGATTTTGGGTGGTAAACACAAAATGTGATATATAAATTATGTATTATAGAATTGTACACTTGAAACTAAATGATGTTATTTACCAATGTCACATCAATAAAATTAATTTTAAAAATTTTACTGCGTGGAGCTGCATGTGTGCGTGTGTGTTGCTACCTCGGAGTAGTTAGAAAGAGAATTTCCTACTGATTGGAAAATTTGCTCATGGGTCATGATTCCTGGGATGAATGACCTTTGAAAAAGATCTTTCTGCAGGCAAATCATTTCTTCTTTTGGCCACTTCTTTTTTTTTTTTTTTTGGTCAAATATTTTGTTAACAAAGAAAGTGATGTATAGTCATTGTAGGAAAATAAAAAATCAGATGCTCCTTTTAGACCTCCGGTCAAGATGGAGGCCTAGCCAGACACACTGCATCTCCCTACACAACTAAGAAGGAATACAACTACCTCAAAACTAGAGACAACCAGAAGTTCTAGAAAATAGAGCTGCATGGAGTCCAACAAACAAAGATATGAAAGGAGAAATACTCACCCAGACAGGTAGGAGGGAAGGAGCTGGGGCAGAGAAGACGCAGTGTGATGGTGGTAGTAGCAGCGGCGGCAGCAGGCCAGCAGAAAGCAGTCACACGTTTTAAAAAGTCAGGATAAACAGCTGGGGAGTGGCCCCAGCACCAGACCAGACTTCGCAGTTCACGGTTCCAGCATCGGGGAAAATAAAGCCTCCTTGCTTCTGACTATGCAAACCAGTGGGGAGTGGGGTGAAGGAAGAAACTACCAGTCTCTCAGCAGAGTCCCCTTATTTAAAGGGCCCCATGGTTCTAGAACATCCGCAGACCCACCCACTCAGGGAACGACAACCAGAGCAACAGCTAGAGAGGTGCCAGTCCCAAACAAAAGTGGTAGAAGTGCCTGGAAAAGGGCTGAGTGCTTAGCAAGTGGCATTGTTCCCTTTCAGACCCCTTCTCCACATTGCCACAACGTGGTGAAACGGATCTCCCTGTACTGACAAATACCTAAGGCTTTGCCCCTTACAATGTAACAAGTGGGACAGCTCTATGTAAGACACAGAGGCAAACAAACACAAGAGCCTGTCAAGATGAGGAGATAGAGAAGTATGGCCCAAAAGAGGGAACAGATCAAGGTTCCAGTGGGAGAACTTAGCGACAAGGAGATAGCCAACCTCACAGATGTAGAGTTCAAAACACTTGTGATAAAGATGGTCACAGGCTTGACAGATATGCTTGAGTACAGCAAACGCATAAGGGAAGAAATGAAGGCTATGCTAGTGAAATTAAGGAAAATCCACACAAAACCAATGGTGAAGGGAAGGAAACCGGGTTCAAATCAATGGTTTGGAACATAAGGAAGAAAAGAACAGTCAACCAGTACAGAATAGGAAACAAGAATTGAAAAGAATGAGGAAAGGTTTACGAACATCTGGGACAACTTTACATGTGCCAACATCTGAATCATAGGGTTGCCAGGAGAAGAAGAGGAAGAACAAGAACTTGAAAGCTTATGTGAAAAAATAATGAAGGAAAACTTCCAAAATTTGGTGAAGAAAATAGACATACAAGTCCAGAATGCACAGAGAGTCCCAAACAAGCTAGACCCAAAGAGCACCACACCAAGACACATCATGATTAAAATGCCACAAGTAAAATTAAAGAGAGAATTTTAAAAGTATCAAGAGAGAAGCAGAGGGTTACCTACAAAGGGGTGCCTGTAAGATTGTCAGCTAATTTCTCAAAAGAAACTTTGCAGGCAAGAAGGGGCTGGCAAGAAGTAATCAATGTGATGAAAAGCAAGGACCTACAACCAAGATTACTCTATCCTGCAAAGCTATCATTTAGAATGGATGGGCAGATGAAGTGCTTCCCAGACAAGGTAAAGTTAAAAGAGTTCATCATCACCAAGCCATTATTATATGAAATGTTAAAGGGACTTGTTTAAGAAAAAGAAGGTCAAAACTATAAACACTAAAATGACAACAAACTTACAACTATCAACAACTGAATCTAAGAAATAACAAAATCCAACTAAGCAAACCAGAATAAGAACAGAATCATAGATATGGGGATCATTTGGAGGGTTACCAGTTGGGAGAGGAAAGGGGGAGAAATGGGGAAATGGTTCAGGGATTAAGAAGCATAATTGGCAGGTACAAAATAGACAGGGGGAAGTTAAGAATAATATAGGAAAGGGTGAAGCCAAAGAATTTATATTCACGACCCATGGACATGAACTAATGGGGGTGGGATTGCTGGAGGGAAGTAGGGTACTTGGGACTACTGTAACAAC
Organism: Furipterus horrens; assembly: GCF_987537825.1. Classification (NCBI taxonomy): domain Eukaryota; kingdom Metazoa; phylum Chordata; class Mammalia; order Chiroptera; family Furipteridae; genus Furipterus; species Furipterus horrens. The sequence continues at coordinate 45,889,824 of NW_028327177.1, forward strand.
ATAATCAATAAAATATACTTTAAAAAAAGAAAATGGATTTATAAATTTATAAATATCATAAATGGTTATTAAGAGAAGCTAAGGAAAAGAAAACTATTAGATTGTTGTCAGAAACACTGAGCTTGCCTTTTCCCCTCCCACACTCCTTACTTTGAGGCCACTGCTTTCAAGGAAGATTTTGAGAGAAGATTGTTCAGAGAGATTTTGCACATGGGTATAACTCCCCTTGGTTATATGGACAGGAGTGGAAACTTTTGCTATATTCCCTTGAGGTTCCTTAGAGCTTTACGGCAAGTAGTGAGGACTTTCAATTCTTATCAGCTTTTCTTTAAAGGCCTCAGAATTGCTCCTAGAAATGGATAAATGCAAAGGATGTGGACTCTGAGCCAAGCAGCCATGAAATCAAATTCTGTCACTGTCACTTACTAATTGGTGGTATTGGACAAGTTATTAAACTGCACTAAGCCTCAATGGTTCTTTTCCAGAGAATTGGAATAATGAACCAATCTTGGAGATTTGCCAACAAGTCAAGTAGTTCTTAAAGAGTGTCAGATGACAGCTGCTATATGTCCCCAGATTTGGCTGGTATGGAGACAATAAACCCTCAGATTCCATGGAAGTGATGAAGAGGGGCCAAGTTGATGTTGTACACACTGTGATTCTTTGTCACAGAGGAAGAACACCACGCTTGGGGAACCCCACCTTACATAGGGGCTGCTGGCAAACCTGCCCACTCTGTTCTCTGGGGAAAAAATCTTGTATTTATTATTTTGAGATGTTGGCAAATCTTCCTTGGGGGGAGAGGGTGAGGTCTCTGTCTTTACTATCCTGGAAAATAAATCTAAACTAATTGACTAAAGATGCCTAGACATGGAGAAATGTGAGAGATTCACGGAAAATCTTCTCCCACCGGAATTGAAGAATAAAATGAATGCAAAGTATTCAGCTTAGTATTTGCTACAGAAGAATCACATAATAAATTCAGATAGCAATAATAGTGACAATTATGATGATTAAATAACAAAGTGAAAAATAGCATATTTTCTTTAAACCTGGCATTATCATTCCTTTTAGAAAAGGCCCTGTATTTTGGGGGGAAATATACTAGTAAGCACTTGCAATAAAATATTAGCTCACAAGGGTTTGTGTATTTGCAATACCCAGGCTGAAGGGGATGGAATGGCTCCCTTCGAGGCTTGGAAAGGAATTTGTTGTTCTAAAGCAGTATTTCTCAACATCAGCCTAACAGAAACACAAATTCTCAGGTCCCACCCCAGACCTTCTAAATCTGAAACTCTGTGGGTGGGGCCCAGCAACCTATGTTTACAAAAAGCCTCCCAGGGGATTTTGATGCCCACTCAAGTTTGAGAGCTACTTCCCTACAGTGGCAAAGTCACAGGGGATCGGTGGGGAAAAAAAGAGGAAAATGGGGAGAGGGAGAAAATGGGGAGATGGGAGACTAGACTCCTTTACGGAAGAACAATGTGAGGAATCCTCAGTGGTGGACTTAAAATGACTACAAAAATATTTAAAATTTTTAAACCAGTTTACACTGATAGTACTCTTCCCAGGCCTGGCTGTCCTGTGAAGACTGTAATATGGGTTCAGGGCAGCAGAAGGGGAGTGGACAGGTAAAGGCCTTCACATGATGAAAACAAAGACATGTAAAGAAGCGGGATGCCAGGAGGCAGAAGGCATAGAAGCCCTCAGAACAATAAGAGACGTTTTGGAAAGGGCTTTGAATTCCATGAGCTGACAGCCAATTTTATCTACAAGTCAGTGAGTTACAACAGAGAGATCCAGCTTACACGTGGACCTTAATAATAGATTGCAATAATAAGATGACTCCAACAGAGGTCTTAAGTGGTTGTAAGAAAACATTGAGAAAGGATAAGAATCATTCTTCTGTAGGACTGAAGTCTAATGAATGTGATATCACTCTGAAAGTTCTGATGTAAATTTTTCACTTGACCGACAGGGGTCGCGTTCTCATTTGCTCAGCTTATTTTGTTGTCTCTGTGAAGGATTCCAAGGCATGAAAGCATATATGCATATATATATATATATCCTTTACTAAAGGTGGAATCAGAAGAGGAATGGGTAAGCTTTTATGGTTCTGACCCCCAAACAGATGAGAGCTGAAAGCTCACAGCTTCATTTACTGTTTTTAGGAGGCAATATATTCTACTGACTCAGAGACTGGGCTTTGCATCCAAAATGTAGATTCAGTCGCAGCTCCTCCATTTAGGAGATGTGATCTTGTACAATTTTCTCATCTAAAAAATGGGGATAATATTACTGCCTCATATAATCATTATGAAGGATAAATGAGTTAACACACACAAAGAATTTAAAATAGCACTTAATAAGTGATAGCTGTAGTGGTAGCGTTAGCTGCAGTGTCCCAGGGCCATGATTGTAAGAAAACAGCCCATGAAAGAAAAAAAAGAAAGAAAAGAAAAGGACACAAATCAATGTGTTTGGGGAAAATAACTAAAAAGAGCTGAAAAGCATTGTTTTTTATTGTGGCCAAACAAGGAAAAACCAACCTCAAGGGATTAAATGTGTTGCTGGGCATCACAAAACAAAGGAAGCCACTCTGAATTCCTGACACCATAGCAAAAGAGATAGTGGAGACAAGGATACAGGGCCGGGAAAGTGACCCTGGGTCAGCAGTGGCCCTTTGACAGTAGTTCACCTGAAATGTTAAACAGAAATAAAAAACTTAAACACATTCAGTCTTTTCCTAGTCCAGAAATTGACTAGTGAAAAATAGAAAAAGAGAACTGAACAGGATGTACCCCCCAAATGCTGTTTAGGTACTCTTTTTGCTTAAAAAATGAGTACTCAATGCTATTTACTTTCCATTTACAATAATTATATGTTCTTTGGAAAATGTATAGAAGTATAAAGAAAACAGAAAACATCATAATCTCACCATACAAACTGCTATGAACACTTGCTGTATTTTTTTCTAGTACACTTAAAATACATTGGTATTATAGAAAATATATTATTTCCTGATTTTTCACTGACCTATTATATTTATTTCTCTAGGTACACATAATATTCTGTTGAATAGATACCCAACAATTTACTTAATTACTGACATCTTAGTAGACATTCAGACTATTGATAGGTTTTCATCAATTAAAACTAGAACTCTAATGAATGTTTATATATATATATATATATTTGTGCAGCTGAATATTTCCTTAAGAATAAACTCCTAGACATGAATTTAAATGTCTTATCATCTCTTCAAATTGCCCTTGAGAAAGAGCAAGCTCATATGTGCACCAGCCTTCCCGACTCTGCATTCAGTGACATCATGTTGGTACCTTGAAGTTGGCCATGATAAGGGTATTTATAACATAGAAATAAGCAAAACACTCCAAATCAACCTGTTTTCTCCTAGCTTGCTAGTTGTTCAACCTTTGGGAAAATGTACCAAATTTTACCTCTATCAGTAGTGTTCAAGAAGCCTTCTCACATGAGCACTGGATGCTACTGTTAACAGCACTGATTTCATATCCGAAATGACTTCTAATTTAGTTTTAGTTTTACTTATTTACTAATGTAGTTGACATTTTTTGTTCTAAAGGATATATGTATCTTAAAATCATTGTTTTATTTATCATTTCCTGATTATTATCTAATCTACTCTATACTAATTTCTGATGGGCACCATGCCTTGTAAAAATTTCCTGGGTTTATTACAAAGGAAAAGATCCTAAATGAGGGATGACCCTAGCAATTACAGTCATTTTCACTCCTGCAGGAGAGATAAACTGTGCAGATGATAGGTAACAGGTGCCCTCTGACAATGGTGTATTACCTGAGGAGAAAGTTGGTGCACACATGGTGTGCAGTTCCTGTGGCACACTGTGATTTTGCAACTAGACATAAAAATCGTTATTTCAGAAATAATTTTAATTTTCTGGGAAAAATCATCTAAAATTTTTAAAAATCTAGTTTATGCAATTTGCCAGGAAGAAAAATTGTTAGATATTATTCTTCCACTAACCTTGACATTAACTCAAAAGCCTGGATAGGTATGAAAGGAAGAAGAAGAAGTATGCACCCACATTGCCAACTAGAGAAAACTCAAGCGGTTACACATGGTGTCTACTGTGAGCGCCCTACCTGGCATTTCATTACTATCCCATGACCTGGTTGTTCTCACACACATATTTTCACTTATTTTTCATACTTTTCTTCACTTGGCCCATGTGCTTCAGGAACACTCACTCTCACCTTTAGTTTTAGAAATGGCCCTGGTCGAAATCCCATAGAACGTTCCATTTCCCTCACTAAAGTTTTTGATTCAAGGTAGTTGTGTAATGTAAGAGATCCCCTGAAAGCAAATCCCTGTGTTCTCACTGGGCATGCTGGGCTAGACGTGGTCTGTCACCCTGAAAGAGAAAACATGCAGCTGGTGCTGTGGCTGCATAGGCAAGATTGAACACTCTGAAGCAGTGTATAAAGTAAGCAAAAAGGTTTATTTTCCGGTGGTCAGGCCGAGACCAAGTCTCCAAAATGGCACCGACAACGAATGGGGATAGGGCAAGGCTTATATAGGGTTTTGCTCCTTCTCCGGTGGGAAGCAGGAGAGGGCAGAACAGGGCTGCAGGTGCCAAGCAGGAACAGGAGCTCTCAAGGCCAAATGTTCTCAGGGCCATAAAGTTATCTCCGGAGGCAGCAGTGCAGCTTCTCTGTAAAACAATCTATCTTCAAAAGGCTAGATATCCTGTAAAATATAACTTTGCAAATGTTACAAACAAGTCACAAGCAAATGGGAGGAGATAGGGGTTATGGGAAGAAATGTGGTGGCTGGGGTCTCTTAGCTTGTAAATCACTGAGTGGCTGCAACATTCCTCCTTTCTGAGGCTTTTAGCAGGCCTTTGCTACTTCTTACAGAGAACATCTGAAGCCCCTACATATTTGCATATTTAGCAGACCTCTGCAACTTTTTACAGGGAATATCTAGTACTTCTACGCTGGTTTACTACCAGCGACTGCCAGTCAGCCCTGTGCACTGGGGACCAGACCTACCACGCAGCTAATGATGCTGAAGACCTAACAGAGACTAATGGAAACTGTGTCTCTGATGAAATTGCTGAGCCACTGGCTCAAGGAATCCTGAAGTCCATTATACCTCTGATTTCCAGGTACCTAAGCTGAAAATTCTCTTTGTTATTTAAGCAATAAATGAAAATGAAAAGAGCCAGTAACAGTTCCTATCTAACTTTCAAAGCTGTCCATATGGGTTCTGAGCATCTCCCAGATGAGTTACACAGTAGTCAAATTTTAAATTTTAAATCAGATCATGTCACTCCCTTGTTCTTAATCCTCCATGGCCTCTATCACACATTGTTGACAATGACAATGTTGTTATTAATAATAATGATGATGATGATGATGATGGTTCCACATGCTCTGGCCCCTGCTGTCTTGGCACCACCTCCATGAGTGTGCTCTAGCTACTACGGCTCCTGTCTCAGTGCTATTTCACTTACTATTCCTTCTGTCTGAAATGCCTTTTTCCAAGATCTTCACATTCAAGCTTTGAATTCATTCATTTACCAGCTCAAATATTGACTACCTTCTTATGTAATCTACACTAATTTCTGATAGCAATACCTACCCCTTTCTGCTCCATTTTTCTTCATGGTACTTACCTCTGCCTGGATTTATATTATTTGCTTCTTAAACCTGTCAATCTCACCAGAATATAAGTTCCTTAAGGGCTAGTCTTTATTTTATTCACAACTTTGTCTCCACAACCTGCAACATTTCCTTGCATAGAATAAACACCCAATAATTATTTATTGAAGAAACATAAAGAAAATAATAATATCAAAAAGTGATCTTTCTTAAGAAGAACTATCAATGTAGAGTCCTTGACTATTTTTTTATTTTAGTAATGGGTACACACCATTCCCTGCCTCCTTCTGCCTGGCTGTTTTCCACTAACTTGCCTGCAAGATCTGCTCATTTTCTTAGCCTCCACTGCTGCTACAGGCTTGCCTATATTAACAGTTCTGGTCTATGAGAAGTAAGTGGAAGTCTGGAGTGCGTTTCTGGGAGTGCTTTTGGTTGCCTGGTAAAAGGTACAAACAAAGCTGACTCCTTTTTCCTTATTTCTGCATAGAAGCCAGGAATGATCATGGTGATGAAGAAGTGCTCTTGTGACCATTGGCTATAAGCCTAAGAGAAATATTATAGCATATTACTGAGCTGTTCAAACACTGCCAATGAGAAAAGGAACTCAACTGTTGACTTAGTTTTCTGTTAAAGTGCAACAAATCATAACAGACACAGTGGTGACCAAAGAAAGTGCAAAATTAAACAGATAATTATTGAGCAACCACTAAGTGCAAGACACTGCAGTGAGAGGTAATGTTGATATTAAGACCAACAAATTCCTGTTCCGAAAGAGTTTGCAAACTAAATGGGGAGACAGGCCCTAATAATGTAAGGTGGAATGGGATCACTGCTAAAATCTCCATCTGACTGTGACCCTTGTGAAGTCTCTATGCACAATGGTGTCTGACATATTGGTGTAAAATAAACATGTACTGAGTAAATGAATGTGAGATGAATTCCACCTGGGTACATCAGGGAAGACTTCAAAATCTTGAGTGGCAATTTTAAAGTATGGGTAAGATTTCAACAGGGGGAAGTGTTTGGAGAAAGGTAAAAAAAAAAAAAAGCATTTTAGGCAGAGAGACAGGGAAGGCTGAAAGGTATAATGGAAGAAAGTTGTAATATATAAGAGAATAGTGATTGTCCCTTTTTTCTAGGTTAATAAAAAGTGTGTTATTACTTTAAACATCAGGAGCAATAATTAAATATTTCTGCTTTTATAAGATCTTAAAAATTATTTTAAGCATTCTTCAGAAATATGCAATAGTTAAAAATATTTATTTTACAAACAGAATAAAGACATTGGGTCTAGTGGTTGACACCCAGCAAATGGGAGGTACATAAATATCCTCATCTGCAATCAAATGCAATTTTATAAAACTGAGTACAAGGTTCTTGGAAGTTTTTAGGGTTTAGTCTGTAAAGTGAAAATAAAAACATCACTGAGAGCTTAAAGATATGTTTTATGATTACAAAATAGCTCTGAATGAAAACTGTTCCAAGAGAACAAAGCTCTGACTTTTATGAGGACAAGAATAGGGGTGGGGATGCTGTATGAGGAGATGAGATCTCTTCCAGAGCTTACCATATCTCCTGGGATGTGTAATCACCTTCATTTGAGATAGGTAATATTACCTCGACTAGTTTTCAGCCACTAAAGATCAAGGTAAGGTAAGACTGGCTTAAGGCTGAGTAAAGCCCTATTGAAAGTTCAACGTTCTGTCGAAAACTTCATTTACTGAAGGATATACAATTCAAAGTAATCTTTCATTCAGCCCCCTCTGAAAAATTTTCCTTTGCTGTATATCCTGAGATTTTTCCATCATGTCTTCTGTGGTAGGTATCTACATAGTAAAACTTTGGAAATATGCTACTCAATTTAATTCATAGGCACCAAAACAGAAGACTTTATCCTCCTGCGCCCCCCCCCCTGCTTCCCCTAATCAGTCATGGCATTGGGTAGAAGGACCTGTATAGCAAATCAACGTTAAGAAGTTAAGCAGGAGAGAAACCAGCAGAGAATCAACATTAAGAAGTTAAGCAAGAGAGAAACCAACCAAGGAGACTAAGAAAGAGTATGAAGCAAGTTAATTGAAAAGCAAAGAAAGTAGTGGGACCTTGGACTTAATTAGGGGAGAGGGAAGGTGCCTCAACAAGGAGGTATGTTGAAAGCTACTGTCAACTAATCTGAATTCTGCTGAGAGTTCAGAAAAACTGAAGCTAGAAAAGTGGCCAATGAATGTTGTGATTTGACAAGAACCATCACAGTGGCGTAGTGAAAACAGCAGTCCAGTTGGAATGGATTGAAGAGAATGCAAGGTGAGAAAATGGAAACAACATCTGTAGATAGATTTTTCAAGAAATTTTGCTAAGAATTGGGAGCTAGAGGAAGATGTGGGAATAAAGGGAACATTTTTCTGAAAACTACATATTCTGATGGAAACAATTTGATAGTAAGGGAGAAATAGACAAAGCAAGAGAAAGAAGGGAGAAAGGATAATTATAAAGGCTATTCTGTTGAGAAAGAAGGTGGCCTTTGATAAGAGTAAATATACCTCAAAACAGCAGGGACGAAGACAAGGGAACAGATGCTATGAGGCTGGATGATTAGATGGTGGGAGAATGAAGAAGTTACCATCTCAGTTTTCTCTTAATTCTCCACAAACTCTGTAATAGCAGAAGTATCTATCTGCTGAGCTATTCAAGAAAATCCTTTTGGGCCTGTTTGTTCCCCTCCTCCTGTCACAGATAAAGCTGGGAAGTGAAAAATCACAAAGGGTCGACCATGGGCAAATGCTATACCTGTATCTGCTAGTTGGCAATTATCTTCCCACAGTGACTGGAAGACAGAAGCCATATCCTGACTGATGATTATATTTCAAATAAATGGTTTTCAAGTCCCCATGGAAGGCAGTTCTGAGTTGTAGGAACTGGTACAGAGACAGAATTCACATTTGTAAGCCCTCTTTAGTAAATGCTCTAAGAAATGTAAGTCAGGGGCCTATGTCTGGTGTCGGCTAAAACTAGTTTGGGGACAGACTTGAACTTTCTCAGGTAGGGGACTTTAAGAGGGGCTAGGGTCACCATAGGGATAAGGCGTTGAGCTGTTAAAAACTATGTCAGCTAAGTCTTTTAATGTGGGGAATAGGTAATGGATAAAATCATTTGTGCTGAGAAGCTATAGGTTTTATAGGCCAACGTTGAGGCCTACTTGAGAAAAGGCTCAAAGAATCCTGGTTAGAAGTTGGTCAAAGAGAGAATCTTTGTCACTCTCCACCTACCAGGATCACATTATCCTTCAATGTTTAACTAAAAGAAAAATTTCTATGTTTTTCCACTTTATCCAGCCAAAGTGATTTCTCTCTTCTGAACTAATAGCATCTATTATAGTGATTCTCATATAGAAAGTTATTGTAGTACCTTTTAGCAAATTTTATTTTCTTACTTCAACATGTACCTCTCATGCATTTGTCTTGGCTACCTGATGAGGTCATAATTTCCTATAGGAATATGGGCTAATGTCTCTGACATCTTTTTACAGTTAAAGGTTCTGCATAGCACTTGATCACATGAAAGGGACTCAATGCAAGTCACAGGGTAACCATGTATCTTCATTCATTCTAAAAAATTTTAATGAGTACTTGCTATATGCATATAATTTTTCCAAGTTCAATAAGACCCAGCCCCAACTTTTATTCTTGGCTCCCACATTTTCCCATCAGAGTCCTGAAACATACCAGAGAGCTCAAATACACATTTGCCTTGAAACTGGGTCAAAAATCTGACCCTGTAGCACCCAGTCTATAAGACAATTATAAATATGTGTCAGTTATTACACAATTTAGATGTTCATTATTAAAGAATCTCTCAAAGGTAAACAATCATAGACTCACACTCAGGACATATTAAGTGGTCACAATCACAGTGAAACACCACTCATACCCACAAGGATAGCTCTAATAAAAAAAGTCAGACAATAGCAAGTGTTGACAAGGATGTAAAGAACCTGGAACCCTTATACACTGCTGGTGGAAATGTAAAATTGTGCAGCCACTTTGGAAAATAGTTGGACAGCTTCTCAAATGTTTAAACATAGAGTTGCTGTATGATCCAGCAATTCCACTCCTAGGTATGTAGTTATGAAAAATATGTCCACATAAAAACTAGGACAGAGCAGCATTATTCATAATAGCAAAAAAGTAAAAACAATCAAAATTTCTATCACCTGGTGAATGAATAAACATTATTGCACTGTATAGACATTTCCATGCAGTGGAATAACTCATCAGCAATAAAAAGGAATGAAGTACTGATACATGGCTAAACCTAGAAAATAGTATGCTCAATGATATAAACCAGACATAGAATGCTACATATTGTGCGATTACATTTATATGCAATGTCCAGAATAGGCAAATTCATAGACAGAAAGGTGATGAGTATTTGCTACAGCTGGGTGTGGGGTTTGTGGTGAATGTGTGATGACTGAAGGATATTTGTAGGGGGGACGGGTTGATAACTAATTAGTATGGATTGTTTTTAGGTAATAAAAATGTTCCAGAATTAGAATGATAGTTGTACATATCTGTGCTTATATTAAAAACCACAGAACGGTACACTTCATATAAGTAATTGCTTGTTGTGTGAGGTATATATCAATAAAGTTACAGAAAGAAGAAAAGTCATGCGACCAATTATTTCAACTGCCAGGGCCCCAAACGTTATTTCCAGTCCCCGTGACCAACAAAGTGGCATCGTTTATGGGCAAGCATCCGTTTTCATGTGTAAAATGTTAAACATGGAGCAGTGCACTGGCCGGTGAAGCGCGAACACTGAGTGTGGAAGGGCAGATCCTAGACTGACCTCTCGGTCCTTGGCGAGCACCTGGGCCGCCTCGGGTCACCGCGCGCCCCTCCTCCGGGCCTGAGTCACTGCGCCAGAGTCCCCACGCGAAGATGCGGTGAGTGCGGCCAGGACGCTGCGGGCCCCGGGGCGCAGCGACAGGCTCTCGGCCGCCGAGTGGCGCCGCACGGAAAGCTGGGCCGGCAGCCTCCCTCTCCCTGCCCGGACCTCGCAGACCAGCTCCTCCTCGGCGGGCGGCAGCGGGTCGGAGCCGTGCGACCGCCCGCCCGCCCTCCATGGCGTTTATCAGGAAGAAGCAGCAGGAGCAGCAGCTACAGCTCTACTCCAAAGAGAGGTAAGTGCCCGGCCCCGGGACGGCGAGGAAGGTCGCAGCCACGGGTCTCTAGAGGCAGGGGTAGGAGTCGGGTTGCCGGCGGGAGAGCTGAAGGAACGATCCCGTGTGGGCCAGGCTCGGAGGCCGCGGCCGCAAGCGCGTTCGGCGCCCGGGCCGGGGGCCGCGCCAGAGCCCGGAGTCAGGGTCAGACCCCGGGGCCCTGGTCCGGACCTGAGACCTCCGGGGCAGGAGCTGGGGCCTGGGCCGGGGCTGGATGTCGGGGCGCAGGCCGGCGGGCCGCAGTGGTCCCGGAGGCTGCGGCCCGGGTCACCCGGAAGAGGCCGCGCGGGCTCGGGGCGGTCTCTTCACGCGGGCGTCCGGCCCGAAGCTTGGGGACACCCCGCTGCGCGCGAGCCCCGGCGTTCTCTGGGGGCGAATGGCAGGGGTTGTGTAAGCTAGCGCGGCGGACAACCCCTCATTCTCACCGCAGCCGCCGCCCCCCCGCGCTCCCTGGCCCCGAGATAACCGACGTAAGATCGCGGCGCTTGGCTCGGCGCGGAGGAGCTCCAGCCGGCCCGCTCGGAAGTCCGCGACCCCAGAGCCCGCACCCGGGTCGGAGAGGGGAATGGGGCGGCGGGAGCTGGGGGTGGGGGGGCGGAAGAGGCGGAGGACGTACACGCTGATGCTTCACATCACGGAGTCTTTTTTTCTGACATGTTCAACTTTTTCAGACATAAAGCAGATGCTCCACTGGGCCGGGAGGAGGGCCACAAACAGGGTCTCATTCTGGGAAAGCCAGCGTCCAGTCCCCCAAATGTTTGCTGCTAAGCAGTGAATCTTATTGTACGTGTCATTGAAGGCTTTGCATTCGAAAGCTTGGTGGGGCACTGCAGTCACCACCTGCATCCCGGGAGGGACTGGAGTTCCAGGAGAAGCTAAAATAGCCCCAGGGCAGTGCCCTTTCAGAGTTTCTGATCCTCAGTCTCCACGGGAAGCATCTTGTAAGAAAGAAAGCTTACTTCTGCCCCAACCAGACTTCCCAATGCATTTATGGTGACCGAAACAACGGCAGATGGCAGAAGGAACTGGGGCTGAATTATTTTACACGTATTATTTTAGTTGTGGGAGCTAGTTATGTCAGAGTGCTGCTAACCTGTCACGTTGTGTGATCAGTGGACACCAACAAAGCAGCTTATACGTGCCGATACAAGTGTAGACTTGAAGGTTTGTGTGATCTTGCAGCATCCACACTTGTTTTAGAGATGTTGGCTGGACCTGTTTTGTCATATATTCATATGTCTTTCTAATCTCTACTGTTGGCCTGGCCATCATATCCATAGTCTGAATTTTTTTTCACTAGCGTGGAGAAGGAGATAAGATATACCAAAAAACATCTTGCATATGGCTTCCAAGAACTTTTTAGCAGTGTCATTACATTTTAGCTGTAAAAAGTCTTTCTTATTCACTAATAATTGGACTATAAGGTATTCACACTTGTAGAGGCTCTTCTGACTTCGTTTGTAATGCTTGCTTCATGTAGAAAGAGCTTGAGTCTCTTTGTTTCTGTACCAGTAACATTAGGATATGATGGTATTCTGTGTTAAATATAGAGGTATGTTCAAATTTTACATTGTGAGAACTTTAAAACACTTGAATTGCCATCGTGTTCTATGATCTAAGCATCATTTGTAACAATTCCATTGCCTCTTTGATAGGCAGGAAAACCTGTTTTCTTTAGATCTAGCAGTTATTTCAGTGGCAGTAATTTGTGTTGAATTTGGTTAGCTTACATAGCTCTGCATTGTCACAAGAGTCTGCAATTATATTTCTGTGTAACGTCTGCTTTGTTGGTATTCATTGATCAGACAACATGACAGGCTAGCAGCACCCCAATGTACGAGCTAGCTCTCATAACTGAAACATTTATTCATTAGGCAGGAGGCAGCAACTGTTCCTGAAAAAGTTAGGGCCACATATTTTCTATTTATTTGAGGCCTACTTGCTGACTGCCCAAATTCTTTAATGCTCTCTGCCCCTTGGCTCTGTAACTTCGGATGGGCAGACTTGAACCAGGATGGATGGTGTCTGTAAAATATCAGTTTGAATGACAGGAATCTTGTCTCACAAACTGATGTGGGCTAGAATCAAGCAGTCTCTCTATAAGTCTTAGGATTCATTCTGAAAGACAATATTGCAGCCAACTTTGTTCATTCCCAAGTTTACCATTTTTATACATGTTTTTTCTGGCTAAATCCTTTGGTGTCAATTATCACTAATTAGCAAAACGATTGATATGGTGTATTGACTAGGGCATATATCCAAGGGAACTGTTACTTTCCTTGGGGCTGTTTCATGAAAAGGCCTCACCTCTTCAGAACTGTGAGTTCATAGGTCCCTCTCATGCTGCTTTAGAGATTTTATATTTCTACTGCTACCAAGTGATGACCCCAGAGAAGGAGAAACTTGAAGTTAGCATTTATTTCCTTTACTGTTAAGTTGATGCTAGTGCATTTCACGGAAGTGGTAATTCAACAAAGTAGAAGCAGAGAGCCTAGGAGATTCCTGGATTGGTGGCTTACGTCATGGTGGTGGCGGAAGACATGGAGAAAAGTGAATGGATTTTAGATGTTTTAAGGAGGTAGCATTGACAGATCTTGGTGTGATGGATTGTATGTAGGAGATAACAGAAGAAGAATCCCAGCTAGAGTTGTCAGATGAACAATGAATAATCTTAGGATAACTATATCCTGTGCAATATTTCATATAAATATTTATATATTTATACTGAAAAATTTTTGTAATTTATCTGAAAGTCAAATTTAACTAGGTGTCTTCCATTTTTATTTGCTAAACATGGCAGTCATACACTCAGGTTTGTGGTTTGAACAACTGTGATGCCATTTATTGGTGATGTCTATGAAGAAATGCTCTGGTAATTTTCAATATACGAAAATGAAGAGATACTTGGCCTTTCAAATTAAGTACACTAGCATTCTGGTTAAGATTTAGATGGCAGAAACCATATTGATTTTACTGTTTTTTGTTTTTGTTTTTTTAATTCCCCATGTAGGTATTAATGAAGATAAAGGGGAAATTTTTTTCAAAAGACAATTCGCATATCCTCCTTTGGAATTGTTGGACATGGTAATGTGTACAGTGGGTTACCAGTTGAGGATATTCTACAAACTGCTGCTATTTAAGATATTTCTATTTTAAGATTTAAGAATAAAATAATTGTTCAATGATTTTTATCTTCACATCTAAAAGTGTGGGGGACTAAAGCTATTTTCTTCTTGGGTGATGTAGAAATTTAGATAATTGAGGCATGTTCTTACTGGGGGAGAGTCAGTTTTCTCTCTATAAAGTCGTAGAACAGGTTACATAACTATGGCTCATAAACTGCCATTCCAGGCTAAAGCATTAGAGATCACAAATTCTGTACTGGGCACACATATTACATTAATAGCTTTACAGGCACTTCTTAGACTTCAGCTTTGCTTCAGACATTCCATGTGTATAATTCTCATGGTTATGCTGATATTAAATTTCTTGGCTAATATTAAATATCTTCCACTTCATATGTTTATTTTATCAGTTGATTATGTATTCATTATACTAAAAATACTTGTTAGAAAGCAAAGTGATTTGTTATACTCTTATTTAATTTTTCATTTCTAAAACTGAACATCCTATTTTTAAATATCTCTATGGGATATACCAAGTGTTGAAAATGGAGGTAAATAGCAGAATCAGCACTTAGAACGGCCAATGAGCTGAAATAAATTGCATTACATTAAGCTTATTAATTGTGATTAGATCTTCTATTTCCTTAATGAATTTTTTTTCTGATTGACTTATTAATTACTGAGATGCTTCATGATGCAAACTTTGCCTTGTACTTCTATCAAAGTTTGCTATCTGTACTTTCAGTGTATGTTATTAAGTCTGCGTAAGTTTAGAATTGATATCTTCTTAGTCAATTGAATTTTCATCAATATATAATGACCTCTTTTAGTATTTTTTTATATTTTATCTGATAGTAATATAAAATATCAGTTTTCTTTTGATTATTTGCATTATATACAATTTTTCATTCTTTCAACTTTTGTGTGTCCATAGGTTTTAGGCATATTTCTTCTAAGGCTTATAGTTGGAATTTTAAATAATTCATTCTGATAATTATTGTCTTGATAGAAGAGTCCATTTACATTTACTATTATTACAAATATATTTTGATTGATTTTTACTTTGTTGTCTTATTTTTCCTTAGTTTGAATTAAGATCCCTCTTGTTCCCTTTCATTTTTCCTGAAGTGTATAGAAGATATATAGATAAGATATAGATATAGATATAGATATGTAGATATAGTAATTCAGTTTTTCTAGTGGTTACCTTTGAAATTTTAATGTTTGTATTTAACTTAAGGTCTGAAGCTAATCATTCTCTTTACCCTACTCTCTAATAAGGACCTTGGAATATTTAACTCCTGTTGACCCATCCTAAATTATAATTTGTTATTTAAATCTACAAATTAGACATTACCTTAGTCTCCCCTTATCCATGGGGATACATTGCAAGAAGTACAGTGAATGCCTGAAACTGTGGATGGTACCGAATCCTGTATATATTATGTTTTTTCATATACATACACACATACATACACTTTACAGCTCTTCTTTGGCATATTCGAATTGCCAGCATTACTGCTCTTTCACTTTGGGACCATTATTAAGCACAATAAGGATTATTTGAACACAAGCACTGCAACACCACAACCGTTTATGAGATAACTGAGGCAGCTAGTAAGTAACTACTGGGTGGGAGGAGTTGGACCAAGGGCTGATTCATGTTCTGAGTGGGACCCAGCAGAAAAGCACAAGATTTTATCATGCTTCTCAGAACAGTGCCACCATTTAAAACTTATGAATTGTTTATTTCTGGAATTTTCCATTTAATTTTTTTGGACTGTGGTTGACCACTGATAACTGAAACCACAGAAAGTGAAATTGCCAATGGGATGAGGGGTCTACTATATAATTGTCCAGTTAATGCTAATGTAGTTTTACATGCATATTTTGTTCAGCATTCATTCTTGCATATCATATCTTCCCTTTGGAATTACTTTCTCTTTCCTGAAGAATATCCTTTAGAAGTACCCCTGATGAGGGTCTGATGATAGTAAATTATGTTTGTTTTTGCCTGTCTGAACAGGTCTTCATGTTATCCTTGTTTTGAAAATCAGTTTTGCTAGATGTATCATTCTCTGAGCATCTTGAAAATTGTGCAAACGAAGGCAAATGGCCAGGCAATATGCTTGCTAGAGCAGCATTCGCTGGAGGAAACTCTACAGGGAAAAGGTAGTGACAGGTGTGCCATGCCCCACTATTGCAGCATTTAGCTGCCTTGGCAGGGTCGGGCTTCAGACTCCAGGAGAAACCTGCATCCCATGGAATGCTTGGGTTGGGATATAGTAGAGCTACACTGTGATACAACCTTGGCTCCTTATATCCAGCTCAGCTTTTGTGGCTGTGGATAGGCCTTGCCCCTTTCCTGGCCTGACTGGGGACTGTCTATGCCTTTGCCCTTAGGTCTGTATGATGTGACAGGACAGGGCAGTATTTGTTGTATCTGTGTTCATGGTTAGGGGAGTATGATTAAGACACTGGGATCCTAGTCTCGTGGTTGACCAGAACTGTTTCCTTTAACACAAGACCACAGCAAGTTTCCATGTAGCTTTGCAGAAGGCTACTTTTTCTTCTGGGAGACTAGCCTGCAATAAACCCATATCATTTAAGTCTTAATTGTTCCTTGTAAGTAATGTCTTTTCTCTGGCTGCTTTTCAGATCTCTCTGTAGTGTTTTGAAATAGAGATTTCTTTATATTCATCTATCCTGATTCTGTAAACAGTTTGGAAAATTTTGGAGCCAAGCCTTTAGCTCTTGGAATATTGCACCTCCCCATTCTTTTATATCTTCTAACCACTCTTTAATATTATTTTTCTGTACTATGTTGTAGGTTATTTAAATCCATCTTACAATTTACTAATTTTCTCTCTAGTTGCCGAATTTTCTGTCTGTTCCATTAGGTTAAGTTTTAACTTCAGTTATTATATTTTAAAATCTCTAGTTTTATTGGGTCAATTTCTAAGTGCCTGGTCATTTTTTATAAGGGTTTGTTTTGTTATATTTTGATGTCCTTATATTCTTTAAATTTATTTATTGGGATGATCATATACAGAAAATAAATTATCCATGGCCTTTAAAGATTTGATTATTTTGCTGCTTATACTGACACTCATTCGATAATTTTATTTCCTTACTTGTTTTATGATTCTTGATTGTAGCCTCCTGTTCCTTGGAGTTTATTCTTGGGAATTCTTAGAGGCCTGCATTTGAAGGGTGTTTTTCCAGAAAGTGTTTTTATTTACTTCTGCTAGCCCCCCACCTCCATGACCATCCTTTCAAGGCACATGGTCCTAATCAATTCAGACTCTAGACTACTCAAAGAGTTGGGCAAAACCCCAGGGGAGAAGACTGCTCCAATGCCTGCTAACTTCTTTGTTTCTCTTTTCTAAGTTTTTCTCTTTTTCATCACTTCAGCCAAGCATTTGAAATTTTTTTTTAGTAATATATCTAGCAATTTTAGAGTATCTGTACTGAGATTGTTTTTCTCTACATCTACTCTGCCAAGTGCCTGAAAAGGAATTCCTGCTGATTCTTTAAGTGCAGGTTTATTTAATAAGTCTATAAACCCACTGCTTTAAGAAAAGACTTCTGAGGTCATCTAGTCTGTATCTCCCTCCCCTCAACTTTACAGTTGAGGTCTAAGTAGGTAAAATGATTTGATTAAAAGTCCAACAGCCAAGTCATGGCTGAATTAAGGCTAAAACAAATGTTTTCTGATTCAAGTCCAGCCCCTCTTCCACCATAACATGATGCTTTAAAAAAAAAAAAAAATACTAGGCCAGTGCTTATTTTTATAGTATCTCTGGAATTTAGAATGATGCAGGAATGATCAGAAGCCTGGTTTATGTAGACATTAGAATCTTGTTACTCCAAGTGTGATCTATGGGTCAGCAGCATCAGCGTAGCCTCTGAACTTATAAAATGCAGAATCTCAGGCTCCGCTCCAGATCTACTGCTCAGAATCTACAAGATTCCCAGGTGGTTATACACACTCTAAAGTTTGAGAAGCAATGTTTTAGAAAACAGTACTTAAGCATTTATCTTGATTTTTTTGTTCGTTTGTTTGTTTGTTTGCTGTTTTGGTTCCTTCATTTTGCCATTTGTTCTTAAAGATAATGAGATTGGAAAATTGAAACATGTCTTTGGGGATTGTTTCAGTGAAAGTGACTTTGATGTCTGAACCATGCAAAGTAAGTGCATCTCACATAGTCAGAGAGGAATGTAATTTCCTAGGGTCTGGCCCAGTGATAGAGCTTTAAACTTACTCCCAAGCAAAGGGATCAAAAGGCCAGATGAGCCCCTGACCAGTGTGGCTTAATTGGTAGGGCATCGATCCACAAAGTGAAAGGTCGCCAGTTGGATGTCTGGTCAGGTCACATGCCTGGGTTGCAGGTTTGGTCCCCAGTTGGGGCACATGCGATTCACAGCTGATCAGTATTTCTCGCCTCAGCTCTTTCTACCTCTCTCTAAAATAAAGTAAAATAATATTAAAAAACAGAAAGGCCAAATGAACTAGTGAGATTGATTACACTGGAGGACAGCAGGCATGTGATGAATTGCTAATCCAGAGGAGGACAAGCCAGTAATCTACTTGAGAAAACAATTGATTCATGGACTAGAAATAACATTTAGTCACTCAGACGGTGCTATGCAGGTATGTAAAACATGGATAATAAAATCAGTGAAATTGTATTACAAAAGAGTGTAATGTATGTCTTAGGTGTCACTGAAGATTGTTACGATGGGTCTCAAGATTGGAATCTAGTGCTAAAAAGCTACAGACCCATTCATAAGGAAAGACCTATTAGGAGATAAAACAATGGGATCTGAATTTCAAGAAGATACAGGTCTGCTGGGGAATGCATGAACCAGAGATAGGGGGGAAATAGAGAACTTATTGGAAAGAAGAACAGAGATAACATAATTGTGTTTATTTGTTACAGGGCATCTAAGCAGGTAGAAAAAATAGATGAGAACCTGATGTAGATTGAAAATAGGAAGTGGCAATACCAAAAAAAATGACAGGAGGCCTTACTTAGTCAGTGCTTACTTAGCTATACTTACAGTTCTTTGACTTCCCTTGTTGGAGTTTATTTATCTTAAGGCAGAGAATTTGAGAACTTTACAAAATTCTAAATATTAAAGAGAAATTAGTCAACTAAGTAGCAATGAAAGAAACCTGCAGAAAAAGCTGTCATATCCAGTTATTTGCTGTTGGAGCCCAGGAGGATGAAGGAAGATTCTGTCACATATAGAATCAGATTTTTCAGAAGACAGTTATTGGAAGTTTCAAGGGGAAAAAAAATAGGTGTTTTTATGGGACAGTTCTGGAAAGGATATTGAACCAGGAGGTTTGTGAAACTACAATTCAGAACATCCAGTTCAAATGGTGCTTGGTGAAAAGTTAAAAAAAGAAATTAGACAAGCAAAGAAATATAGAATGGTTGTGTATGTACTGTTCCTCTGGGCAGTACAAAAAGATCAACAAACAAGTATAGATTGAGAGATGTTATAGACTTACACAATTAGCATTAAGAAACTTA
This sequence comes from Furipterus horrens, assembly GCF_987537825.1. Lineage (NCBI taxonomy): Eukaryota > Metazoa > Chordata > Mammalia > Chiroptera > Furipteridae > Furipterus > Furipterus horrens. Next base: position 45,909,377 of record NW_028327177.1, read on the forward strand.
CTGAGGAAAAATAAAATGAAACTCAAAGCCCCAAATGAGTGGTGGTTCTTAAAAATGCTGTGGATGAAAACAATTTTTAAGTCTCCAAAAGTTGTGTTTAAAACTTGGCTGCTGCCTAGGGCCCAGCCTGGTAGTGTAAAGTTGATTGATGATGGAAGAAGTGGCTTTTATTTTGCGTCTGTTAATGATACCAACCACTAGACTGAAAGTGACAGATAAACTTCCATAAGATGGGTGAAGATGCAAAGGGCACCATATACTTGTGTCTCCTGGCATAAACTTCTGGGAGAGTTTGAGGTTAGAACCCCACAATTGTTCCAGTGATGTAGGAACTTTGAAAGGTGCAGAAAAAACATAAGTAGGCCAAATGCTAGTTCTAGATCGTACAGATAGTTTGTAAAACCACTGGAAGAGGAAGTTGTTGTCACCAGTCTCCAGCATGAATTTCCACTATGAAGTCTTATTGCTAATCTAATCTCTTTTACCGAGTTCTGACTGGTAGATCAGGAAAATGCAGTAGTTTTAGTTCATCTAAACTTTGGCAGAGAATAAAATTTGTTTTTGTGATGTCTTAATAGCAGATTTGAGAAAGGAGAAATAATGTTAGTGTAGATAGGTGGAATGATATTTGTTTGAATGAGTCTATTCAGAGGTTGCCTGTCACATGTATTACTGGGGGAACATTTCTAATGGTGGATCTTAGGACTGTGTTCTTACCCTTATCTTTTCAACATTTTTCTTAATGCCCTCCTTGTTTGAGAGGCCGTTTTAGGAAGCTTACAAAAACAGCCCAATTTAGGTAAACTGACTCTCTAGGTGGTGGGGGCACTACAGTCCAGCTTAATCCAAGGATAGTGTTGGGGTTCTCAGAGTAGAAATGGTAACTACATGACACTCGTGCCCTTTCCTGTACCTGCTCACACATCACTAAGGTAGCATGGCACTTTCTCCCATTGAGCCCCTTTTACAATCCTCCTCAACACAGTGGAGCCTGTTTTACACCTCCAATCTAAAGAAATGATTGACTAGCAAAATCATCTGTATGCATAATCAATACTGTTCATTAACAGAGTGTTGAATAATTGCTGAGTGGCCATGAATGCAAAGGCTGCCTGAAATGAACTTATTTTATGTTGTTGGTTAAGTGTTGAACACTATGCTTTAAAATTTGGGTGACGTGAGGATGGGACAGCATCTTTTAAGAAAATTAAGCTGCTGAATGAGTAAATTCATCTAAAGGAAATGCCACCAAGCCTCTGTAAACATGGAATAAATTAAGGAATACTCAGGGGCAGGACCGAGTCCCCTTAAAGAAATAATTCATAGTCTGATATAATCCTAATGAATGAGATCATAAAATTATGAAAGGGATTTAAAAAATTTAAAGCATAGATAATACAAAGGGAGCAGAGCCACATGGAGGGTGGGCAACATGGTGCCTGGCCAGTGATTTGCCCAGGATTTCTCCAGGGGTAGAGACCCCTGGTGGAGGGTTTTGCCCCACCACTACCACCCTTCCTCCTCTCACCATCCAGTCCCCAGAATCCCATTCCTTCCTTTCCTTATTCTACTGAGGGCAGGGAGGGGAGGCAGACCTGGTTCCAGGGATACCATGTCAGACTCTGAGGAGGAGAGTCAGGTCATGCCTGGACGGCACCTCCGGAAAGACCTCCTCCTTAGCTCCATGTTTTGCTCGAGAAACTTTTGGGAAACAATACAAACAATCTGTAGGATTGGATTTTTTTTTTGAGAAGGATAGCATTGCCAGGAAACTTGAATGTTACTCTTCAAGTTTGGGGTGTAGGAGGGCAGACAATAGGGGGCAAGATGTCGGGTAAATATATCTATGGAGCACAGGGAATCCACTTGCTATATGATATTACAAATTATCAAAGCTTTGAGAATTTAGAAGACTGGTGTACTGTGGTGAAGAAAGTGAGCAGAGTCAGAAACTCAGCCACTGATTGCCTTGGTGGGCAATAAAAATACAACTTCCCTGAAGTAAGCAAGGTGATTGAGAAAACGCCTAAAGATGTGTATAATATTTTTAATAACAGTTTTGATGATTGATACATGTAACTGGTCTGTTGCTTTGGCCAATTCCTGTTAAGAATGCAACCATAGCCTGCAAGCCAAGTGCTGCTGTTTCGATTCCCAGTCAGGGCACATAACTAGGTTGCACGTCAGGTCCCCATTTGGGGGCGCGAGTGAGAGGCAACCAACCACACAGTGATGTTTCTTTCCCTCTCTTTCTCCTTTCCCGTCTCTCTAAAAATAAAATAAACAAATAAATAAATTAAAAAAAAATGCAATCATATAATAAAGTATGCAGTCACACAGAATGTTATATATGTAAAATGAAAATATTATAGATGAACATTTTCCTGAATATTATTTACTGCATATTCTGTCACTGGCTCAGTTTTGTATGATCATGTTATTAGGTCCAGTGAGAGTGAGAGGAGAAACAACAGGAGAACAGGCCATAAGTTTAAAAGATTTATTTTCCCAGCTGCACAAATGGACTGAGACCAGGAAGGCAGGAAAGTAGGAAGGTGTCAACAGCAAACAAAAAAATGCATGGGTTTTTAAGGGGCAAAGGGGAAGGGAATTGAAGGGACTCTCTGTTGATGGCTTTGGGGGAGTTGACCCTCAGAACAGAGAGGCTTCCTAAAACAGAAGAGTTATTAAGTTCTTGCCAGCAGACTACGGTATCTTTGAAGGACATAGGCCTTGCCAGGAAGCTGAGATATCTCTGAAGGACACAGGCCATCACTGGTGTCAGCAGTTACTGTGGGGGCAGCAGATTTATTGGGGGTTAGGTAGTCCCTGACACCAGCAGTTACTGTGGGGGCTTGCTAAAACCAGGCCTGGGTTCCCAGAACTCAGGTCCTATGTCTAAGACATGTAATTAAAGATGTTACAATTTGTGTTTCTAAGTTGATGTTACGTTAGTATAATAGAATGCATTCATTTTCTTTTTTGGAGATAAAATTATTAGTTTGGCCAAAAAGTTTGTTGGTTTTTTTCCTGTTAGATGATTCTAATAGTGCTTAGTTGTCTTTTAACTTCATTTGAAACTATTTTGTTAGATTGTATTGTGAGAGCTGTCATATCAGCATGCATTTTAAAAAAATTATCAAAATTGGTGAATTTTTGTGTAGTCATTTTAATATTGAAGATGGAAGAAAATACGCAATGTTTTCGGCATATTATGCTTTATTACTTCAAGAAAGGTAAAAATGCAACTGAAATGCAAAAAAAAAAAGATCTGTGCAGTGTATGGAGAAGGTGCTGTGACTTATTGAACGTGTCAGAAGTGGTTTGTGAAGTTTCATGCTGGAGATCTCTTGCTGGGCGATGCGCCATGGTCAGGCAGACCAGCTGAAGTTGATAACAATCAGATCGAGACATTAATTGAGAACAATCAACCTTTATACCACACAGGAGAGAGCCAACATACTTACAATATCCAAATCAATAAAGTTATTGGTGAATATGAAAACTGTGTCTTTTATTTTACAGAAAAAACCATACGGACTTTTTAACCAGCCCAATATATTTTTAAAAATTTAAGCCATGTAATCTTTTATGTAGAGAATGTAGTTTGAAAAATCATTGTTCAAAATAGCATAAATCTTTATCATAGTCATTACATACAAAAATTTTAAAACAGGTATAACTGAACACTTCAATAAAAAGAACAAATAACCTCAAAAAGTTATTTAATTCTTCAGTTTTGAATAATATGATTTTGTTTTATCCCTTCACCAACCACGTGTTTTGCATTCCTTACAAAATACATATATTAATAAATTACTTGAGGATACAACTCATTTACCAAAATAATGATTCTAGTTCTATAATAATCCCTATAATTAAATTTTATTGTGGTGAAAAACATATAACAAAGGTTTACCATTTAAACCATTTTAAGTATATAGCACAACAGTGTTAAGTATGTTCACATTGTTGCGTGACAGATCTCTAGAACTTTTTCATCTTGCAAAACTGAAACTCTGTACCTACTGAACAACAACTCCCCTTTTTCCCTACCCCTGGCTCCTGGCAACCACCATTCTATTTTCTCTTCAAGTTTGACTACTTTAGATACTTCATATAAGTGGAATCATGTAGTATCTTTTTGGGACTGGCTTATTTCACCTAGCATGATGCCCTTAAGGTTCATCTATGTTGCAGCATAGGACAGAATTTTTTTCTTTTGAAAGGCTGAATAATAGTCCATTTTCTGTGTATATCACATTTTCTTTATTCATTCATCTGTGTATGAACATTTAGGTTGCTTCCACATCTTGCCTATTATGAGATGTTGCAGTACACATGAATATGCAAATATCTATTTGAGATCCTGTTTTTATTTCTTTTGGGTGTATACCCAGAATTGGGACTGATGGATCATATGGTAGCTCTAATTTTAATTTTTTGAGGAACCTCTATACTGTTTTATGAAGCTGCTGCACCATTTTACAATCCACCAACAGTGCGCAAGTGTTCTGATTTCTCTGCATCCTTATCAACATTTGTCTTTTTTCTGTTTTTTTCTTTTAATAGTGTGTGAGGTGATATCTCATTGTAGTTTTGATTTGCATTTTCCTGATGATTAGTGATATTGAGCATTTTTTTCATGCACTTGGATATCTTTTTTGGAGAAATGTCTATATAAGTCTTTTGCCCATTTTTTAATTGGGTTAATTTTATGTTGTTAAGTTTTGTATATAATTTGGGTATTAAATCCTTATCAGATATATGGTTTGCAAATATTTTTCCCATTTCTGTAGGTTGCCTTCTCATTCTGTGGATTGTTTTTTGTTTTGTTTTTGTTTTCTGCACAGAAGTTTTTAAGTTTAATGTAGTCACATTTGTCAAATTTTGTAGCCTGTGCTATTGGTTAATATTCAATAAATGATTGCTAAATTCAATGTCAGGAAGCTTTTCCCCTGTGTTTACTTCTAGGAGTTTTATCGTTTCAGGTCTTACATTTAGGTCTAATCCACTTGAGTTAATTTTTGCATACGGTGTAAAGTAATGGTCCAGCTTCATTCTTTTGCATGTGGATATCCAGTTTTCCCCAACACCATTTGTTGAAGTGACTGTCTTTTCCCCTTTCCCCATTGTGTGGCCTTGGAATCCTTGTTAAAGGTCATTTGACCATATATGTGAGCGTTTATTTCTTAGCTATTCTGTTGTATGTCCGTCTTTATGCCAGTACCATGGTTGTTTTCAAACAGTAGCTTTATAATATGTTTTTAATTAGGAACTGTGAGGCTTCCAGCTTTTCTTTTCTTTCTCAATTGTTTTGACTATTTGATTCCATATGAATTTTAGGTTTTTAATGTCTGCAATAAATGCCATGCAGACTTTGATAAGATATTGCATTGAATCTATAGATTCCTTTGAGTAGTCTGGATATTTCAACAATATTAAGGGTAGAATTATATTTTAATAATTATATGGAAGAGCTGGTTGTCTGTGAAAGCTACTCAAATTTCAAAGCAATAAAATTATGCATTGTCTTATTGAAGAATACTTACTTTACCTTCTCTAAGAGAAGGAGAGGGGAGATCAAGAGGGAGAAGTAGGGTTGCATAGCTCTAGCCCAAGCAAAGGGTTTTGAGTTATTAAGATACAAACTAAAAATAAGGGGCAAGGTAATTAGTATCTCTCTGAATTATGCCTTCCTGGAAATTATCTGATATATGAATGAACTGTTCCTAGCAATCTTAACTCTTGTGATTATATTGAAATTCAGAGTATTAATAGTGAGTGCTTTACATTTAGCTCTAGCAGGTTAACCTATGATTAATTCTTGTTCATATATTTTAAAATGTAGAACAGACCAATAAAAGTTGCTTGTTAAGATGGTAAACCAGTTCCTGCTCTCATTATTTTTAACTTACAAGTTATTTTTCTTTTGGTTCAGATATTTTTAATGAGCAATATCTTGTTTCATGAATGAAATTTCTTCTTTGTAAGGATATTCATTATAGTCTTTTAACTTTTTCTGCGTTGTCTGTAGTCGAGTCATGTTCTGCTTGTTTTGATCTAGTTTTTTCATGTTGGAGCCCTGTAATCTTGAGTTGGTCATTCATACTTAAGTGTGAAGTGTGTAATTCTCTATCACTGTTATCTGTTGGACTTCTCTATGGGATGATGTTGTAGAGACCTGGCTCTTTCAAAAATCCGTAGGTCTTTTCTCTCCATCTATTTAGTTTTTTCCCAAAATAATGCAACCGACTGCTGCTGGGAGTGGTACATGTCTTCCTGCTTTTTGCTTAATCACCCTCTTTTTGCTCTGTAGCCCTGCCCTCCCCTGTACTTGATGTCTAGTTTGGAGCCTCTTGTTCAGTTTCTATATAGAAAAACCATGTGCCAGAGTAAAACATGGATAACCATCAGGGGAGGAATCTAGGCCACTGACCTCATTCAGGCTGTCAGTCATCCACCTGTGCTTCATCCCTGCCTTCTTGGGATGTGATACCTGCAACTATGGACTTTCTGGAAGTGCTGTGACTTGTGTTGGTTTTCTCTTCATTGGTGCCTTCTCTGGAGGCATCTGCTCTTCTGGTTTCAGATCACTCCTAATTCCTCCCATCTGCTTTACATAGTAGACATTTATTGATATCTCTTACCTGTTTTTATGTCTTTGCAATTTTCTTTGGTCTGTGGGTTTAACCATTTAAAAAATATTTTGGTTCCCTTTTTAGTAGTGTTCCCAGAGGAAGGAGAAATAAACATGTTTAATCTGCCATATTTAATGTAAATATCTTCCTCCATCACACACCAGAACTTTAAGACCCATTTCAAGTCCCACACTTTTCATGAAAACTTTTCATGGTAACTCTAGATGCTGTTGATATTTCCTGCTTCTTACCCTAAAACAAACAAAATAGTTGTTTGCAGTTCTTTGTCATTTATTTGTTTCTGGGGCCATATAACTAAATTTATACTTTTCCTTGCTACTTTATTTTGTTTTTAAAAGTTTAAAGCATGTAAAACTTTATAAAGAACTAGATTTTAATCCCATTTAGTTCCATTTACTTATTTACTAAACACCCATTGTGTAGAAAGCATTACTTTGGTTATTACAGGGGATATTGTGGGAGTAGCAAGATAGACTCAACTAACCATGGGACTTGACATTGGAGGGGATGTGTGTGGTGGGGAAGGGGACATGGGGATGCCTAGTGTGTCAGTCAGGGGGAATGGGGTCAAAACTCCACCAGTGGGAAAGCACCAAGCTTGTTCAGGCAAGAATAAGTTTTATTTCATGAAATTTGGGGATTTGGTAAAGAAATAATTAATGTGCCTGGTAAACAGTTTTATTTATGCATTTATTTTTGGCAATGCCAGCTTATCTGTCTATTATTTTCTCATTGGACAGAGAGGAGTACTTGGCATATAATATGCACTTAACAAGCATTTTTAAATTTATTGTATGAAAAGCACTTTGGGAATGGATGCTATATATATTCTGCTTTCTTATACTTTAAAAAAAATAAACATGAGGTTTCCCTTCTTCCAACCCCACTTTAGATTTTCTTTGCTCCTGCTTAACTTGGAGGAATACTACTTTGAACAGCATACAGCTCATCATATGCAGCATAAGGGCAGTCAGAATGAAAGGTAAGGAAGAGTTTTGAATCTCTGTGGGCTTTCTATAGTCTGATATTTTTAAATTAAATGTATGGTCATATAGGTTCTTCTCTCCTTTCATATTGAGAAAGCAATGAGAAGAGGTGGGATTTTTAAATTGCTGTCATACTTCAAATATTTTTCAAAGCTAAGGATCAGTATGTACTAATTCCTTTAAGGTTGTATCTCAAATCAGCTGGCTAGGACTCTGATTCATTCTGTCATTTTTTTCTCTTGCATCCCTTTTGTACTTATACTTTCATTGATTTGGCTTATGATGTTATAAAGTAATGATCATAAAACAGAGTTCTATAAAAATAAGTACTGTCAATTTGCACTAGAAGCAACATTTTCTCTATATTTTAATAACTACTTATTACTTACTATAAAGAACAGATTCTGTTTCTTTGGTCATACCTTCTGAAAGTTACTTACAAAAATATACAATGAAGTCTTTATTTAAAATGCCAGCTTGGAATTAATTAAGATGGAAGTTGTCCCATCAAAAATGTTTCTGCTAATGATTTCTCGTTGTCACTTAACAACTATAGGCCCCAACTTACAACATGCTTTCATATCAGATGCTTGAATTTTTATTGTTCTTCATGATTTGTCCTGAAAAGATCAAAGCCTTGTAGTATTTGTTTAAATACAAGCCAAAGTAAAAATGATTTAGCTTTTTGTTTATTATCTTAGGACATGTTTTCCTTAGCATTCAATCAAATTAAACAATTATTATTCCTTGAAAGTAGCTCCTTGCTTTCTTAGATCTGAAATTTAGCTCATATTCATCTCTCTAATTTCATACCTTTTTTTTTCCTCTCAACACTCCTGTGTCCTGTATCATATTAATGGCTTGCTTAAAATTAGATACATTCGTTTATTTTTAAAACACAAATATAAGCTAGCGAACTGAAATCTAGTTTTATAATTTTAAAATTATTATTAGGGTAAAATGGTTCAACCCCATGGAAGCAAATTTGGTAACATCTAGAACAATTGCATGTGCATTAACCTATTGATCTAGCAATGCTACTTCTGGGAAACAACCTCAAAATACACTGGACAGTTTATAAATGGATATATGTACAAGTTTCTTTATTATAGCGGTACTTGACTAGAAACAGTCCAACAAGGAACTGATAGAATAAACCACACAGAGTACACATAGTGGAGTACCATGCAGCTGTGACGAAGGAATAGGGAAGTTCTCTGCCGCAGTGGAGTGATGAGCATGTTAAGTGCAAACAGCAAAGGGCAGAATACTGTGTATTGTATGCTATCTTTCACATGAGAAAGGGGGGAATAATTTTTTATTATGTTTTTAAAATTGAAAAATAATTTATATACTTTAAAAAGCATAAACTAAAAGTTGATGGAAAAGGTTATCGGCACAGAAGAGGGGGGAATCTAGGTGGTAGGTAATGTGGAGATCACAACTCAGCCTCTCTGGTTGTACCTTATTTTATAACTTTGGTTTTGGAACCATAGAAATATTCTTTACATATTTAATACAGAATTAAATTTCAACAGTAAATTTAAAAAATCATAAATTGAAACAAATAAATTTAACTATATAAAGTTAAGGGTTTACCATAGAGAAGAATTTTTTTAATCAACTTCACAGCATAATAATTTGACTATGTCTCTAGTAAGATATATCCTAAGTTGAAAACGAATTGCAAAAAAGTTGTAAACTTTTTAGTGGCAATATTATTGTTAATGATTTTGATATTATTATTTTGGAACTGTTTTATGCACACTTGCACATAGATTTATATAAGTTAAAGCAAATGAGTAATATGCTAATACCAGGACTTAGATTGTCAGCACAAAATAGATACAAATCTAATGCTAAAGGAGTTAAGTAAAAGCCTTGTAATTTTATGTTTTAATGGAAATACTTATATAGATTTATATACTTTTCTTTTAAAAGAAGGTATTTTCTAGCTCTTCCCTCTGGAAAGGCCTAGAAACCACTCAGTAACAAAGAGTTCAGAGATTATGGTCTCTTGAGAATCTCACTTCCTACTAAAAGGAATAATGGCTCCTCAGAAAACAGACTGAGTCTCTCTGGGGCAGAAAAGGTGCATGAAGAGTCTGGAGCATCTTGTCATACTGACAAATAAGGAAGGTATCAAAAACTACTGTACTTTGAATCAAAAGTACACAAAGATCAACTTAAAGAGTTGGGCAAAAATATGGGACAAATTAAGCATCGAAAAATAATGACTACAATGGATTGAAATAGATCAGAATTGTTAAAATCCATGAACTCAATATATATTACTTTTGAAGAATACTAGGAAACCAACTGATTTTTTTTTGAAACTTGATTAAGGTAAAGGATCAAGTTTTTTTGTTTCCTTGTACAAATTGCTTTTCAGGGCACCTATATCATAGATAAGTTGTTCTTTGTTAAGGAGGTCTAGATAATAAACACAGAGAAATGATAAAAATTTCAATCCCTAATGAATAATGGATCTACATTCATTACATAGATGCAGATTACAGCTCTTGGGTAAAATCTGGCCTGCCACCTAATTTGTAAATAAAGTTTCGTTGGGACACAGTCACACTCATTTGTTTATGTATGGTGTGTGACTGCTTTTCTGCTACAACAGCAGAGTTGAATGGTTGTGGCAGAGACCATATGGCCTGCAAAGGTTAAAAATATTTATTATGTGGCTCTTCATAGAAAAAGTTTGCTAGCCCCTGATCTAGACAGAATCTTCAATGGCTGCCTAATCTAGCAGGTGAAAAGCTACCGAGATTTTATAATGTATATATCAAGGCTGACATCACCTGAACCCATTGGAGTCTCCTGATATGAAGTACATGCACGGTGCCACTGAAGCATTTCTTGTCAGAAATCAAACTGGAGTCTGGTTAAGTCTTAATTTTGTCAATTATTTGAAGGAAATGGTATAGAGGAAAACCGCAGAGATGCATTCAGTAAAATTCATAATGTAGAAAAATGAAAATTGTTTTAGATTAAGAGATAATAAGAGACATTATCAATTAAGTATAATATGGACTATGGGTTTTGGTTTGAACAAACCAATTATTAAATTAAAAATTTGATTTGTATGTATTTGACTATATACTTGATGACATTAAGGAATTATTAATTTTTTTGGTGTGATAATGATAGGTCATTTATTTAATGAGTCTATCTTTAGAGATGTATTTATGAAGTGTATAATTTTCAGAATTTTCTCTATAACCCAGCAGTTAGACACAAAACAAGAATGACCTCATGTTAACAGTTGCAGAAGCTAGGTGATTGGTACTTGGAGTTTTCTATTCTATTTGTATATGTAAGAAATTTTTATAAAAGTACTTAAGTTGTTCTTAAGGAATTTAGGATGTTTGAAAAGTAAGTACAGTTAACAGCATGGAAAAAATGATGTAAAATCAAGGATGTAAAAAATCCTTTCAGAATGAAAAATTGCAAACTCTATCATGAACCTTTACCATGATGAATCTTTTCATCCATTCAATACATACATATTGAGCACTGAAGGTAGAAAGCTTCCTGTCCACAAAAGAACAGGGAGTATTACTCTGGTTATGGTAGAAGGAGCAGGGACAGTATTCAGACTGTAAGACTATATTTCTCAGTGTGATTTTTTTTTTAGATACTGTAAGTTTCCAACCAATAGATGATTTAAACTATATAGAGATGACAGATATAAATCCAAGAAGTGGAATTAAAAATCTTAAATCTAATTGGTACTCTTTAAAATTACTTATTATTGCCCTGGCTGGTGTGGCTCAGTGGATTGGGTGTCGGCCTGCAGAGCAGAGGGTTGCTGGTTCGGTTCCCAGTCGGGGCGCATGCCTGGGTTGCAGGCCGGGTCCTCCATTTGGGGTGCACAAGAGGCAACCACAAATTGCTGTTTCTCTCCCTCTTTCTCCCTCCCTTCCCCCCCTCTCTAAAAGTAAACAAAAAAAATTAAAAAAAAAAATAAATAAATAAAGTAAAATAAAATTACTTATTATTATGGAACAAATTTTTTCCTGAATCATACCCCAAAATCACTGTTAAAAGAGTTTTATGTGGTAAATTCAAACTCAGTTTATTTTGCCATTACAATAAGTAAGAAAAAGCTCTCTTACATAGTCAATTTTAGTATTGCCTTCTGAATAGTTTTTTAGATACAGAGAGTTAAAAGGATTTACTAAAGACAGGATAGAATCAGTGTTTCTTAACCATCAGTTCTCTGCTCCTCAGAGTGTAGTTGTGAATACAAAATGAAGTAACACAGATAAAATGCATGGGTAAGTGCTCACCAAATGAATCCGTATTACAGTGTATGCAGATTTCGTTAACCTAGGAGATGAGGAAAATTATTTTGCTATATTTTCTAATCTTTCTTACCCTTCTCTTTAATTCTTTTGTTGATCTTTTATTAGTTGATGCTTTCTAGTTAAAATGTATTATAATTCTTTTGTGACTTTTGTTAACATTCATTAATAATAACCCTTTCTTTGTACTTTGATCTCTAGGAGAATCAGGGGCTCCTTAAAAATATGTTCAAAATCAGTTATTTTTGAACCAGATGCAATATCCCAGCCCATTATTAAGGTAAATCCACTGTAAAAATAGACATTCCTGTTATTTGAATATATTTTACCTTTGCTTATTTTTATATTTTTCTCTTAATTTTGTACAGATTCCTTTGAGAGATTGCATAAAAATAGGAAAACATGGAGAAAATGGAGCCAATAGACACTTTGCAAAGTATGTCATTGTCACTGTTTAATTTTACTTCTACCAAAAAAAATGTATATATGTTTAATAACTTTTTTCTGCATTTTAGGGCAAAATCTGGGGGGATTTCACTCATTTTCAGTCAGGTAAGTCACATAGTAAACATTTTGTCCTAACCTGAATGAACATTTTGTGTGTGTATGTGTGTGTGTGTTTAAGCATGATTAAATTGTAGGAATCTCAAATGAAGGCCATTGAAATAGATGTTTACATTCTTTTAAACAGTTTAATCACTAAGGAATATATATTTTTAAAAGATATGATCCCTAATGAGATAATTAATGTTTATTAAGTGTGTGATACCCGCAGGCTGTAGCTTCATCTTTAGGAGTCCTGGCCCTGTTTGATGATTGATATCAAAGGACTGCGGTTCCTCCTGTGTTGGGTACCCCAACCCGCAGAGATCCCTTGGTGTCACAGATGAAATGAAGACTTCCCCGGCAGCCTGTGCTAGGGAAGAGAAGACTGGCAAATGTCTGAGAGACAAATGCTTTGATTGCCTTCCTCCAAGATCTTTTACTGAGTGCAGTAAGCTTAAGGGCATATAGCATGCAAGTAAAGCTCATCAACCAATGTTAAACAGTGCTGATTACAGAAAACAGATATCATTCAGGGATAACAATTGAAGGAAAGTTGAGATCTCCCTCAGGTCCGGGTGTGTTGGACACAAAGACTTCAGGTGGCCATAAAATAGGGAAGGGTGAGTTCATTTTAAGTTAAAGTTAAAACCTCTGCTGCTAGTACAATAAAGCGATCAAGGGAGGTAAAAGAACAGGGCAAGCCCCAAAGGACATAAAGCATTTTCTCATGGCCTGATTCCCACCGGGGCCCATTGGCTATAGCATTGAGGCACATATGCACCCAGCTTTCCCAGTTTTCCAGTCAGGTCCTACGGGCTTCATTTCCTTCACCTCACCTGCGCAGGGCTCCAAGTCTTGGTACTTTCCCAGGAGGATCCCAACACTCCTGTGGCCTCCTCCTCATTTGGTATTTGGGAGGCCATCAGCCACTTAAATGGATATCAGCTTGACTCATAATGACAGTCAAGGCAGGGACTCAGGATATGTAGCTTTGTATAATTGTGATGCTTGGCATCATGACTTTTTAGTCATTCCATATTTACTTGGTATACAACTATGCACCCAGTACTGTACTTAATACTGGCAATACAGAGATAAACTAAAACATGGTTTTTCTCCTGTCATATACTTTATTTGTCTGTAGATTTTTGAAAAATTGTCAGTAAGATAGGAGTAGAGATTATCTACCACTTTCTTTTGGCTCTGGATTTTACCTTCGTCTTTAAAATGAAAGGGTTAGAGGAGATCAGTGTTGCCTCAGCTACAAACTAGACCCCTAGTTCCTTGAAGTATTCAAAGAAAAAAATCTTTCTGTGATCAAATAAGTGGAGGAAGAACTGTGGGAAACAAAGATACATAGATTTTTTTATTTCAGGACTTGACTCAAAGCTTTCACATAGAGAAGTGCATTGAGTCTCAAGGAGGCCAAAGGTTAGGAGCAGAGAGTGCTCCCAGCTGTTTTCAGATCACCAAATCCTTTGGTCATGGAACACTTTTTAATGTATACTGAAAATTATGTTATGAAAGCTGGGAGAGATCAGATTAGATGATTTTCCAGGTCTGCACCCATGAGTCCATTAATTTTAAGGCAGAAAACATTTCATAGTCTATCTTTAACTTTCTATCTTTGACTTTAACTGACATATAGAAAACAGTTATAGCTGTGTATTACTCAGGGCACATCAGAGAAGGAAAACTCTGATTCCAAAAAACCTCCGCTGCCTTGCGGCATACCTCTTCAGGGGAAAGGCTAAGGGAGTAAACCCCGACAGAAAATCCGGAGCCGGAGTCCCTAAGGCGGTTTGACGTTGTAGTCAACACCGGCAACTCCTGCGGCGCACCTGAAGCCAAGCTGTATTGACTCCGTCTTTCCCTTGGACCCTTCAGCTGCGAAGAGAGGGGGGGTCTGCTGCATGGGCAACAGCAGACCCTCCATATCACCCTGCCCAGGCTCTGTAGCTTCAGCTCCACTGGAGAGGACACTCCAGCGTCATCGCAAGATGTCGATTCAACACGGGAGGAGACAGATACCGTGTCACTCCCGAGTTGGACTGCACAGCCATTCTCGGCGGTGCAGATAGACTCTTAAGAAGCTACACCATCGTCTCTCGAGACGGATGGCTGCCGCCGCCGACTTTGGGAGAGAACACCATTATTAATAATGCTAGTCTGCTCTTATGTTTTCCTTATTTCTATAGTATCATTCTATATCATTGTCTTATTCTGAAAAGTCTGTATCTTGAAAGGAAGAAATACTTTTCAATTGGAAATATGGTTTCCATTAGAAAAATATACATTTTGGTAAAACTTTAGTAACTTTGGGCTTAGAAATAAAGCCCTCAAATTCTCCCACCTACTCTTAATAGTTTGTAGAAGAGGTCTTATATCAAACAAACTCAAAATCAACTCTTTTAACACCAGGGCATGACTAGACACAGGTTAACTGTTTTCAAGTTTTATTTTAAGCTTCCTGAGTGTTAAATACACAATCAAGAAATACAACTTCTATGTTTTTTTTTATTATTTACTAGGTCACAGTGTTTCAGAAACATAATGGCCTCCTCTTATCTGCAGGGGATACATTCCAAGACGCCCAGTGAATGTCTGAAACTGCAGATAATACTGAACCCTATGTATATATCATGGTTTTTCCTATACATTGTACATTTTCACTTAATGGAAGCACTTTACAGCTTTTCTGGGCATGTCCTAATTGCCATCATCACTGCTCTTGTGCTTTGGGGCTATTGAAATAAGGGTGACTTGAGCACAAGCACTGGGATACTATGACAGTCTTCTGATAACCGGGTCAGCTACTAAGTGACTAATGGGTGGGTAGCATATTCAGTGTGGATATGCTGGACAAAGGAATTATTCATGTCTGGGTGATTGGAGAAGGAGGACATGAGATTTCATACTGCTTCTCAGAACAGCACACGATTTAAACTTATGAATTGTTTATGTTCCATTTAATGTTTTCAGACCAAGGTTGACTACAGGTAACTGAAACCATGGAAAGTGGAACCATGGATAAGGAAGGACTACTGTATATTAGTTTCTTTAGGATTTAGTTTTGCTTCCAAATTTTCTTTTACTGGTAGATTAAAGAGGGTGTGTGTGTGTGTGTGTGTGTGTGTGTGTGTGTGTGTAAAGAATAGTTTTAATTCATGCACTGAATAAGTATTGCATTCAAGGTTTTAGAGATATAGGGAAGAACAAAATATCTGAAGCTCCCCCTCCCCATGTATCTTCTATAATGTCAGGTAGTGATAAATGTCATGAAGAAAATGAAAATAGGACAAAAGGATAGACTACGATAAGGGATACATGTGCTAGTCTAGATAGAATGGTCAGGTACGCCTCACTGAGAAGGTCCTACTTGAAGGCACACCACTCAGAAGGCGAGAGGGAGTGAACCATGAGAAATGGTGTTTCAGAGGCAGAGGGTGGCAGGAGTGAAGCCCTGAGGTCCAAATGTCCTCTACAGGCAGAGGGCGCAGGGAGGGTGAGTGTGCCTGGGCCGTGGATCGAGGGGAGTGCTGGGAAGGCAGGTTCCAGCAGTGACAGAGACCATGTCATGGAGGGCCTTCTGGGCCACAGTCAGGGGTTAGAGTAAAACACAGAAAAGGAAAGCCACTGGAGAGCTGACAGGGAAGGGGCATGATCTGACCATGTGTATTTGTACATCTCTCTGGAGGCTGGGCAAAGGATGTGCTGTAGGGGCCAAGTGTGGAAGCAAAGGTGTTCAGAAACCAGGTGTTCTCGACCAGGATGACAGCAGAACAAGGGTGAAGGGTGGTCAGTGTCTGGATATATTCTGAATAAAAACTAAACAGATGTGCTAATGGACTAGTTCCAAGTGTAAAGGAAAAGAGAACAACTCCAACTAGGTGGTGTCCTTTATTGTGATAGAGAAGCAGGCTTTATTTAGAATGCAACCTCTCAGAGGAGACGTTTGCAGGCATTTAGAATTATTTGTTGGGGCTTCAGAGAAGCAGAGGCCGGAAAGGTAAACTGGAAGTCAGCAGTTTTGAGACACATTTTTAAGCCCTGGGTCTAGAGGAGGTTTCCCTGAGACTGGGTGTGGACAGAGAGGCCTGAGAAGGCCCTGCAGAGAGCACTCAGGAACGTTAAGAGGCTGGGAAGAGAGCAGGGTTGTGAGGAAGACAAGAGGAGCAGCTGTGAGGTCAGGCAGAACCAGGAGCAGGTGGCGGGGGAGCCAAGTGGAAAACTGCGTCAGGCAGAGCCATCAGCTCTGTCACGTGCTCCAAGAAACAGTCAAGAAAGTCCGGAGAAGGGCCTCTTGGATTTGGTGACATGGAGATCTTGTGCATTTTTTATGGCCCTCTCAGGAGTGGTCTCAGGAACGTGGTATGGGAGAAAACCTGTCCTGGGCCTAAGACAGGGTGAAGTTGGCCCTTGCAAAGAGTTTTGCCACAAAAAGGAGCAGAGGGATGGCCAAAGGAAGCTGGAGACCGTGGAGGGATTTTTACTATGGTTTGTATCAAATGGGAGAGAGTGCAGCATATGATCACTGGAGCGAAGTTTTTGGTGGGGGAGGTCCACATTCAGTGCCCTAGTAGAGGGACTGGTTTCTGAGAGTCCAGGAAGAGCCTCCATCACAACAGGAGAGAAGGCAGGGAGAGAAGCACAAGTGCGCAGAGACTGTCAGCTCTGGCAGATGATGGTGCTGTCTGACACAGTTCCTAACATGCAGTGTAAGGACAGGTGGCCCGGGCATGTGAGAGCGCTGTGTGTCCAGGTCGCCTCTAGGGAGGAGGTTTCTTTGTATTAATGAATGTATGCCATGCCACAGCGATTTGTTTTACTCATTTTTAAGAAAACTGGCACTTAGGTTTGCTTCCTTAACCTACTTGGTTACTTGATACAAATAATGACATTCATGAAAAATCTTAGATATTTTATTTATTTAGTAGTAGTTGATACTGTGTTGCCTTGATGTATCTCTTTAATTTAATATTTGTTATTTCAACATCAGAAACTCAAAGCTGTACTAATATTAATGTAAATGCTTTTGGAAATTGGAGATCATGTAATGATTTAAATTCAATTTATAATATCTGAATTTATAGTAACTTATTACTATGAACATTTTTATTTCATAAATATTGATTTGTCTTTCTCAGGTATATTTTATTAAAGAACACAACATTGTTGCACCATATAAAATAGAAAGAGTAAGTAAAGCTTTTCATTTATTTCCATAAATTAATATAGTGCTTTTATACAGTAAGCTTTCGTGACTATTAACATCTTTAATCTTTAATCAAATATAATAATAGTGGGTATTTAAAAACTTATTACCTAATAGTTACAACAGAATTACCCAAGGGAATCACATATTTTAGTCCAAGAGATTTCAATTACCTTTTGACTTTAAAAAATGTGTTTAATAGGCAAAAAAAAAAAAGCTTAAATTACTAGAATAAAAATTGAAATCAGAACATACATCATTTATAAGATTATTTACTAGATATTGTTGACAATTTTTTTGAGAAATATGGGTTATAAAATACTCTTATTTGAGAACTCAATAAATTCAATAACTTATAAATTCTCTTAATTGGGTAGGAGTAGACATGAATATAATATCTGGTTTCCCAGGATTTGTCAAGTAAGCATAGACATTACATTTAACCATCTTGTGTTTTATTTAATTTTTTATGCTTCAGCTTAATGTATTGTAAAGGGATAATTCTACCAAAAGAGAATTTTTACAAGACCTAGAGACAGGGCTAGTGCTCCTTATAATGACACCTCTGTCAATTAGGAAAAATCACCCTCTCTGGGGAAACACAGTCTCATAGGCAAATCTCAGTCCCAGTTCAGGTGTGTTTCTCAGCCAGCAGCTTGTGGAATGCGTGAACTATGACATGCAGTGTGGCCTTTGGGTTTTATGTACCAGAAACAGTTGTATGCACTGGTTACTCAGAAACTAGAAATACGGAGATTTAATTACCCTCAGGTGGTTCTGTTGGTATTTGGGGCAGGCTAGTTCTTTATTTTGTGGGGCTGTCCCTCAAATTACAGCCTATTCCCATTCACTAAATGCCCTAATACACTGTTCCTCCATTGTGTGTAGCACTGCCACACACCCCCAAATTGAGAACCACTGCCTGGGGTGCTCTCCCTCTAAAGGCTCTCCTGGTAGTCACCTATAGTGCAAAGCTGCACTCGGTTCCTTGAAACATTATGTAAAAGGAAATGAGTGAGGTTGCCGGAAGCAAAGAAAAAGTCTTTTGTTCCCATGTGAATTAGAAAACCAAAGGATTCTCAGTTTTAAAAAAGGTTGGAGAGTGTTGCAGATAGTGACATCAGTAATAAGGATGAGAGATGTCAGGTTAGGAAACCCCAGACCCTTGTTTTTCTCATGGACACTTCAACAACCCTGCATGTACCAGCTTCCTTTGTGAGGAATTTGAAAACCTATTAAAACCTGCTGTATTCCAGGTTAGCATAAAATCAGCCCCACTGAAGCTAGTAGGAAAATTCATAGCTCCCCTACCCCACCCTGGCACAGTGCCATATGATTGGGAGGAAATTCCCAGCTCCCAACTTCTCCCTGGGGAGGGAAAGATAGCCCTGGACCATATGTTCAATGTTCTGACTTTTGGAGGCAGCTGCCTGAGGGACAGGCTCTGTCTTGCCCATCTCGGAGCACTGACAGGACCTGGCCTGCGCTAGATGCCTGAGGTCCACCAAAACCAAGAAAGAGCAGAGCCTCCTGCTGCTGCTCCAGAGGACCCGTGGTACAGCAGGCAAGGCCAATGCAGCTAAGCAGACTCTCCCTCAGGGGAAAGAGGAGAGAAGAGCATGTGACAAACAAAATTAACCATCACAACATATATGCACCCAACCTCAATATATGCACTTAAACATATGAAGCAAACTTTGATAGAATTGGAGGGAGAAATTGGCAGCAACACAGTAATAGTAGGAGACTTCATGCCCCACCTTCAATATTGGATAGAACGTCTGGACAGAAGATTAATTAGGAAACAAAGGACTTAACACTACAGACCAAATGAACCTAACAGACACAAAGAACATTCTTCCCAACGGCAGCAGAATACACTTTCTTCTTAAGTACACATGGAATAGTCTTCAGGGTTGATCACATGTTAGGTCACAAAGCAAGTCTTAATGAATTTAAGAAGATTAAAATCATACCAAGTATCCTTTGCAACCACAATGAAAAAAACAAACAAACTAGAAATTCATAGCAGAAGGCAAATTCACAAGTATGTGGAAATTAACACCCTTGAACAACCAATGAGTCAAAGGGTAAACATAAAGAGAAATCTTAAAATATCACAGAACAGACACAGACACAGCATACCAAAATCTGTAGGATACAGCCAAAGCAGTACTAAGAGGGAAGTTTATAGTGAAATGCACCTATGATAAAAAAAAAAAAAAGAAAGGTCTCAAATTTTAAAACCCAACTGTACACCTCAGGGAACTAAAGAAAGAACAGCAAACTGAGTCCAAAGTCGGCAGAAGCGAGAACATAACATAGCAGTAAGTCCCACAGGCTCTGCTCCCTGGAGCTCATTCCTGGGTGGCATGAGGGAGGACACACTGGGCGGATACATACAGCATTCAGCCAGGGATTTGCTAATGCTCTTCACGTATTGTTTGACATGATTCTTTTCTTCTTTTGTTTCTGTTTTTTCTTTTTTTTTCTTTCTTTTGTTAGGGCAAAATGGAATATGTCTTTGAATTGGATGTTTCAGGGAAAGTGGAAGATGTTGTGGAGACGTTGCTTCAGGTAAGCCAGTGCCTCACTCAGGCATTTACTTGGCAGAGAATTCAAAGCAAACTTAGGCAGAAACTTCCTTTTAAAGTTTTATATATATACATCTTACTGAAACCCTAATCTCTTATATATATGAATCATATTTACTTGATTATGTTAAATTTGAAAATGGTATATTAGGAAGAAGCCATAAATGTATCAGGAGCAATCTTAACTCTTAATAAGTAACAGAATGATTGCTATTTTTCATTGCTTCTGAGGAAAGATCTTTATATCATCCGAGAGAAAAAAATAAATTCATGTATATTTATAATATTGTAGCTTCACAGAGCATCCTGCCTTGAGAAACTAGGGGATCAAACTGCTATGGTAAGAGTTTCTAAAGATCTGTATCTTTATTATAAATTAACTTGTATTGATTTTTACTTATAAATACTTATATCCATACTTTTTAAATGATTCTCTTTTAATAGATAACAGCTATTTTGCAATCACGTTTGGCTAGAACATCGTTTGATAAAAACAGGTAAGGTTTGTTTTTTTAAAGTATATTTTATTGATTATGTTGTTACAGTAGTCCCCATTTTTTTTCCCTTTGCTCCCCTCTGCCCAGTAACCTCCTTTCCTCCAGCAATCCCACACTGCTTAGTTCATGTCCATGGGTTGTGCATATAGTTCTTTGGCTTCACCCTTTCCTATATTATTCTTAACTTCCCCCTGTCTATTTTGTACCAACCAATTATGCTTCTTAATCCCTGCACCTTTTCCTTATTTTTCCTTCTTCCCCTCCCCCTTCCAGCTGATAACCCTCCAAATGATCCCCATACCTATGATTCTGTTTCTATTCTGGTTTACTTAGCTGGATTTTGTTTTTATTTCTTAGATTCAGTTGTTGATAGTTGTGAGTTTCTTGTCATTTTAATGTTTATAATTTTGATCTTCTTTTTCTTAACTAAGTCCCCTTTTACATTTCATATAATAATAACTTGGTGATGATGTACTCCTTTAGCTTTACCTAGTCTGGGAAACACTTCATCTGCCATTCTAAATGATAGCTTTACTGGATAGAGTAATCTTGGTTGTAGGTTCCTGCTTTTTATCACATTGAATACTTCTTGCCAGTCCCTTCTTGCCTGAAAAGTTTCTTTTGATAAATCAGCTGATAGTCTTATAGACACCCCTTTGACACCCCTTTGTATGTAACTCTCTTCTTTTCTCTTCTGCTTTTAAGATTCTCTCTTTATCTTTAACCTTTGACATTTTAGTTATGTGTTTTGGTATGATCTTTCTTGGGTCTAGCTTCTTTGGGACTCTGTGCTTCCTGGACTTGTATGTCTATTTCCTTCGCCAAGTTTGGGGAGTTTCCCTTCATTATTTTTTCACATAGGCTTTCAATTTCTTGCTCTTCCTCTTCTCCTTCTGGTACCCCTATGATTTGGATGTGTTGGTATGTTTAAAGTTGTCCCAGAGGTTCCTAAACCTCTCCTCATTTTTTCAAGTCTTGTTTCCTCATTCTGTATTGGTTAACTTTTTTTCTTCCTATATTCCAAATCATTGATTTGAACCCTGGTTTCCTTCCCTTCACCATTGGTTTTGTGTGGATTTTCCTTTGTTTCATTTAGCATTACCTTCACATTTTCCCTTTTGTGTCTGCCATATTCAATCAAGCATATCTGTCAAGCCTGTGAGCATCTTTATCACCATTGTTTTGAACTCTGTGTCTGGTAGGTTGGCTATCTCCTCATCGCTTAGTTTTCCCACTGGAATGTTGATCCATTCCCTCTTCTGGGCCATACTTCTCTGTCTCCTCATCTTGACAGGCTCCTGTATTTGTTTGCCTCTGTGTCTTAGGAGGAGCTGCCCCACTTGTTACATTGTAAGGGGCGGAGCCTTAGGGATTCATTAGTACAGGACAACCTGTTTCACCACATTGTGGTGCTGTGGGGGGCGGGGGGGGGTCTGAGAGGGAACAATGCCGCCTGTTCAGCACTCACCCCTTATCCAGGCACTTCTCCCACTTCCATATGGACTGGCACCTCTCTAACTGTTGCTCTGGCCATTATTCCCAGAGTGGGTGGGTCTGCGGAGGTTCTAGGACCATGGGGGCCCTTTAAAGAAGCAAACTCTACTAAGAGACCAGCAGTTTCTGCCTCCACCCCAACCCCCACTGGTTTGCACAGTCAGAAGCAATGAGGCTTTATTTTCCCTGGCACTGGAACCATGAACTGCATGGTCTGGTCTGGTGTTGGGAGAGCTCCCCAGGTGTCCCTCCTGACTTTTTAAAATGTGTGACTGCACTTTCCGCCGGCCAGTTGCTGCTGCCGCTGTTGCCACCACCACACCACATCCTTTCTGCCCTAGCTTCTCCCCTCCTAATTGTCTGGATGAGTATTTCTTCTTTATTTCTTTGTTTGTTGGACTTCCATGCAGCTCTGTTTTCTGGAACTCCTGGTTGTCTCTAGTTTTGAGGTAGTTGTACTCCTTCTTAGTTGTGGAGGAAGACTCAGCATGTCTATCTAGGCCTCCATCTTGGCTGGAAGTCAAAACAGGTAAGTTTTTAATGATTTTATTTACTAGTTATGAAAGCAGCAGATGTCTTCTGTTTGCCTCGCTCAGCATGTCCACAACTGACGTTACCCTCTGCCTCACCCTAAATGTGCTTATCTTAGAGAGTGGCTCCACCTCAGTGCAGGAGCAATGTCAGGGGCTTCCGCCACTCTTCTCCATCCTGGCATCTGTCCTCATGCCTGCAGACTGATGCTCTCTAAGGTCTTTCTGGACTGTCAACATCAATCTTTTCACATTGTTATTGCGTCAGTCCAGGCCACCATCACCTCCCACTCAGAATGCTATGACAGCTTTCAGCTTGTCTACCTAACTCCAGCTTCCCTTCCCTAATCGTTTTGCCCCATTGTACCTATTGTACTTTTAAAATATGTTCTTTCTAAAGAACGTATTTAATTGTATCACTGTTTAAACTCTTCAAGACTTCCCATTGCCTTCAGCATAAAATCTTAACCTTACTTGGCACACAACAATTTATGTTCTAGTCCTTGTTGACTACCTAGAGTTACTGATTGCTCCTGAATTCTGTGCTCCAATTCTTTGCATTAAATGCAGTTCCTAAGTGTGCTCCCTGGTTTCTCACCTCTGAGCCTCAGTACATGTTCCCTCTACTGAGAGTACTCAACCTTCCTCTTTTGCACCTGGCTCGCTCTTCCATATTCTTCTGATTTCAGCTTAGCTGTCAGTTTTTCTGGAAAGTCTTTCCTGACCCTTCAAATTGTGATAGGTACCTTTCTGAGGTATCCTGTAGGGACCACAAGACTGCATTTTTACTGGTCTAATATTTTTTTAATTTTCTTAGCTTTTCTAAGTATACAGTATATTTTCTGATAATAATTATACTTTATTTTTTAAAGTTTTAATGTTTATGTTACCATAGTTGTTCCATTTTTCTCCCTTCACTCTCCTCCACCCAGCTCGACCCCCACCTCCATGGTCAATCACCGTTGTCCATGTCCATGGGTCTTTCATGCATATTCTTTGACTAATGCCTTCCCGTTCTTTTAATCAGGCCTCATCCTACCCTCCCCTCTTACAGCTGTCTGTCTGTTCCATGATCCCATGCCTCTGGTTCTATTTTGTTCATTAAATTACCCTTATAAGTGATATCATATGGTATTTGTCTTTTACCAACTAACATTTCACTTAGCATAATACTCTCCAGTTCCATCCATGCTGCCACACAGGCAAGCGTTCCTTCTTTTTTTTTTTTTCCTGCTGTGTAGTATTCCATTGTGTAAATGTACCACAGTTTTTTTAATCCACTCATCTACTGGGCAAAGGACCTGAATAGACAATTCTCTAAGGAGGACATACAGATGGCCCAGAGACCCGTGAAAAGATGATCAACACCACTAGCCATCAGAGATGCAAATTGCAATGAGATATCACCTCACATTGGTCAGAATGGCCATCATTAATAAATAAACAAGTGCTGGCAAGGATGTGGAGAAAGGGGAATTCTAGTGCACTGTTGGTGGGAATGCATACTGGTGCAGTCACTGTGGTAAACCATATGGAATTTCCTTAAAACATAAAAAATGGAACTGCCTTTTGACCCAGCAATTCCACTTCTGGGAATATACCCTAAGAATCCTGAATTGCCAATTCAAAAGAATTAATGCACACCTATATTCATAGTAGCACTATTTACATTAGCCAAGATTTGAAAACAATTATACCTTAATATTAACCTGTTCTCTTGTTTCTTACCTTGTTAAGTAGATTTCCTTATATTAATAGATTTGGATTATTTGTCTATATCTTTATCTGCAGTACTACTGTATTAATTACTATAGCTTTATAATTACTATACTTGATATCTGGTAGTTCAGGGCCCCACACCTTACTTCCTTTTTAACTGTGTCTTTACTATTCATGGCCTTCAGCACGTCTATATAAATTTAGAATCAGCTTAAGTTTCATAAAAGAAAGCCTGCTGAGATCTTGATTGTAATTATAATGAATCTCTGTTTATTTAGGTCTTCTGTAATGTCTTCCTTATGACTTTTGTCACAAAGGTCTCATGTGCTAGATTTATTCCAAGTACTTCATATTTTTGTGTTGTAAATTCTATCCTAAATATTTTTATTTTCTGTTTATTGTTGATATATAGAATGTAGTAGATTTTTTTTGTATTCATTTTATTTTCAACAGCCCTGCTAAACTTTGTGATCAATTTCATTACCTTTATATGTAGGTTCTTTAATAGGTACAGAATGTTATGTATGAATTATTGCAGTTTCTATCCACCAGGTATCATTTTTATTTTAGATTTTTGCATTTGTAATCATTCCAGCTTAGGACAAAGTAGAAAGTATTGGTTGAATAGATTCATTTATATATTATTATGTGCTAGGCTTTTGCTAGAAGCTTATGTTTATAAATGAGATTAATTTGTAATATTCTGTTTTATTGCTGTCTTTGTGAGATTTGTGACCCTTAAAACTTGCCCTTAAAGCCATCTGGCCAATGATGTGTTTTCTGTGTTTATGTTTGGTTCTTTTTCTGTTTCACCTGTATGGCACTCATTTTCATTTTTATACACATAAGATATATTAGGTAAGTGGATTGCCCTGGAGAATAGCTTCCATTTTAGAAAGGAAAAGGAATAAGAATAATTAGCTTCTTTTGACCTACTTAGAATACATATTTTCTTTCTTCTTCTTCTTTTTTTTTTTTTTGCTATGCCTGTCACTTTATTTTTTTTTATATATTTTTCCATTACTGTTTATCCCCATTATACCCTCTTCCACCTCCATCCTCTGCCCCTGCGACCACACACTGTTGTCCATGTCCATGATTCCTTTTTCTTTCCTGCTCTGTCCCTCCATCCCCTAACCTCCTCCTACATAATTTTTCTAAGTAGCAGTTTAGACTTCAATCCTGGGCTTCAGCATAACATTATTTTTTAAAGTTCAAGGCCCTGGCTGCTGTGGCTCAGTGGATTGAGTGTCAGTCTGCGAGCCAAGTGTCACTGGTTCAATTCCCAGTCAGGGCACATGACTAGGTTGCACGTCAGGTCCCCAGTTGGGGGTGCAAGTGAGAGGCAACCACACAGTGATGTTTCTCTCCCTTTCTCCTTTCCCCTCTCTCTAAAATAAATAAATAAATAAACAAATAGTTTTTTTAAGTTGCAAAACTTATTTTTTTTAAAAAATTGTTCATTATGAAAGTTTTAATTTATCCAGTCTCCAAGATGTCTAACTGAAGAATTTGGGGAAGAAATTTTTACAATACAAAATGAGATATTCCGGTATTTATATACTTCATTTAAAAGAAAGGTAAAGTTTTGCTAAAAAATACAAGCTTTTATCATATTTCTGAGGAAATACTTTTTATTGAAGAAATACAGGATAACTATATTTATTTTTTCCTACTGCCCATTCTGAAAATTTTAAATCCTTGCAAGTTAAAAGAATAATATAATGACTACAGATACTCTGAGTCACCAGGTGTTAATTTGTTAACATTTTGCCAAATTGGCCTTAGTTTTTACATGTATATGTTCTTAGTTGCTTGTTTTCTGTGTATATACATATACATAATGTATGTATGTATGTATATATGTATGTGTCATGTATGTATGTATAGGTAATATGTATATGTTCGTATTATATATATAATAACATATATGAGTATAATTTTTTCTGAACCATTTGAAATTACATTGCAAGACATCATGACTTTTCACTCATAACTACTTCAACAGATATCTGTTAAAAGGATATTTTCTGACTTTCCTCCATACCATCGGTTCTCAACCTGTGGGTTGCAACCCCTTTGGGGGACGAATGACCCTTTCATGGGAGTCGCCTAAGACCATCGGAAAACACATATATAATTACATATTGTTTTTGTGATTAATCACTATGCTTTAGTTATGGCTGGGGGTCACCACAACATGAGGAACTGTATTAAAGGGTCGCAGCATTAGGAAGGTTGAGAACAACTGCTCCATATCATTAGAATACTCAAGGGGTCGTCGGCAGCCGTCCGTCTCGAGAGACGATGGCGTAGCTTCCTGAGAGTCTATCTGCACCGCCGAGAATGGCTGTGCAGTCCGATTCAGGAGTGACAATCCCTGCCGCACTTGGTACAGGTGAAGGCAGATGGCTGTTGTTGCTGCTGCTGACGCTGCTTCCGCCTCGATCTTTTCTGGACCGCCTCCTCGTTGCGCTCAGCCTCCACGCGTGACGTACCTTGCCTGACCGCGAGCCTCCAGGCTAGGCGGTCGTCTGCTTGAACTTCCCATGTGTTGAGATTGATGGAGCATTGTGTCATGTCCTTTTTGCAGATGTCTTTGAACCGCAGTTTTGGGCGCCCTGTCATCCTCTTGCCTTCTGCTAGCTCGCCGTAGAGGAGGTCTTTGGGGATACGGCCTGCATCCATTCTTTTGACATGGCCGAGCCACCTGAGGCGTCTCTCGCTAAGAACTGCATGCAAACTGCTCATATTGGCTCGCTTCAGCACCTCGGTGTTGGGGACCTTATCCTGCCAGGCGACATGCAGGACGCGTCGCAGGCACCTCATGTGGAAGCTGTTGAGTTTCCTTTCGTGCCTTGCGTAGGTGGTCCACGTCTCGCTGCCATAGAGGAGAGTGCTGAGTACGCAGGCTTGGTAGATGCGCAGTCTGGTTTTCTCAGTGAGGCTGGAATTGTTCCACGCTCGCCGGTTCAGTCTGGCCATAACTGTGGCTGCCCTGGCGATTCTCCGGTTGACCTCCAAGTCGACTGACAGAGAGCTCGAGATGGTGGACCCGAGGTAAGTGAAGTCGTTGACAACCTCCAGGGTGTATCCGTCGATGGTGATGCATGGGGGAGTCCCCGTGCCTTGAGCCATAACATTCGTCTTCGTCAGGCTGATGGCTAGTCCGAACTCCTTGCATGCGTGGGAAAGGCAAGTGACTAGCTGCTGGAGTCCCTTTTCGGAGTGTGATGTCAAAGCTGCGTCGTCGGCGAAGAGCATCTCACGGATGAGCACCTCTTTGACTTTGGTCTTGGCTCGTAGACGGGCCAGGTTGTAGAGCTTGCCATCGGATCTGGTGTGAATGAAGACACCCTCGCTGCAGTCCTTAAAGGCGTATTGGAGGAGCATGGAGAAGAAGATTCCGAACAGCGTAGGCGCGAGGACGCAGCCCTGCTTTACTCCGCTGCTGACTGGGAAGGCCTCAGAGGTTGCGCCGTTGTAGGACACCGTGCTGTGCATGTTGTCGTGAAAGGACATGACCACAGCAAGCAGATGTGGTGGACAGCCAATCTTCCGTAGCAAGCTGAAGAGTCCGCTTCGACTGACCAGATCAAACGCCTTCGTGAGGTCAATAAAGGCGAGGTAGAGTGGTTTATGCTGCTCGTGACACTTCTCCTGCAGCTGGCGTAGGGAGAAGATCATGTCCACTGTTGATCGGCCAGCTCTGAAGCCACACTGGGACTCTGGGTAGACGCGGGAAGCAAGGGTCTGCAGGCGGGCAAGAGCGACCCGGGCGAATACTTTGCCGACGACGCTGAGGAGAGAGATGCCCCGGTAGTTGTTGCAGTCGCTGCGGTCTCCTTTGTTCTTGTACATGGTGATAATGTTGGCGTCTCTCATATCCTGGGGGATGTAACCCTCCTTCCAGCAGAGACAGAGTAGATGGTGGAGCGGCTGTAGCAGGACTGGTTTCCCGCTCTTTAGGATTTCTGGAGGGATTCCGTCGCTTCCTGGTGCTTTCCCGCAAGCGAGGCGGTCGATGGCTTTGCCGAGCTCTGCCGCAGTAGGTGGGGTGTCTAGCTCCTCCATGACTGGTAGGTCTGGGATGGCGTTAAGAGCAGTGTCTGTTACGGTGTTCTTCGTTGCGTACAGCTCGAGGTAGTGCTCGGTCCACCGCCGCATTTGCTGTTCCTGGTCAGTGATGACCTCACCTGTCTTGGACTTAAGGGGGGCGATCTTGGAGGGGATTGGGCCTGTTGCCTTCTTGATACCCTCATACATTCCTCGTGCGTTGCCTATATCGGCGGCTTCCTGAATGCTTCTGCACAGGTTTAGCCAATAGGTGTTGGCACAGTGGCGGGCGGTCTTCTGGACTTTGTTCCTGGCAGCCCGTAGAGCTTGAAGTGTACTGGGAGTGGGCGTGACCTTGTAAGCCAGTAGGGCCTTCCTCTTAGCCTCGATCACGGGTTCCATTTCTTCCCAGTGAGCCTCATACCAGTCAGCGTTCTTCCGCTCTTTCTTCCCGTAAGCAATAATGGCGGAGTTGTATATGGCATCGCGGAGACGTGGCCAATTGGATTCGATAATGTCATCTGCCGCCACTCCCTCGCCGAGTGCATCTTCCATCTTGTTGATGAATTGCTGGGTCTTAACTGGGTTGCTGGCACAACTGGTGTTGATGCGTGGGCGACCCTTCATCTTGGAGTGGTGCAACCTCTTCGGCATTATGCGCACCTTGCTTACCACGAGGGCGTGAAGAACACGCTTGTTAACTCCATAGAGCCACCCACAGGAGGCACAGAGAGATTACTTACCCTCCGATTGTCAACAACTTTCGGCCCAGTCAGCATTCTTAGCGCGTATGCCCCAACCCTCTGCGCCACCACCGAAGAGAAAGAACAGTTCTACCATGCACTGGACGAAGCGTTATCCAAGATTCCCATAAGTAACGCTCTCTATCTCCTTGGAGACTTCAACGCAAGAGTAGGAGCCGACCACATGGCCTGGCCCACCTGCCTTGGAAACTTTGGGAGAGGAAAGATCAATGAGAATGGTCAGCGACTGCTTGAGCTTTTGTGTCACCACGGCCTGTGCGTGACAAACACATTCTTCAAGTGCAAAGAGATCCACCAGGTGTCATGGAGGCACCCCCGCTCCCGTCATTGGCACCAGCTTGACCTCGTCATCACCAGAAGAACGGATATTGGCAGCACCCTCCTCACCCGCAGTTACCACAGTGCAGACTGCGACACGGACCATGCCCTCGTGGTAAGCAAGGTACTCAAGGGGTAACAATTTTAAATAATGTCATGTCATTTATAGCTCCATATTCAAGTCTCCCCATCTGTACCCCAAATGCCCTGTTTAAAATAGTTTACTTTGGGTTAATTTCAGATTTCAAGAAAAGATGAAAACATAGTACAGAGTTCTTTTTCCCCTCACCCAGTTCCCCCATTGGTATATGTTTAGTGTCACAATGCTGCCACTTTTTGTTGAATGTGTTCCTAGATTTGTGATTTCTTTGATTTTATTTATCAACTATTTGTCACTAGGGTATAGGTACACAGTTGGGTTTGTTTTTATATTGACTTTGTCTCATGATTTACAATTTCACTCATGAGTCATAATGGGTTTTTGGTATATTCCATAGTTTTCTGTGTACATAATTATTTAATCTGTGAATAATGACAGTTTCACAGAAATCCTTAGGGCTTTTATTCCTACTTCCTGCCTCATTGCACTGTTGCAGTAATAGATGTGGTGAGAGTAGACAGTCTTGCCTCCTTCTTGCTATGATATCGAAGGGGTTTAATGTTTCACCATTAAAGAATGATGCTAGCAGTAACTTTTTTATAGATGCCTTTTTTTTTTTTCCAAATGAGGAAGTGCCTTTTTATTCCTGGTTTATTGAGAGTATTTTTGATAATAGGCTTAGAATTTTTTTAACTAATTGCCTGCATTTACTGAGATGATCATTTTTTTCTTCTTTATTCTGTTGCTAATATCAATTATATTGATTGATTTTTTGATGTTAAATCAAACTTGTATTCATGGGATAAATCCAACTTTGTCATAATATATTTATTAGCCTTTTCATGTATGGTTGGAATTGCTTTGCTAATATTTTGTAAAATATTTTTGCATTTATGTTCATGAAAGATGTTGCTCTGTAAATCTTTATGTATTTGTCAGGATTTGCTATTGCCAGGGGATTGCCAATATTATTAATCTTTTCAGAGAACCAACTTTTGACTTTATTAATTTTTCTCTGTTTTTCCATTTTACATATGACCGATTTCCACTCTTACAAATTCCTTCCTTTGGCTTACTTTGGGTTTAACATTTTTGCATATCTGCTGTCCAGTCCTGATCTGGCTTTCTGCTTCTCTAAAGATCTCTCTTCACCCTTCAGCCCCTAGGTCCTTCTGTAATAGGTTGGTCCTTCTCCTGCCACTCAACTGTTGTCCCCTTCATTTAGGTTTCTTTGCATCTTCAGCTTTCTGATGGGTTTTTTTAAAATAATGAGGATTGTGTTGCTTATCTAGCTGGATTTTGTTGTTAGTGTGAGAACTGTGAGGTCTTCTTTACATCCTTACTGGAAGTGAAGACTACTCTTGGATCCTTTTGTCTTGTGACTCATGAGGGAGATTTATTTTTAACCCAATTACTTAACTAAGTAATTGCCTTAAAATATTGATTATTTGGTTCTTTCCTCTCTAAATTCTTTTTAATTAGTAAAGCACAAAGACTGGATTTTTTTTTTTTTTTTACTGTTAATAGAATTTCCAAGGAGGTAGTAGAGAAATCATCTTTGATTGGTATTACTGCAGTAAATCCACAAAAGAATACACAGTTGACACTTGAACAACGTGGGAGTTAAGAGTGACAACCCCCCATGTAGTCAAAAATCCACATATAACTTTTGACTCCCCCCAAACTTAACTACTAATAGCTACTGTTGACCTCACTGATAACATACAGTCAATTAACACATACTTTGTATGTTATATATTCTTACAGTAAAGTAAGCTAGAGAAATTAAAATGTTATTAAGAAAATTAAAAGAAAGAAAAAATACATTTACAATATTTATTTAAAAATCCTCGTAGAAGTGGGCACTCACAGTTCAAACTGTGTTTATGGGTTAGCTGTACTTGGGAACTGACATTCAAGTAATTGTAACTGTGTATTTATAGCCTTATGAAGTGTAGTGTGAAATAAATGCTGTTAATGCAAAAATGACCCATGTGATATAAAAATAGGCCTTAATGACACAAAAATAGAAGATGTTGTTAATATAAGAGTAGTTTCAACATCAATTTATTTTGCAAGGAGTAAGAGCTGAGCTAAAGGGTTATTTGGCTTCACTTACTTATCTCTCTTCCCTTCTGCAGTACATAGCCTCATCTGTTTTTTAAAAACTGAATATTCATTATACCATTTAAAAGAATGTCAGTTTTATTTAAGCAACCAATTTATATTACCATTTATTTTGTATTCGATCAGTGTTTAGACAAATTTTATGCAAGCCACACTGTAACTCTCTTAAAGTTAAACCAGAAAGTAGATCAGTTTCTAATTTTTTTTTTTTTCTTTTTGGCATTTGCTTAAAATTATCAGATTCCAAAGTGTTTCTGAAAAGCTGCACATGGAATGCAAAGCAGAAATGGTGACCCCTCTAGTGACAAATCCTGGACACGTGTGCATCACTGACACCAACCTGTACTTTCAACCCCTCAATGGGTACCCAGTAAGTGAAGACTGCAGGGTCAGATGGAGAGCTCTTTTAGTATTGGAGTATTCACCTATACTCTCTTTACTGTGAACTTGACTTTACCACAGTGTTCTCTGATTTTAGAGAGGATTAAAATTACCTCCCCCGCCCCCTCCATCATCTGTCTTTCACAGTCTCCCTGTGTAATCCTAAGGAGTCTGGGTTTGAGCTCTTTTGATCAGTTTTGATTTTGGGGTCACTTGTTCTCAGTGTTGTGAAAATAAACACTTCACCTCCCCATTTTAGTAAACGGTCATGAGAGTTTTATACCCTTCTACTGAAAAAGACAAGTGAAATATACTAAGATTTTGAAGAAACGAATGTTTTATGTATATGTATGCCCATGTTGGTACCATGTTGCTTTTCCTTTATTACCAACGAAATCAGTAGATCTGAATCTTTCCCAATGAACTGTAGAGGTGCTGCAATAGGGCAGCTGTGGGGCTCCTACTGTGATGGTGCAGCCAGTCACAGTTAAGGTGAACTCAGATATCTACACCAAGTCGTATGAAGATGTGTTGTTTATCTAGATCTGGCCCCTTTGGGGAGTGGTTCATTAAAAGAACAGAAACCATAATACACGCTGATGGTGTTTGGCAGAGCAGCTGAAAGAACACGAGTGTTTTCTGCCATAGAAGGCTACACCCTGGAAATTCTCCAGGGTGGTCAGTCATTGTACGTCACTAAAACTTGTAATGCTTTTGGCAAGTGAAAGACGAAGCTATAATAATTCTGTCCACCAGGGGGTGGGGCACACTCACCAAACCCTCCAATAGAAGCACTGCACATTGCTGGTGTGCGTTCTCCAGTGGTGAAATAAATTGGCTTGACCACTACGGTTACTATAGCTTGGGGCGAAAAACTTTTGGAAAAATATTTGAGTGTGTGCCATAGCTTCAGGATTCATAGTATGAGCATCGATCTCTCCCACTCAAAAAGAGGAAAATGAACTTGTCACCTTTTAGCCAATCTCATCACCATTTCTTACCTTGTTTCTCTTACTAGCATTTTAAAGTTCTAGAGAAACAAGAAGATTGCTGTCCTCATAAAGAAAAAATTAGAGGCCCTGCTTTATACTATAGCTGTTTGTGAGCCTTAATACACTATTGTTTTTAAGGAGACAAAGACAGGATTCTAAAAAAGATG
The DNA here is from genome assembly GCF_987537825.1 of Furipterus horrens. NCBI lineage: Eukaryota > Metazoa > Chordata > Mammalia > Chiroptera > Furipteridae > Furipterus > Furipterus horrens. The sequence goes on from NW_028327177.1 coordinate 45,942,841, forward strand.
AGTCAGTACTAAGCAAACCATTGCTCTATAAAAGAATAGCAAAATTCCTGAGAGGCCATCTATCCCAATCCTTTAATATTCTGTGTCTCTCAACAGCCTTGCAATGACCTGAAAGATGAATGTATTACCCTATTTTTTTGGTACTGAGTGGAGGTAGGAAGACTTGTCCAAGGTCATAAAGTAAAAAAGGGCAGACTAGGATGTAAAACCCAGATATGCCTTAAGGTCTCCCTTTCCGATTGTTCACTTTGTAACACATTGAGAATACAAGATTTGGTCATTTGTTTCTGCTTTCTGATACTAAATATCAACTTTTAACTGTGTCAGAATGTTGACATTTGAGATTGTCTTTTTACTTTTACAGAAACCTGTAGTCCAAATAACACTCCAAGATGTCCGCCGCATTTACAAAAGGAGGCACAGCCTCATGCCTTTGGTGAGTTCAAGTGGAATGTCAGTTTTAGGTGAATGATTGTCCTAGTTTCAGTTTAACCAATGGTTTATTAACTTATAAACACCTATGGCGTGTCTGAACAGTGTATGTTGTGTTGCAAGCAAGTGGACTCTGAGTTGTGCTGCTCTTTCTTTTGGATGAGCTAGAAATTTATAAATAACTGCTTTCTCTACATAGAGGTCGTTTGTGAACATGTATTTGGCTCCAAGAGCAAGAGGGAGAGGGTGTGCTGCCTTGAGTTTCTCACTCGTGTGTTCTCAGAGTTTCTAGGTTTATGCAGGGATAATGTATGCAGAATAATCCAGTGTGACTCGCACCATCTGTTCATAACAGCTAAGCCTCAGAGTAAAATTTGGAAGCTAATACAAAGTTAACTCTTCAATGGAATTTTAGTATCTTCACAGTTATATTAATTTAGCCTTCAGCTTGGTAGGTGAGAGAAATGAATAAAATAACCAGTTAAATCATATGGGCAATTCTTCCCACCATTACCATAAATAAGCATATGTCCATATGTATGTTAGCCCTACATGCTGACCTTGGAAACTAACCCCTAAAAGGTGAGATTCCAAGGTGTTTTAATTTGACATCAATATAAACTCATTTGTTTTCCTTTGAAGATTAACCGATAACCTGGTAGCATTACAAAAGCACTGGAATTTTAAGCACCTCATTGTTGTTTGAAATTTGTGAAATATACCAGTTTTCCTCCCATTTAACTTAAAAGGCTACTCTTCATTTCTAGTGCTAATGGAGGATCATGGAAACATATTGTTAAAAACCTCCTCTGGGTTTGCAGATATGGTCAGAAAAAAGAAGAAATTGACATTAAATGTCTTTTGTGTCCTGGGCAATTTATGTACAATATTTTGTTATCATGACAATCCCTATGAGGTAGATGATGTCCTATTTTATAAAGAAATTGAGATTCTAAGAGTTCATTTCCTCTCTTCCTTCCCTTAAATAGTAAATGGTGAGAGCCTGTGTTTGAACCAAGGACTCTGCTTTCATCATTTCATTGTCTATTCCTGTCCTGCCTCAGCCTCACCAACACAACAGTCACAAAGCTCGTAGTTTTCTTAAGAATAACTACAAGTTACTAGTTGAATTGTTATTATCAGTTTGTCAGATTGACATAATAATTAATTACAAAAGAAAGATAAACATTTGTATTTGAAGAAGATATGAGAAGACATGAGCCAATTTTGAATTCCAAAATACTAAATTCACAAAAACTTTTATCAATAAAAGTATTCAACACCAAAAGGAATTTTATAAAATTTAGAGATACAAGTCTTGTTCCTAGGAAATTTATATATATTTATATGGGTATGCATTACTGAATCAAATTTATAGTTGGAAACTATAAATACAAGACCGACAAGTAAAAAATACAGATGTTTAATTGGAAGGTTTTTGTCATTTTGTGGCTTATATAGCAATTGCAAGATTAATAAAATGCTATTTGTTTTATTCTTTTCTTTCTGAATTTATAGGGCTTGGAAGTGTTTTGCACAGAAGATGATCTGTGTTCTGACATCTACTTAAAGTTCTATGACCCTCAAGATCGAGATGACCTCTATTTTCATATTGCCACATATCTAGGTTTGGTGCTCACCTTTCATTGTATCTACTCATGTGAAAGTAGTTCAACTCCTACGTAACTGAGATAGGATATAAGAGAAGAAAAAAGAAAAATGTTATATCTAGAATCACCTCTTTGTGGTTCTACTTATTTCTTCTCATTAGTAAGTATAGTAGGCAAGATAGCATTTTTAAAACTAAGGGAAATGTAAATGAAGTTTGGTAATAGTTCACTTTCATTGTGCGTTTTAAAAACTCTTATTAAATATTTAAATTTTTTGTGTGTTTTAACAACACAGAAATTGAATGGATTATAAAGACTCCACGTAATTATTTTTATGTCCAGTCATGCCTTGTATTAGTTTATGAAAACCAAGATTCAATTTCTTAATGTGAGACAGTGAGTTAGCCAGTCATATGTTTGTAATCATTAATCGTGGTCTTAATCATGAAGCTAGGAAAAAATACAAAAGGAACACATGAACCTTTCTGCTCAATGTAGATAGTACCCTTGGGACTGAATTTGCTTTTAATTAATATTTCCTCAGTATTTCATGTGAATTTTCCCACTTTTATTAGAGAGAACACCTGTGTTTTTCTTTTCAAACATAAATATATTAAGTTGTATGTCTGAATTATTTAATTCTTGTTTACAGATTTACCAGATGACTAGAACAGAATAATTTTTAAAAATAAATTTTGAGATTATATTAATACTATCTTAATTTCATTTGCTGTTCTGGTGTATAGTGAAGCCATTTATGAACTATATTGTGAAATACTCCCTTAGGAATGAAATTTTTCCTCAAGTAAGAACAGTTTATTTTCAATAAGGAATATATCTTATTTTACAGTAGGTTTAGAGTTTGTTTTTTTCTTCTCACATTAAACTATTCAGTTTAACTTAATGCATAAGTAAGTATAGATTTGGTACAAGTTTACTGTTATCTCCTGCCCCCTGGTTTAATTTTTTTCATTTTATTTTTCTAACTCTAACAAGATTACAACAAAAAACTCAACTGTCATGGTGAGTCCTAAAATCTCAAGTCAGAAACTTGCTATGACCTAAAAAGTCTGTCTTCTATAAAGCTGTTAATTTTCTCTGTGTTTATTTCTAATATTGTTCAGACTTTCTCTGAGGTGTTTGAGAATTAAAAATGAGGAGAAAAACTTTTTCAATTTTTAAAGCCCTTTCCTAGTATCTGATTAGAGAAGAAACTTGGTAAAAGTAAATAAGAATAAATGTTGAATCATTAATGAGTTAGATAAGTTGCTTGATGCAGCCAATAAAATGTTATAAAACAGAAAATTTTGAACAAAATACAACAGTTGTCTCATTTTATACTCTGAAAGGACAGTTATCATTGGCGCCACATAATCTGTGGTTCTAGTTTCCTTAGGTATTTCTGGGGGTGATCTTTTTGGTTCTACCATAGTTTGCAAAATCATGTCTTCCTGTCAAATACCTTTTTTCTCCATCAACAATGTTTTTGTTCCTCACATGAAGAACTAATATAGCTATTGAAAAATTAGCAGTAGTGCACCTCTTCCAGATCTGAAAGAAAACTGAAAGAGTGTTTTACAAATAGTCATGGCTTCTTAAAGGCTTTAAAACTTAAGCATATTTGGAAAGATTCTTTGTTATATACTATCACCTATATGTAATATAGTAAATGCTATATATTGTTATGAATATTTGTGTATTTGCTCCATACTTTTATGTTTCATATTATATATGTCATATATGTGATATGTTTTATATCATATATTTAATAACTTTCCCTTCTGGATCTTTGAGATATTCATTCTTAATGGAAGAGCTATTTAGTGAAAACAAACTCTACCCCACTTTTGTTTTTCTTAAAATGCATTTTTCAAAAATGCATTGAAGGGACTACATTTAAAGTGTCCAGTGTTTACATGCCACATAAAACTTAGCCAACATTTGCCAAGTTGAGTAGTGACCGGTGGGCCCTGTCCTCCTCAGAGCACCACGTGGCGGAGCGCACAGCTGAGAGCTACATGCTGCAATGGCAGCGCGGGCACCTTTCCAACTACCAGTACCTGCTGCACCTCAACAACCTCGCCGACCGCAGCTGCAACGACCTGTCCCAGTACCCCGTATTTCCGTGGATAATCAGCGATTATTGCAGTTCAGAATTGGGTAAATGATACAAAGCTAAGTTTTTAAAGGACAGAAAAAATTCTGTTGTAGAATTATGATGTCATCTTTGAACAGATTAGAACCCATTTTGACTTGATTAGTAAAAAGATTGTCAATTTTTATTTCCAAGATACTGGATAAGTGTTATATAAGTTATATGTGTTTTATATGTTTTCTCCATTGTTTCTTAATCCTGTAGTTTTCCACTTTGAATGTTGTCTCAGATTATCCTATTTTTAAATTTACATTAAAAATGTGATTACCAAACTAGTAAATATTCATTATAGGACATTTAGAATGTTCTGAAATATTTTAAAAAGTAAATAAGGAGATAGAAATTATCAATAATTATATTACTATGAGGTAGCCATTTTAATTTTGTGGTATAAGTAGCTCTCAAATTATTTTAACAAAAATAGTGGTTTTATTGTAATTTTATTTTGTAATATTTTTAAATTATATATTGTGAACAATGCCCTGGCTGGTTTAGCTCAGTGGATTGAGCGTCGGCCTGCGAGCTAAGTGTCGCTGGTTCGATCTTCCAGTCAGGGTACATCAGAGAAGGAAAACTCTGACTCCAAAAAACCTCCGCTGCCTTGCGGCATACCTCTTCAGGGGAAAGGCTAAGGGAGTAAACCCCAACAGAAAATCTGGAGCCGGAGTCCCTAAGGCGGTTCGACGTTGTAGTCAACACCGGCAACTCCTGCGGCGCACCTGAACCCAAGCTGTATTGACTCCGTCTTTCCCTTGGATCCTTCAGCTGCGAAGAGAGGGGGGGTCTGCTGCATGGGCAACAGCTGGCCCTCCATATCACCCTGCCCAGGCTCTGTAGCTTCAGCGTCATCGCAAGATGTCGATTCAACACGGGAGGAGACAGATACCATGTCACTCCCGAGTCGGACTGCACAGCCATTCTCGGCCGTGCAGATAGACTCTTAAGAAGCTACACCATCGTCTCTCGAGACGGACGGCTGCCGCCGCCGCCGATATTGTGAACAATAAATTACTTTTAACAGTGCACTTATTGAAACTTGTACTTGAAAGAGATGCAGATTTTCTAGGAATATGATCATTTATTTCTCTGATAATATTCAGGTCCCCAGTTCTCAAATTATACTATTATTACAGAATAATATATTCACTGTAATTCAAACTTAAAAAGTAAATCATAGATGAAAAATGTGTTGGTTTTTTTGTTTTGTTTTGTTTTACTTGGAATATAGTTTTTGTCAGTAGGCCTTTTTAAAAAGAAATCGATATTCATGGTGTTTTCAAATTATTCTTGAATGGCTGTTGCTAAATGAAAACTCAAAAGTTCTCACGTCTACAGCTATGTAAATGACTATCAGAAATACTGTAATTGTAATGGATCTGTCTCAGTTTTTAAAAAACTTTATTTTTTGGAAATAAATAAATGTGTGCATGTGGATCCATTCTGAGAGGTAATGTTATTAAGTATAAGCTCACTTGCTTCATTTATTCTAATTAATTAATTAGTTTTTAAAATGTGTTTATTTATATAGATTTGTCAAATCCAGGAACCTTCCGGGATCTTAGTAAGCCAGTTGGAGCCCTAAATAAGGAGCGACTGGAGAGACTATTGGTGCGTGGATTTAAGGAGTCTTGGTCTATAAGGAAATTCCTAAGCGATGCCTATGTTTTTATAGTAACTGAAACTCATTTAGTCAAGACTTAGGGGAAATATGTCCAGGGTGATTACGTTTTTTTTTCCCTTATTCCTCTCCCTCTCTGCCTGTTGCCTTTCCCTATGAATTTAGCTGCTCACCATTTGCATTTTTTGCCTACAATTCAGAAGTAGGAAGCTGACCTGATCATGATCTACTAACTTATTCTCATGAAGGTGCTCTCTGGTAAATCGCACAAGAGACTAAAAATCCCTTCTATTCAATCCAGCCCCAACACTGTTACCACTGTGCCAAGAAAACCAAAATACTTATCACAGAAACAGTGTGTTTATTCACAGATTCCAGCCCCCTCTTTTTATCTTTCCATTTCTTATTTAAGAAAGAAATTAAGGGTTATATTGGATGCATGTCATGATTTGTTTTAAGCTTTTTTACTACTTGAGTCAGTTGTTATTTTCATAGCCAACACTTACTAGTATTTTTTTCCTACATATTATAGACACGCTATCAGGAGATGCCAGAACCGAAATTCATGTACGGCAGTCACTACTCTTCCCCGGGTTATGTTCTGTTTTATCTTGTTAGGATTGGTAAGGTTCTTTATCATTACCCAAGTCAGTGTTATTTCACCTGGATTCATCAGTGAATCTGTAGCTCATAAACTCTGATTTTTCCCCTCTAGCTCCAGAGTATATGCTGTGCCTACAGAATGGAAGATTTGATAATGCAGATAGAATGTTCAACAGGTTTGATATAAATGCCTCACCTACCATTTTTAAAACTTCCTAATTAAATATACACAGTATGTTTATTTCAAAAACTATATGTGAGCAAAAATGTAAAGATATACAAAAAAATTACTAATTGTTATCTATTCCTTTCAGGCTTTTTCTAGGGGTGTGTGGGGGGGTGTGTGTGTGTGTGTGTGTGTAAATGTGAGAACATATTTTAAATACAGTTTTCTGTCCTGCCTTTTGTAGCCTCATATTAGATCTTGAAGTTTTTATGTATTATTAGATGTTTTTCTAAAGTGTCATTTTTTAAATTATTGTATCACATCATAATGTATGACAGAATATATTTTAACCATTTCTCTATTGTTGGACATTTAGACTGTTTCCAGCATTTCATTATTCTAAATAGTTCTGCTTTGAATTGAATACAATTCCATATGCGTGTGTAAATATATAACTTTTTAAATTATAAAAGTAATATTTCTTTACCAGAAAAATATCAGAAAATATAAAGAAGAAAATAAAGTTCACTTGGCGTCTGACCATGCTGAGATAATATTCATTGTTAATCTTTGGTCTCTGTCTTTCCAATCTCTTTTAAAGCTCTACACATGTTTATTTGTAATTCCTTTCTGAGATGAGCTATTAAAATAGTTGTGCTAATTTTTTAGTGTGTAAACACCTGCCTCCATTGGTTCAACAATGAGGTAATATGTGTATGGATGTTCGTGGCATGGACTTAGAAACCATCCACCTGGGGCAGTGTTTTGCCTCCATGTTCACTCCCATGTGTGCCTAGATATGCAGATGGATGTTGAGAATTTGAGTAAACGAGGGAAATGAATTAACATAGTTAAAATGTAAAACAGTCCTCTAGGTGCAGAGGAAACACTGTGGTCGCTGTGTCTATACCCTAGAATTAAAATCAGTTTAATAATTTTTATATATTTAGTATTGCAGAAACTTGGAAAAACTGTTTGGATGGTGCCACAGATTTTAAAGAGGTAAGCGGTTTAAAAAGCAAATGATTCACAGGGCTGGTGGTTTCTAACTGCTTTAAAAAGTGTTTGTTGCTCTTCTTTTTTTTTCCCCTCCTGGAACTTTCAGTTGATTCCAGAATTTTATGGTGATGATGTCAGCTTCTTAGTAAATAGTCTGAAACTGGATTTGGGGAAAAGGCAAGGAGGGCAGATGGTGGATGATGTGGAACTTCCACCTTGGGCACAGAGTGAGTACCACCTCGGAGGTGTTGCATTGTAGACATTCTTTTCCTGATGGTGCAATTTTAGTAGTAATTATTTAGTTGCATAGATTTTTAAAAATAACAGCATAATTCTCTACCTAAATGAGGCAATATCAGTCCTATTCCAAATCAAAAATATTCTGGGTCTATGCTGTAAAAATATTGACATATATCTGAGAGACCTAAATGTGGTGAAAATGATTCTTGCTCCACAAAATTTATACCTTATGTGATGGGGGCAAAACTTCATTAGGAAATATGTGCCTCTTGCCTCTCCTAGAAGCTTTATCTACTTTCGGATAGATGAAGGAAATGAGAGGAGATAAGATGGATGCTATCATGTTTTGATCAAATCTAATCTAATAGGTCCCCAGGACTTTCTCCAGAAAAGCAAGGATGCACTGGAAAGCAATTATGTGTCAGAGCACCTCCATGAGTGGATTGACCTAATATTTGGCTACAAGCAAAAGGGAAGTGAGGCTGTTGAGGCGTATAATGGTATGTAATAGTCACTGGAAGTTCATTTAGCATTTAACAGAAAAAACAAAAACAAAAAACTGAGAGCAGAGCAGTCAAGGTTATTTCTTCAGCAAAAGCATCTTATATCAGCAAACAATGCCTGCTGGCTCAGTGACCCGGGATGAGATACTGAGTAACATAGGAAGTACTTTTGCCTTAAGAACATCTATTTCACAATGATCCCAATAGGTCTTTTTCTAAAGTCTTCTCATTTTAGCATGTGCTCTCTCTATCCCATTAAATAATTTCAATTAAAATTCAATCACAACAGCCCTGGCCAGTGTGGCTCAGTTGGTTGGAACATTGTCCCGTAAACTGAAAGGTTGCAGGTTTGATTCCCAATCAGGACACATAACTGGGTTGTGGGTTCAGTCCCTGTCCAGAGCACATACGAGAGGCAACCAGTCAACGTTTCTCTCTCCCATAGATGTTTCTCTCCCCCTCTGTCTCTCCCTCCCTTCCTCTCTCTAAAGTCAGTGGGCATGTCCTTGGGTGAAGATTAAAAACAAATTAAATCAGAACATGATAGGTCAGCAACCTCAATTGCTATGAAGGGCCCCGGAGTTTCTTTTTCATTCAGCTGAAAGAAACCAGCAGTAATGCCCCTCCTCATCAGTTTCAGTTTTTACCTGCCTCCAGGTGTCTCAGGTGACAAGGACGGGGAGCTGGAGGTTCAGGCTTGCTTTTTCACTCGCCTGAGCAGAGAGCAGTCAGAGCGGCTGTGCATCCCCTCGTGGGAACATAATGCTGACCGGGAAGAACATTGAGACAACAGGTCATTGACCTGTCAATGAAATTTCTACTAAGCAAAAGATCATAATTCAAATTGATATTTCCTGAAACTGGAAATTAGTCCGTTTTGCAAAGTGAAAATCAATTTCTTTGAATAAAAGTTTAAAGTTGTTATCGGGCTTTTCAGTGCTGAGCAGGGGGTGTATTGTAACTCAACAGTACATCTTTCATGGTGTTTTATGTCTCTCTTTTCAGTGTTTCATCCCCTGACCTATGAAGGAGGTGTAGACTTGAACAGGTACTTATGTCTATATGGAGCTTCTACTTGAGTTACAAAGTACCTCTTTAAATGATTAATGCACTTATTTAGTAATGTTAAGGTATGGAACATTTACAACTAATTATATCTTGTTTTTATTATTCATGTGAGTTTACTGAGCCTCAGAAAGTTTTCAAAAAACCTGTAAAAAGATGTAGACAATCCTGCTGTTAGTATTTGGAGGTTAACCTCTCTCCTGTTTAGCTATAGTATTTGAAATGTGGGCTTCGGAGAAACTTGAACCTGGGGGCTCACTGCATTGTTTGTGTTCTGTCCTAAAGCATTGACGATCCTGATGAGGAAGTGGCCATGCTGACCCAAATCTTGGAATTTGGGCAGACACCAAAACAGCTCTTTGTGACACCACATCCTCGAAGGATCACTCCCAAGTTTAGAAGTTCGTCCCAAACCTCCAGCTACAGCGCTTCTGTAGCAGATTCTCCAGGTAAGTTTGCAAAGAGATAAGGTGTGAGCCCCTCCTGTTTGTCTGTGATTAAGATGTTATGACGATTCTGAAGGAGATGAAACAAACTGTTGTGCTGCTTAGAGGCGATTATTTTACCATCTTGTTGCAGTTCTCCTGGGAAAAAAAAGGTTTTGTTGTTATGTGTTTATTTTTAACTATTAACCTTAAAGGAAATCAAGTTACTTTTATTCCCTGCTCATTTGAAACCTGGCAGTATTTTTGTTGTTATGATTCTGAAACCGGAGAAGCCAGTGTTCGTGCCGCCTGTCATTGACCAGACCCAACAAGCTTAGACAGGATTGAATCTTCAGGGCGCTTTGTTCAGGTGGTTGGCGATCTGAGAAGACAGCGGGTTTGTACCCTAACAGACTGTCTTAAACTCCATTGTAAATGGCCCCTTTTTATAAGGAGAAGAAAAGTGTAGGTTGTCAGGCACAGTTGCTGGAAGGAGAGTCTGGAGACCGGATGTAAGGTATAAGCAGTCCATTGAGCAGGCGGACACTGGGTGAGAGGGAATCTACTCCCAGACCACCTCGTGGGCCTGTAAGGGTAGGGGGATGATGGGGACTCCTGGACCCCCCCAAGGGCCCACAGGAGTCCCACCTGGCCTCTGCTGAGATGCACCTTTTAAGCTCGAAAACTGCGACAGCCATGGCACCAGAGGCTCTGGGAAAGCTCCTGATAAGGGAGCTGCATAGGCTCTGTTTGTTATCTCGGTGGAGGGTTAGCCATGTTTCATTCTGGCTGCCTCTAGATTGATGTTTAGTTCCTGACATTCCTTAGTTGCTGATGTAGTTAAGGGGTTTGGAATTCAGGGAAAAGGTTAATCAGATAAAAGCTGCAGCATTCTTTCATCTGTGCCCTGGGCAGTGGTCTTTGTGTCCTGGGTGATGGTTGCCTCACCCTGGAGTACAATGTCTCAGATACTGTCTTGATTGCTTGCAGTCCTCCTGAGACACAAAGGTGGGACTGCTTATGGTTTCCAGGAATCAAGGTGGGTCATACCTCCAGTTCCTGAAACGATAGTTTTTTACATACATTGATTGCTAAGCTGTTACCTGACACTAAAATTTTCCAACAATTGAGGCCCCCATCAGTTCTGTTTCTTTTCTGTGCTTTTCCAAGCTGCTGTTTGATTCTTAGCTATTCCTTTTTTATTGGCACATCCTGGCTGTGGCTCCTTTATTAGTCACCCTCTGCCCTACTCTTTCCTCAGAATTACTTCCTCCATCTCTAATTCTCCTCTTCCATCCCCAGCCTACAGATCTTGAATTCAAGTTGCTCTGTTGTTTTTACTTGATGGTATTTTCTTTTTTAAGTATATTTTATTGATTATGTTGTTCCAATTCTTTTCCCCTTTGCTCCCTTCTGCCCAGTACCCCTCTTCCCTCCAGCAGTCCCACCCCCCTTAGATCATGTCCATGGGTCGTGCATGTAAGTTCTTTCGTTTCACCCTTTCCTGTATTATTCTTAACATCCCCCTGTCTATTTTGTACCAACCATTTATGCTTCTTAGTCCCTGCACCATTCCCCTATTTCTCCCCCATCCCCACTCCCAGCTGATAACCCTCCAAATGATCCCCATACCTATGATTCTGTTCCTGTTCTGGTTTGCTTAGTTGGATTTTGTTTTTAGTTTTTAGATTCAGTTGTTGATAGTTGTGAGTTTATTGTCATTTTAGTGTTCATAGTTTTGATCTTCTTTTTCTTAAGTAAGTCCCTTTGACATTTCATATAATAATGGCTTGGTGATGATGAACTCCTTTAGCTTCACCTTGTCTGGGAAGTACTTCAGCTGCCCTTCCATTCCAAATGATAGCTTTGTTGGATAGAGTAATCTTGGTTGTAGGTTGCTTTTTATCACGTTGAATACTGCTTGCCAGTCCCTTCCTGCCTCCAGAGTGTCCTCTGAGAAATCGGCTGATAGTCCTATAGACACCCCGCTGCAGGCAACTCTCCACCTCTCTCTTGCTGCCCCCAGGACTCTTATCTTTATCTTTCACCTTTGGCATCTCAGTCATGATGGGTCCTGGTGTAGTCCCCTCTGGATCCAGCTTGCTCGGGGACCCTCTGTGCTTCCTGGACCTGGATGTCCATCTCCTTCACAAAATTTGGGAATCTTTTCTCATTTTTTCCAATTCTTGCTTCCTCATTCTGCACTGGTTGACTGTTTTTTTTCTACCTTATGTTCCAAATCATTGATTTGAACCCCGGTTTCCTTCTCTTCACCATTGGTTTTGTGTGGATTTTTTCTCATTTCACTTAGCATAGCCTTCACTTCTTCTCTTATATGTTTGCCATACTCAAGCATGTCTGTCAAGCCTGTGAGCATCTTTATCACCAGTGTTTTGAATTCTTCATGTGTTAGGTTGTCTATCTCCTCATCTGTTAGGTTGTGTATCTCCTCATCTGTGAGGTTGGCTATCTCCTCGTCACTTAGTTCTCCCACTGGAACTTTGATCCGTTCCCCCTTTTGCACCATACTTCTCTGTCTCCTCATTCTGACAGGCTCCTGTGTTTGTTTGCCTTCACATCCCAGGTAGAGCTGTGGCTCCTGTTACGTTGTAAGGGGCGGAGCCTTAGGGATTCGTCAGTACAGTGCGACCTGTTTCACCACGTTGTGACACTGTATGTGGGGGAGGGGTCTGAGAGGGAACAATGCCCTGCCCAGTAGTTGCCCCCTTTCCAGGCACCTCTCCCACTTCTGCACTGGACTGGCGCACCCCTAACTGCTGCCCGGGCCATCGTTCCCGGAGTGAGTAGGTCTGCGGACATTCTAGGACCGTGGGGGCCCTTTAAACAAGCGGACTCTGCTGAGACTGGCAGTTTCTGCCTCCACCCCAACCCCCACTGGTCTGCACAGTCAGAAGCAATGAGGCTTGATTTTCCCTGGTGCTGGGACCGTGGGCTGCAGGGTCCGGAGAGGAGCTGGGAATGCTCCCCAGGTGTCCCTCCTAACTTTAAAATATGTGACTGCGCTTTCTGCCGGCCTGCCGCTGCCGCCGCTGCTGCCACCACCACACTGCATCCTCTCTGCCCCGGATCCGCCCCTCCTTCCTGTCTGGATGAGTACTTCTTCTTTATGTCTTTGTTGGCTGGACTTCCATGCACTTTGATTTTCTGAAACTTCTGGTTGTTTCTAGTTTTGAGGTAGTTGTATTCCTTCTTAGTTGTGGAGGGAGACTCAGCATGTCTGTCAAGCCTCCATCTTGGCCGGAAGTCCTTGATAGTATTTTCTTATTCAACCATATCACAGACATTTACTAATTATCTGTTTTGTGTCAGGCATATATTAGGTGCTAAAATGAACTTGATGCTGTATTCACCTCTAGTATTTGGAAAGGGTGGAATGTTCCGCACCATTGTAAGGGGCAAGGAAACAAGTGACTCCCAAATCAATGAAAAATAAACAGCAGCAAAGGACAAGTGTAATAAGGGTCTGTGAGCCAGAGTTAACAGTATTAGCTTATTTATAAATCAGGATGGGGCTAGTCCACAGCTCAGCACAAATGCTTCTGAGGACAAAGTATATCTGAGATCAAAGGGGGAGATATTCATCACCAAACACAGGGAAATGGGAAAATGTAGCCAGATAGCCCAGCAAACAAGTTAAGAAAACTTCAAAGGAGAGCTGGAGACAGACCTATAACCAGATCACCCTCAGTTAATCTAGCTAATCACGTTAGATTGTAACTCTGGAATATTCAGCATGGAAAAACGGAGAAGGAGAAGGGGAGAGGGGAGGTTTACTCATGTTAAGATAAAAACAACCAGCTGTGTCTTTTCGGCACGCCCCTTTGAATTGGCTTTTTGGTTGCTCCCAGAGCTGCAGATCTGTGAATAAACAATTGCTTTGGTTACTGCTGAAGTCCTGTGTCCCGGTGTTTTATTGTGAGTGTTTCTCACATCTTTATCTAGTTATCTATGTTTTATGTTTCACATAAGACAGCCTCAACCTGCAGGCCCTTAGGAGTTTGACACTATATGGAACTTCAGGAGCAAAATCTTTTTATTTCTTCATTTCTTATTATCTCCAGTTCTGCTGTCTGTTCCAGGCACAATGAGACTCCTTAAGCACACATGGCTGAGCAGGCTTTCAGGTGTGGAGCAAGAGCTCACCAGTGTCACCTGACCCGGGTTGGCTGGGAGTACTTCTCTAAAAGATAACCCCACAAGGTTAAGTCTTAAAGACCATAGGATTATCTTGTGATGCCTCTTAAATGTGCATTTTGCTTACTCACCAGGCCCATACCACTGTCTTGTGATTATTTTAAGGGATAATTGTTCCAGCCTTTCTTAACACAGAAGTGAAGGGATTATTTAGCTAGTCCTGTGCAGGAGCACTAAGGGTAATTGCTTTCATCTCTGCTTTCTCCCCCTCAAACCCAAAACAAAGCTGCAGCATTCTTAGGGAACCATCAGACATTGGCATAGATTGCTGACAAGGAAATGGTCATTCAGGCTTGTATTTCCTGAAGTTCTTAATTTAGGGGCCACGTGAAAACTTGGCAAACATTGATAAAAGTATAAAAATGTTCTAGTATTTAAATATACTTTTAATCATTCTCTAGATTATTTTCATTTTATTTAGATTATACACCTTATTTTTCCTTGACTAACATGGAGCTATCTAACAAGTACATTTCAAAGCTATTATATTTTGGTGGGAGATTTTGTTTTCTTGGTTGTTTGATTTTAATGGAAAATATTGTTGACTCTAATGCTTGCTGTCTGATGCTTGTTAGTAATTTAGTTGACTCACTTAGCCATAATTTAATGTAGTCTCTCCAGGTGAAGAGTCTTTTGAAGACCTGACTGAGGAAAGCAAAACGCTGGCTTGGAATAACATCACAAAACTGCAGTTACACGAGCAATATAAAATCCACAAAGAGTAAGACTGTCTCTGTGCTGTCGATGTAGAAGTTGGGGTCTTGGCCTGGGGTGAAATTGTTTTAAGCTGAGTCAAGGGGAAAGTTCTCTTTCAATGCTGTCTTGATTGTTTTTTATCTCCCCAGAATGTCCATAGTAATCAGCCATCTGAGGCCAATGTGGCAAAGGAACTTTTGGCACAAAACAGATTAGTGTCAGCCTACCATGTTGTCATTTCTATAGTCAGTCATTCTAGAATTTTAAAAACAGTACCTGTACTTCCAAGACATTGAGCTTGCTGTTAGACCTAGAGTGGTTGTGAGTGTCTCTGTCTTCTGCTATTGAGGATCTTTTTATACTTTGGTAGAAAGACTAGAGAAGCACTGGTCACCTGAACATCCTGTTACAGGGGGGAAAATGCAGCCCAGAGACAAAACTCCACAACCACAGACATCCTGTCTGACATTTTAGTGTCGCGTACACTGTTGGTCATGGGTGAAATGGAACGTGCCAGTCTACTTTCAATCAGTGGTTTAAAATCAGAGCACAGCCTCCAGAAAAGAATACATAGTTCCTCCTTATTCATTGCAACAATGGCCTTTCTTCTCTCAAATTATCTAAATGGCATATAGAAAAGGGCCTTGTAATCCAAGGCAGTGAAGACATGATGAACCTTTAATGGGACATGCTAGACCCAGACAGTGGTATCATCGTTGCACAGATGCTAAGTCAATGCAGTTCAGTAATGAAGCAGGTGAAGTCATTGTAAAGAAGAGTTTTGGTCATGTGGGTGATAGTCAAATAAAGGGGAATTGAAGGAGAAGCATTAGTAGTTTCCAGTTGTCAGAAACATATTAAACTTCAAATGAGGCAGCTAGGGGAGCAAGAGTGGGGATGTTTCCTGGCCACAGGGATTGCCAGCACAAAATTAGAAGTTGCTAAGTGGCAGTTTGGTAATGGCAGGTATCTTGTGGGACAGATCCGGCAGACAGGCTGTGAAAAAAACAATTACTGAAAGTTGATAAAATTAAATCAAGAGCTAGAAAGAGACCAGTGTCCTAGTGCATGATTGATGGTAATTCATAAAGCTTTGTTTTTAAACAGGGCGGTTACCGGAATAGCAGTCTCTTGCAATGGATCCTCAGTCTTTACAACCTCACAAGGTATGTTTTCCCACCTGGGAAACGGCTTACCTAGAGCCGTAGTGTCCACGTTTCTTGACCCTCAGTCAAGAACTGTATGTGCATTTGCTTTCCCCACATAAAATAAATACATTGTGAGCAATTATTTTGTGGTATATTACATACAATTTTATAGTACTTTGCCAGAAACAATTATGAAAAATGCCTTTCTGTTGCTGAGAAGGTTTCCCAAAATTTAAGGAGAAGGACAGAAGAGTTTGTTTCCCATCTTCTTGCTTGAAAGGAGCCTTTCCCACCACCGTTGGAGGTGCGTCTGA
This sequence comes from Furipterus horrens, assembly GCF_987537825.1. Taxonomy (NCBI): domain Eukaryota; kingdom Metazoa; phylum Chordata; class Mammalia; order Chiroptera; family Furipteridae; genus Furipterus; species Furipterus horrens. Next base: position 45,959,030 of record NW_028327177.1, read on the forward strand.
TCTCCGATGGGTTGGCTGGAGCAGAGGATGGGAAGGAGGGCTGGAGCCGCTGGGTCACACAGACCTGGGGCATCACAGGGCCTATGCATGTTAGCACATGGGAATGCAGATTTGCTGTGAAGATTTTCATTTTTGTCACTCAGTATATGTATTCTGGGTGTTTAATGTAGCATTTAGCTTGAAATCTAATTCCTACATTGTTAATGTGCTTTTTTGCATTACCAAAATTATGAAAAACCCTGCAATGACTTGTTGATATGACTTGTAATAATTATATTTGAATGACACATTAGAACTTTACTATTTTGATCTTTAACAAGGAGTAAGCCTAAAGCATTTCTTGCTATATGCAACATTGCTTTTCCTGGCAGTTCACACAGTATGTAATTAATTAAAGCAGGTATTGGCCTGTTATGTTCAAAGCGTGGTGACATGTACCGTTGAAGGTGTAGAGATGAAAAGAGTAATGTTAGCTATCCTGCCTAGGTTTTAAGACAGCTGATTCTGGCAGTTAGTAGCTGATTGTTTTGAGTATTTTTGTTCTTCAGTCTTTATCATATGAAATTATATTTTTCATCCATTAAGAAATAATGCTATCCAGCACTGGCTGGTGTGGCTCTGTGGATTGAGTGCCAGCTTGCGAACCAAAGGGTCGCCAGTTCAATTCCCAGTCAGGGCATGTGCCTGGGTTGCAGGCCAGGTCCCAAGTTGGGGTTGTGTGAGAGGCAATCACACATTGATGTTTCTCTCCCTCTCTTTCTCCCTGCCTTCCTCTCTCTCTAAAAATAAATAAAATCTAAAAGAAAAGAAAAGAAATAACGCCATCCAACTAAACACTTCCAGGGGTAAGTCAGTTACTACGGTCAGATTCTGTAGTCATGGTTCATTATCTTGCAGCGTGTCATTCCTTTCTCTTTCAAATGCAGTCTCAGATTTCATAAAACAGAATTTTCCACAAAGCATAGAAAATGATTCTATTGTAGACCAAAGGAAGTGACCATGCAGGACATACACTGGGCCACGCTGGGGTCACTGACACAATGCTCTGGGAGAAGAAAGCAATCCGTGCTTTACCAGGATTTCCACCTGTTGAGTTTGCCAACATTGGCACACAGACAAAATGCTTTACCTTAAGCAAAGCCTGTGTTCTTAGCTGGATTGGCCTGACATGGTTCGTTGAATCCTCCCATTTGTTGTACTTGTATGACCTTGGAAATCATGAGCATCACAGCTTTAAACCTCTGAGGCTTATTAATTATTATATTACTTCTTTGTGAACTTGCCAAATAAAGGGGAGATTTTGTTTTACTTAAGTGACAAGCGTTTATATTTTTCTGTTTGTTTCTTCTCACTCTTAGTAATTCATACTGATTTGTATGTATTCTGATAATTACCCTGAAGTTGCAGTTCTTCCTCAGATATGCCATGTACATTTAGGGACGTGGGCAGGACGGGAGCCCATCACCTGTGAGACTAGCTCTTCCAGCATCTGTGACATGGCCACCTGTGGACAGGGAGGGAATCTTTGATTTCAAGAAAAGCATTGTTTCATGCCAGGCTGGCATATGGTTTTCTATAGGATGTCCTAATTAATAAGCTTAAGCAGGCTTTGTGCTGAATACTCAGAATTTTCTAATAAAAAGGGCATTCTTTAGAATCAAAAGCAAGGTTGGGAAGAATATCAGAGTGAATTATACCCCTGAGGGAGATGTTCAGGTGACATTGTGGTCATTCTCTGTTTTTGTTTTCAAGCTAATTCGAAAAGATGTTTTATTTAAACTCATGTTTATAAAGCCTCAAGACTTCTGTGTATTGGTGTTGCAGTAATTAAATTGAAATATTAAATTTTACTATACCAAAGAATTATTTAAAACTCACCCTGACCTTTTATTTATCATGTCGTATGTTTAGAAATGTTACATATTTCAAATATGGGATGTTTGGAGTGCATTGTAATTTGCAAGTCTTGGTTTTAAAGAGTTTTTGGTACATTTCTAAAACTTCTGTTAGGCAGGGGAATTAAAAGCTTGGACATTTTAATCCCAACTTTATTATTTTTTAGAAAGTTAATGATTTTCTTCCATAAGTGCTAATTTAGTACAAGGTATCACACCGAAATTGGGTTATTGATTTTTAAAAATTGTGATATTGCCACGGTTTTGGGTTTTTTTTTAAATATTCAACTTGCTATTTTACTCCTCTTTAGCTTGTATCATTGGTGACACTTAACTCTGTGTTTACTCTTGCTGAAATGTCAGCTGTGTCTATACTGGGTTTTAAACTGATTTCCTTGTCAGGGAGTTAACACATCCTAGAATTTTGATGTTGGATGAGGGGTTAGGCCATCTGGCCCTGCTTACCACCCAGTGCATACAGGAGTGTGCTGCCTGCAGCCTCAGAGCAGGAAGGCAGCCTTCCTTGTTATCTCCAGGAGTCAGGAAATTGTTCTCACGTGATTGCCTTCTCATTATTAAATTAGATTCCACCTTGAAGATGTTTTCTAAAGAATCCAAAATGCTACAAAGAAGTATATCATTTTCAAATATGGTGAGTTCATTTTAATTTTAAGTCAGTGTTAAGATACATACACACGCGTATAATGGCATTTTGTTTCTCCCAAAACAATTGGGTTTATTCCTATGTGGTATTGACAGAATGCCTTAATTAGATTATTTCTAAATTAAAGTTAGAATTTGTTCAAGTTGCCTCATTCTCATAATAATTATGTGGTTTCATTTGTAGCCTAAAAAACTTGAACTGCTACCCAGTAGAATTCTCCTTAATAAATCTTTCCTTTTTGGAACTGTCAGACTAAATGTATATATGCTACTTAAATAACTTATGCATGTCTGAGTTGGTAGGATACCCAATACTAGAAAACCAATGATTCTGAAAAAGCACATTTTATTGTCAGTGTAAGTCACCCAAAAGATTCTGAAATTCCCTAAAGAGTTTTGGAAGTTTTCCTTACCCACATAAATCTGTAATCCTGAGATGGGTGCTTGCATTCTTGAGGATAATCCCCAGCCTACTCCTCCCCCGTGATTTCCTCCAGTGTTCCTAGCAGTTCCTCCAGCCCAGGGAAGGGAGTGAGGCCTTCCAGAGTGCCTGAACATGGTCAGGCTAGACCCTCATGCACTTGGCACATTTTGCCCTTTACTACAGTTGAGAGGAAACAAGGCATCTGGAATTAGTCAATAGAAAAAAACTTTGTAAATATCAGAAGGGTAACATAAACAGAATTTGAGCATTAATTTGGGGTGAGGGGCAAGGATCTTATAAGATAGTTTTACCATGTTAGGGACTTACTAATTATTGTAAATTATTAATGTTGAATCATTTGTATTTCAGGCCTTATCATCTTGTTTACTTTTACCAGGAGATGCCACTGTCATAAGTTCTTCATGGGATAATAATGTGTATGTACCTATGTGTGCTTCTTTGTAATTCCACACACATGTCGCTACCTTTGCGGATGCAAAGTAGTAAAGGACAGGAGCTTCCACTGTCAGGACACTGTGTTGTTTTCAAAAAGGAACAAATGTTAGATGAGGATATTTCTGTTGGATTTGAATATGATTATTTGAATCTAATAATTTCTCCAATTGAACTCTGTGTTTCTCTAAATTTTAAATTGAGGTGAAAACACAAGATGAGCCAGACCTGGAAATTCTAGTTTTAAATTAAAATTTTCAGTATTTTGGGTTGATAACATTAGAACAAGTAATTTGTAATTCTAATGGGCCTTAGTAAATATAAAATCAAACAACATGTTTCTTGAATATGTATTTAAGATCTTAAAATTAAGCGGAATGCTGTTTTAATAGTTCTCATTATCTTTTATGTTAGCTATTTTTATTCCATAGCATTTGGAAGATGCCAAGACACATTAATGGGACATGATGATGCTGTTAGTAAGATCTGTTGGCATGACAACAGGCTGTATTCTGCATCGTGGGATTCTACAGTGAAGGTTTATATATAATTTCTAACTTATAATGTTTGTATAATAAAAATAATATAAACTGTTTAACTACCTTTTAACGTGTTCAATCACTGTTTTTCACAAAGCACATGATATATAAGGATATTAATTATTATTGCTTTTTTAATGTGTACACTTCTCAGTATAATAGGAAGTTTTCATGATTTTTCTACTGTGTGTTCAGCTGGGGGGTTGATTTAGTATTCATTAGACAACAAAGTTATGGAGAAATGTACAGTAGCAACCCCTTTTACTTAACACAATTGGAACTAGCAATTGATCAGTTAATCAGAAAATGTTGAGTTAAAGTGGGGAATCATTAAAAGATAATGCATTTTATTGAAAGTTAAAACATACAAATGCATTTATATGCTCAACATCATTAGCCATCAGGGAGATGCAAATAAAAACCACAATGAGATACCATTTTACACCAGTGAGAATGGCCATCATCAACAAATCAACAAGCAGCAAGTGCTGGCGAGGATGTGGAGAAACGGGAACCCTACTGCACTGTTGGTGGGAATGCAGACTGGTGCAGCCACTATGGAAAACAGTATGGAATTACCTCAAAAGATTAAAAATGGAACTGCCTTTTGAAGCAGCGACTCCACTACTAGGATTATACCCGAAGAATCTTGAAACACCAATTCAAAAGAACTTATGCACCCCTATGTTCATTGCAGCACTGTTTATAATAGCTAAGTGCTGGAAACAACCTAAGTGCCCATCTGTAGATGAGTGGATCAAAAAACTGTGGTACATTTACACAATGGAATACTATGTAGCAGAAAGAAAGAAGGAACTCCTGCCATTTGCAACAACATGGATGGAACTAGAGAGAATTATGCTTAGTGAAATAAGCCAGGCAAAGAAAGAAAAATACCATATGATATCACCTAATACAGGAAACTAAAGAACAACACAAACAAAGGAACTAAATAGAACAAAGAGCAGAATAGCAGTCAATAGGGGGGAGGGGAGAGGAAGAGAAGGGGGATAAGTAAGGGAAGGGTTTAGTCAAAGAACCTGCATAAAAGACTCATGGACATGGACAATGGGGAGGGATATGATTGCGGGAGAGGGGGTGGGATGGGTAGGGGAGAGAAATTAGGGGAAAAGGGGACAACTGTAATTGAAAAACCAAAATAAAAAAAATAAAGAAGAGAAAACCTGGTAAAAAAAAAAAACAAAACATACAAATGCACATTCATTCAGCATTCTATTGATGTAGGACCAATATAAGCCACACCAGAATTCATCATCTTTGTTTCCAGTCTGCATTTGCATAAAAAGAAAGCAAAAACCTAAAACCATTAGAATTCCTTCAAAAGTTTTTCAAGATTCTTCCCCTGTTCTTATAAGTTTCTTGCCTACACCTAATTTTAGTAATTTCTTGGTAGTCTTTACATTAATAGACATACAACACTCATATTCCTTAGTTCACACAATACTTAAATCACATAATTGCAGGAGTGCAAGGGATGGAAACAGACACAGGTCCAGACAGCCGACTCTTGGTAAGTACAGGAAGGCAGGAATAAAGCCACGGGCGCTATGGAGCGGGAACCAGAGCGTTCGGCAGCTCACTTGGCTGATAGAAGAAGTTTGGCCTATCGCTAAAGCTGCTTCATGGCAGAATCCAGTATGCTTGTGGGCATTCAATGGGTGTTGGTTAGTCAAGAGAGTTCTTCCTCAATGTATTAGAAATGCTTTTATATTACATGTTTGCAAATATCTTCTGCATTATGTTCCATTCTAGGTGTGGTCTGGTATTCCTGCAGAAATGACAGGCACCAAAAGACACCAGTTTGACATGCTGGCAGAGCTGGAACATGATGTCAGTGTGAGTACCGGCAACAAAAGTGCACAAAATCTTATCTTCAAAGTCCAGGGGTCTGGGGGAGAATTCTTGGTTTTACTTAAGTGTTTATGACCTTCTGCTTTGTGTTATTTGCTTATTGGAGATCATAGGCTAACTCTTAGTTCTTTTCTTTGAGTTGACTCTGGGTTTCCAAGTCTACTTTGTCTTTTTTTTCTTCAGTTTGCTATTTCCCCGAGCACGACACTGAATTTTTGGGTATCCTCAGACTATTTGGGGCAACAAGATGTGACCCATTGTCTTTCATGTTTTCTGACACAGAAGGTAGAAGGGACCATCTGTCTAGGATGATGCACAGCCACAGCTGAGGACACTGACCTGATATTTGGATGGCCCAAGTGTGTGCAGCCTGGGGCAGACCCAGGGCCGGCACCTGGTACCTTTCACCCTTGTTTCCACTGGGTCCCACTGCTGCATCTTAGGCTGTAGCTCCCAGTACAGTACTGCCTTTCTCTGAGGTTGGGAATTGATGCCTAGTTTGCATGGTCAACAAATGAACTGACATTGAGAAATATTTGTTCAGTGTATAATTCAAGATGGATATGCAGCTATAACCTTGAGACTCTCCCCCCTCTTTTCCCAAATCCCTCAAGTAGTCAAAAATCAGCTGTGTTTCAGGCAGTTTGGCACCTTGCTGCAACTTACTATTCATGGAGTTAGACAAGTTTAGGCTATTTTAAAACAGCATTACATTTCTAATAGCAATACTTCATTTTATCACTAGCATATAAAAAAATTTTGTTTTTAAATAAATTATAATTCAGTAGGTGATGTTGCTACATCTGCATTAACTACACCAGTGCACTGTACCAGAGTTCAATCTGTATCATTACACCCACATATTTGAACTAGCCTAGGGAAACATAGCTTAAGACCATAATCCTGAATGGAGTGCTTGTTTTCTTCCTTAGGTAGACACAATCAGTTTAAATGCTGCCAGCACGCTGCTGGTTTCAGGCACCAGGGAAGGCACGGTGACTATCTGGGACCTCACGACAGCCACGGCACTGCACCAGATCCCATGCCATTCGGGGATCATATGTGATACTGCTTTTAGCCCAGGTAGTATTTAATACAGATTGTATGGGGGGATTAGAATTAATTATTTGAAATAAATAATAAGAATGTAAAAAGAAAAACACTTGGCTGATAAAAACACTTTGGCCTATCACTAAAGCTGCTTCATGGCGGAATCCAGTAGGCTTGTGGCAGTTGTACTAGTAGAAAACTGTATTGGATATTATTCTTTATTCCTCAGATCCCAAGAGAAATTAATTTAAAAGATGTAAATGAACTCACACCAAAGGGTCAGGAGCCCAGTCAGTGTCTTAGAGACAAAAGCATTTGTTTGTTTGTTTTTCCGTAAGAGTTGATTTGAGCCAAACTGAGGACATATGCTGGGGAGCAAGATCTCAAATGCTCCAAACGGAAGCATTTCAAGGATAGTCATTGGTTAAATAAAACAAGTAGCTCAAGGAACATGAATATTAGGCCATTGGATTCAGAAATAAAATCCCAGAAGAATCTAAAACACACTCTGCTGTAACCTGCACCTGTGTTTCCCCTCATGTTACAGACAGTCGCCACGTCCTCAGCACGGGAGAAGATGGCTGTCTCAATGTGATTGATGTGCAGACAGGAATGCTTATCTCCTCTATGACTTCAGATGAGCCTCAGAGGTATATTCTTGGGGTTATTAGTGGTGAAGACATTTAGACACAAGTTCATGATCATGCCTCTGGCCAGTGTAATAGAGCCCTTCTCATGATGAATGATGAAATGATTATTTCTAAATCATTCTTGTAGGTGCTTTATCTGGGATGGAAATACTGTTTTATCTGGAAGTCAGTCTGGTGAACTGCTTGTTTGGGACCTTCTTGGAGGAAAAATCAGTGAGAAAATACAGGGCCATAAAGGTAAAGAGTTAGTTACTCAGTTGAATTGACCTTTCTTCCTAAAATACTGAACACAAAACCTGAAGTCCTTGCCACAGCAATCAGACAAGAAAGAGAAATAAAGACATCCTTATTGGAAAGGAAGAAGTAAAACTTATTATTTGCAGGTGACACACTATATGTAGAGAACACTAAAGATTCCACCAAAAAACTATTAGAACTGAAAAATGAACCAGGGAACATACTGTCTCCAGGCAGAAAACACCCCATGTGCCTCCAAGCCGTATACATTCCCCTCCAGCATCCTGGTTGGCCAAGTGGTCTGCATTTCTTGGGTCCTTTGGGATTTAGATTTCTGTTGACAGACATTTGACTCCAAAAAGGAAGTTTTTACATTAACTTCCATATAGAGAATTTAAAAACTATAGTAAAAGCCGTAATAGTTTAATACAGCTAAAAAAAAAAAAAAAAAAGACAAAACAAAACAATACAAAAGTAATGAATCACAATGAAAAAAGCTAAGTCGTCTTCCCAGCACTATTTCCTACTCCCACATTGCTTCCAGAGGACGTTTTCCAGTTTGAGTCCTGGATGTGTGTCCTCTTATTGTTGAGGTGTTTCCATGTGTACATAATTGTTCTGTAATTTTTTTCCCCCACTTAATAGTATCTCTTAGAGATTTGCTCTTATTTGCTTAATTTACATGGTTTCCTCCTGATCATTTGGAGGATTTATGGCTTTTAATTCTTCTAGTATCTAGTTATAAGTATCCGCTAACTTCACACTGTGAACAATAACTTCTCACCTTCATCTCTTCTGTCACTCAGTTTTGTACAGTTTTCTTAATTTTATAACGTGATGTGTCTGTGCCTTTTCCCCCCCAACTTACTAGCTTTAACGTTTTTACTCCTTCTAGTAGAAATGCATGTAAATCAGTACATTTACACCAATTCCCTACCTTCTTTCTCATCTGCTTCCTGACTTTTGTTAGCAATACAGAATATTTGCATTCTGTTCTGTATCCATAATTCCCAGATGTTTTAGCTTTACATTTAAATGGTTTTTAATTCGTCACAAGTTCCTTGAACCAGGCAGTTATTTCTAATTTCTAAAGATTTTATTATAGGATAGGACAAGGCAATGTAGTACTTAGTGTATCTTGGGAACTCCTGGTCAACTCAGTCCCTAACCATAATGCCTCTCTCTCTTAGGTGCTGTGACGTGTATATGGATGAATGAACAGTGTAGCAGTATCATCACAGGAGGGAAAGACAGACAAATTATGTTCTGGAAATTGCAGTATTAAGTGCCTTTTCCTCTCCTGAATATTAAATTTAACTTTATTTCATGTATTTTTAAACCAAACTTTTAAATGAACTGGTGAACGTGCAATGATAGTAATTGGAAGTTTTACCACGTAAGAAATTTGTGGTTTTACTTTCTAAATCATGGTGACTTCATTGAAAACTATTAGTTGCCATCTTCTAAGGCAGCTGCATTTATAGGCAGATGACCATCCCGGTATGATGATGGTCAGAAGACAGATTTGAGTGGCAGAGAGTAGCTAAGAGATGCTAAACTGGGCTGAGGAAACTTTCAGAAAGCACCTACTGATAACAGAATTTTCCAAAAAAAATGTGCGGTATACAATACTACTTCTGAGTCACTCAATTTTTTCTTCATGATCTACACAATTGCTGCCTATTGGGTTTTGGGTATTTGTGTTTTCATGGAGTGGTTACTTTCTATAACCTACTGTCCCCAGATTCTAAGAACCTGGGGGAAGGATTACGAGTTCTTATAATAGTGAGTTTACTGTATATAGGAATGGTTTATTTCATTGTACCTATTACATATTCATCTTTTCTACATTAAAAATATTTTTCTGTAATTAAAAGTTTTCGTTTCCTTATTTAAATATTACAAAAATTAGCACCTTGTAAGAACTTCAAATATCAATTCTCCTAGAAAACCATACTTAAGTGACATAATGTTCTTACACATAGAACCATCTTTGGGTCCAAGTCCAGACAGCAAAGTAGATGGTCAATCCAGGAAACATTTGGTTTGCTTTTCTAAATTTCAAACAAGGTAAGCTGTAAACCAGTAACACTGACTTTCTTTTCTGAACCATAGTGATGACATGATTTAAACTTTTTCTATACTCTTTAAAAACATCGTTGTATCTTGGAAGCAGTATGGCATCGAGGGAAAACTTGAGTCAGACCAGGGTGATAGAATTTTCAGTCAGTTTTAAGTGTCATTATACACGACTTGGTCTCAGGTATTGCTAGGGAAAACCCACAGCCTCACTGAGGTCCTGGTCCTCAGCCTGAGGGGTCAGACCTGTCAATCAGGTTCACAGCTGAAAGCACGTTTCTTGACACTCCTACTCTCCCAGCACAGAGGGCTTTTCTCAGGACTCCTCAATGTCAGCTGCTGTGGAGATGACACTCCCACAGGCCCCAGGTGAACTTCACATGCCTATTTTCTAGGTCATGCACTAGTTTGGAGAAAGCTATGGACCGTTTCCAAATGATGCAATAATAAGACATTCTGATTAAATTTTAACTTTATTTATACATGTTTAATTGAAATAGGCATAAATCAAAAAGAAGAAGAGAATCAGGATAAAGTGTCAATGCGATTTTGTTTGCAGGAAGGAGTCAGGAGATAGAACAAATTACCAGGACATTATAAGACCATCTCAAAGTAGCTAGGTTACATGTTTAGAGTAAAATGTCAAAATTAGGTATTATCCTACTTAATCTACAAATAAAAACAGAAGTCAAAAGTTTATTCTACTTAGGATAAGAATTTTTACATTAAATATATCGTGATTCATTTCTCAGAAAATGATACCAGGAACTTGGACAAGTTTCCGTTACACAATGACTAGAAAATACCAAATGCAGCTAAGCAGTTATGCTACACATAGCTCAGTCTATACCACTAATTTGTTTTGGGCTAGTGTACATTTCAGTTTAATATAGACCTACATTTTAGGTTTTAGAAAGGCAGCAATAGTTATATTTTGGCTTTTATTCTAGATGCTTAACATAGTTAAGGCGACAGTTCAAGCATATTAAGTGAAGGTAGTTAAAATTTAATAATACAATCTCTTGCAACCTACATACCTTGTATAATGCTTACATGGAATGAATCCAGTGTTCTTTAATTGGTGTTTTACAGACACACACTACACACACAGGAAAAAATTATCAAAAGCAATCATCCTAAATATACTATAGTAACAGTAAAAATGCATATATACCATAGAACTGAAGTAGTATGAACAGCACTACTTGATTTCTAGAATAAAACTGATGGTTCTAACACAAAGCTAAAGCCTGCATCAGTCATTCTAATCATCATGGCTTGTAAAAGCATCAGGTTTCCAGTAGAGAAACTAATCTATGAAAGTCAGTAAATCTTCTCAAAGTTTCACATCTGTAAAACCAGGATAAGGCTACAACTATTTTGAAGTCTGAACAAGGTATCAGATCAAACAGTTAAGATTCCCAGCCATAATGTCAGATAGAAAGGACCTCATGCAGCATATGCTCTCTGGCTCCTAGAAAGCTCCAGGTGCATAATACGAAGTTAAGTTGCCAAAGAAGTAAACTGGAAAAGTTCAGCAAAGTTGCCATTGAGTCATGACTTTTAAACCTCAGGAATGGTGTGGTCCATCAGGCTTTTCATAATGCTTGGTGCCATCCTACAAGAGAGTCACTTTTATTAAAAACTGAAGTTTGGGTTTTTTTTGTTTTCAAAAATTCTGTGTTGATCCAAGAAACCTCCACTTCAAACTTAGCACCCATTAGCATCAAGTGGGATAGTGGGAAGGGGGGGGGGCAGTTCTTTTTAATGAGTTCTGATCTAAGGGTCTCATGTAATCGACTTGTTTTGCAAATATTCAGTGTGAACGGCTATCTGTATCTTGGCTAGAAAAGTTAGATAAGATACAATTAAACCTTTGTATATTAAGGTTGATATTAAAAAGAAAGAAAATGAGAATGCTGTTATGAACTGCGAGGGAAGTTGGGGGGGAGGAGCTCCTATCAGTCATTTAAGAGAGAACTTTAGAATGATTTGTTCTGACAGTAACTCCCTTTTTTATACCCAAAGAGTAACTAGTTATTTTCCACCCAGAAGCTGAAACTAACAAAAATTTCATTACAGGTGTTATGTTTTGTTTTTGTTTTTTAATCTTATTTCCACATGCAAGATAAATCTTGAGTCTGAAAAAAGGAACCTAAGTTGGCTTGGCAACAACAGCTGTGCTACAGCCAGGATTTAAAAAGCTCCAAGGAAGATAACCCTTGCTGCCCCTTTTCTAGTCTCCCCTCCTAGCTTTCCAGTCCTCATCCTCCACACACCAACCCCCCGCTACCTGTCTCCTGAGATGCTCGAGAGAATAAAAACTGAGACTCCTAACTTCCAGAAGGCAAGAATTTGCCATCGTGAACCACCATGCCTAGATTTCTACTGAGCAGGACCTACCAGCAGCCTGCAACCACAGCCCGTTCCGCTGAAAACTGGAAGCTGAAATGAAAGCACACCCACCTCTACTCACATACCCTTTTCCTACTAGGAAATGTCAAAATTTCAAAAGTGTATGGTGAATTTTATTCCATACTTGGGAAATTATGAGGGATCATCCTTACCAGCCAATTCCTCTGATTTAAATAATTTAATCCGAACCTCTAGATAATATCAATGTCATCCCTTAGGTAAAGAATGAAGAGTTTAGGAATTTTTAAAAAGCATAGTGCTTATATTAAGTCACAAAACCATAAGCATCAAATTAAAGAATTGTTTACTTACCGTTTAATAATATGTTCAAAGATGAAAGCAGGCATGATTGTAATGGTAACTACAGTCCCAGATGTTGACAGTATGTCTGCAATTTGAGAGTCCTATTAAAAACATAGATAAGAATTAATTCCAGATTTTTTACTCAGTAAACATAAAATTATAATTATGTTATTATTGGTAAAAAAATATCTATGTCCTCTTATGTTCTCCTAATGTCTCCAAAATCCTGTCCTGTGGTATTTACAATTTTTTTTCTAATTTTCTTTTTTTTTCTTTAAGATTTTACTGATTTTTACAGAAAAGAAAAGGAAGGGAGAAAGAGAGGGAGAGAAACATTGATGTGAGACAGAAACATCAATCAGCTGCCTCTATATATGCCCCCCCCCCCCACCCCCCGGGACCTGACTAGGAATCAAACCAAACCAGCACCCTTTTGCTTTTGCAGGACACTGCCCAACCAATTGAGCTATCCCACTCAGGCCTTTTTTTCTAGTTTTCCTTGCCAAGTTTAAGTCTGTAGAATCACAATTTCATAGATGGTAGCAAAATTGCTTAAGTAAACTGATCTGAATATATTAGCAAAAAAAAATTTTATTACTTAAGATTAAATATTTTCCCCCATGTACAGTATTACCACATCTCAGTTAACCCAAGTTTATAAAATAAGCAGGTCATAATGAAAACCTTTAAATATTAAAACAGTCCTATTTAGGAACGTGAAAGGAAAAAAAAACTATAAAAATGAAGTACTAATAAGAACAAACTAACTCCTACAACCTGGATTGAAAAAGCTGGGCAATCATTCTTTGAAAATGTCATTAAATCTTCAATGCCTATGTCTCCACAGAATTCAAGTTCAAGAGACTACAGAGATCTAGTCCAACCCCTTTGTTACAGGAACAATAATTCCAGATAATAGGCCAGACACTGGGTTGGCTAAAACGTCAGTTTAGTTTTTTCCATAAAATAAAAGACCTTTTCATTTTCACTAATAACTATTGATTGGGATATTTTGACTATGTTGGTTATCTCCCATGTGTTATAATGTTGCTTGTTCTCAATGTCTCAATTTGATCTCTATCAAGTTCAACAGGTCTGCCTGACCGTGGAGTATCATCCAGCAAGAAATATCCAGCATGAAATTTCACAAACCACTTTGACACATTCAATTAGTCACAGCACCTTCTCCATACACTGCACGAATCATTTTGCATTTCAGTTGCATTTTTACCCTTCTTGAAATAATAAAGCATAATATGCTGAAAATGCTGCTTATTTTCTTCCACCTTCAATATTAAAATGGCTACACAAAAATTCGCCAATTTTGCTAGGTTTTTTTAAATGCATGCTGATATGACAGCTGTCCCAATGCAATCTAACAAATATATTTCAAATGAAGTTAAAGACAACTATAAGTGCTACTACAGCCATCTTATGGAAAACAAACACACTCTTTAGCCAACCCAGCAATTCCTTTGTCCTGAGAGTGCAGCCAGCAGAGAGCACAGCAGAGCCCCAGGTCCCACTTCATTCATCTTCCCACTCATCTCAATATTTTGGAGGGCAACATGAAAATAGCACCACAGCAACCACCTAAACAGTCTAAAAAAAAAAAAAGACATTTGCTAAAATAAAACCAGCAGAACAAGACGCAAGTTCTGTCCCTTACCTTCAATCCAATGACATTCTGTCCATTAATCTCACAGATGCTGTGTTCTGTGAGGAGACCATTTCTGGCTGCAGAACTGTCTTTTACTATGGATGTTATTTTTCCATTTTTAAAGATAAAACCAACGTGTCCAGTACTATCCTTATGCATGGTAATCGTGCGTTCAAAGGGCCTGTAAACATAATAGGTTCAATTAACAATTCCATAGTAAACATTTTAATGGACTTCTGCCATACTAGATGCTGTTAGCTAATAAGAGCAACTAAGAACAGCTGTAATATTGCATACTGGCGGAATATCTTAGCATAAAAGATTAGTTAACCCTTCAACAATGGAGGGGATGAGGAGCACTGACCCCCGCGCAGTAAAAATCTGCATGGAACTTTTGACTCTGCATAACCTTAACTATAGTTGCCCCTTCACATTTGCAGATTCCCAACAGCAGCTCAAAACAGCTGACCTCTGTACAACAGATTTGAAATGCATGGGTCCGCATATTAAATAAATCCACGTATAAGTGGACCTATGTAGTTCAAGCCCATGTTCAGGTGTCAACTGTATTTTTTTTTATTATTCTTTATGGTTTTCCTAAATTACTAATCAAGACTTCCTTCTTTTAAGTATCAAAGACTTAATTGGCTTCTATGAAGTTCCTTCTAGAAAGGAAGACAGGTAGCTACTATAACAAGCAGCCAGCTATCTACTCTCAAAAGCTACCATGCCAGTTATACCTGCTCACCTCTATAATTCTGCTGTCATGTCATTATTTTGTGATAAACCTGTGTTTTTATAAAATTCAGAACAGTCTTAGCTTCCTGTGTGTCCACGTTACTCTTTTCCTTAAGATATAAAGCAAAAATGACATTAGTCTATAAAATGTTTTCTAAATACCTACCACATGAGAAACCAGAAACACAAAAGTAAAAAGTTTAACTGAGAAGAATAAAAACCCAAAAGTTAACTGTAACAATATGATAATAGGTCCACCCTTAACACTTGTTGTGAGGGCTGGGGTAAGAAAATAAATGGAGGTCCATCTTCCATGTGCTAAATGTTTAAGTTATAAACAAACTAACTGCTAAATAAAATGTTCCATCCTCCCACCATGACAACTAGAGCTTCATAACCACCCCAAAAGCCAGATTTGTTTTTTTAGAACTCATATGTACCTACAGTTCTACAGGGACCCTAGCACTTAAACAAACCCTAGACTGCATGTCTAAGCAATAAATTGGAAAGCGAGGCCAGAGACACCATGTTGCTTAGTTACTTTTCCAATGTCCATTTTGAGTGTTCTAAAGAAACAGATTAAAAAAGGACAGTAACTTCTTCGAGGATGAATTTCTATACAAAACCAGAATGCTATTTAAAAAGCAAAGTACGTAAGAAAAATCTGCACCACACACTTTAAAGATGCTAAGGCTCACCTATAACATTTGATTACCTTCTGCAACAAAATACCATTTTCACAGAATCTGAAAAGCCCCAGGAAATGAGAAACTGGTCCTTACCTATCACGAATAGTCATAGTGATCTTCTCTCCAAAAGCCTGTTTGAGCACTTTGTGCGCTTTATCAGAGCTCCAGCCTGCACAGTTTTCCCCATTGATCTGCAGTACTTGGTCCCCAAATCTCAGGCCAACCAATGAGGCTGGAGAATTTGCCTGAACTAGCTGAACAAATATACCCTAGAGAATAAGAAAATAACTCTGGTCATTTACCTTTGTTATGGTAGTTTTAACATACTGGAAAATCAGGAACCACCATTCAGGTCAGTAAGCTACCTCAGTAATTTTTAAAAATTATTTGAGTATATGTGTCATTGCCCCAAAAAAAGAAATTGAAAATTTTATCAAGGTAAGAATCCCAATAAGTAATTTATATGTCAAGTCATCAGCCATCTGCCCAACCTCAATCATCACCTTCATCTTGGGATAAAAAGACTAAGGAAAACAAAAGTAGAATTACTATAATAACTATAAGCTTCTATGAGTCTGACAATACTGAATGGGTATTAGCCACATGATCATTCTTTACAGGGAAAGCAAGTCAAGTGTTTTGTGATTTCTTTTACAGTTTAAAAAATGATAGTTTAAGGTCATAATTCTACCTTTTGAGCTGAAGGATTCCTTTGCCCGTTTGCTAAATTATTCATAACCAAGTAAGGGTAGGGTTTACTTAACACCCTAAAAAAGGTGGGCACATTCAATACCACTCCAGTTTTTATAAAGAATCCACTATGAAATAAATCTAGATAACTCAAGTACACTTAACTAAGATATTTTTACTTATATAAACTCAATCTCAGACGTTGAACAAAATATAAACAAGTATAAAAGAATGAACCTGATAAAATAGGAAACCATATATGAGAACAGACCCTTTCTACCATCTTAAGCTGGGTCAGACATGACTTCTGTCATGTGTCTACTGCTTCAGTTTAGGGCAGCACAGGAAAACCAGGCAGCATTCTGTGAGGTGGTCTGACCACTGGGGTTTGGCAGAGGGACAAATCCACCAGAAGGATAACTGCAGTGGGGAACAGGGGCCTATGAAGAGCACCTTGTCTCCTTAGGACAGAGGAAGGAGCAGAAAAGAAACCATGGCACAAGGGGCAGCAACTACTCTATTCACTGAAGAGGAAGGAAGAGCAGTGAAGTCAGAGTTTCCCAAAGAACCATGCTGACGTGTCTTGAATAAACTACAAGTGTGCAAAGACATCGACGCCCTCAGCCCCCTGGGTAGGCCCACAGTGTTAGGACTTCCTGCCAAGATCAGCCTCAGCCATTTACCACAATGTGCCATGCTCATTATTTACTATGTGAAAACGTTGGACACAATGAACTGAGACCTCAAGACTAAAAAGGAATCCAATAAGGCAATGCCTAAAACCATAAATCGTGGTAAAGACTTGGCAAGTCCTTAACAATCCTGAAAGTTTCCTCAGAGTAGCCCTGCTTTAATTCCTTCAGTATGGTTAAGGGGAGATAGGAAGTAATTATAAAGGTAAAGTAATGGCTACCCTATTAGAAGCTCACCTTTCCACAGAAAATGACCTATTAAATTCATATGGAAGGATGGAAATAACAAAACTGCAAAACCACCTTAACAACAAGTTAAATGGTCATCCTTTGGTTTAAAAATATTCATCATAGGACCACTGATTTTCACTGGTCTGTTTTTTCTTAACTTCCACATCTGTTGCCCTATTTCAATCCAGAATTCTATCTATATAAACTATGTTATAATATATGCAGACTAGTGAATTTTAATCCAGAAAGAGGGCTCAAAAAAATAAAGTTGATTCAAGGTACTGTTGGAAATTCCAACTCTGCCTCTTCCTAATAGGGCATCTCCAAGTGGAAAAAATTTAAGTTGGCTGATTTAAAGTATTCTCAATAATAGATGCACTATTATACTGTATTAACATATTTCATTCTAACACTGATCACTTAATAGCCTATAAGCTATTTAGATAACTTCAAATAGACATTAAAAATACTTACATTATCTACTGATTTAAGCCTGAGCCCAATTTTTCCATCTTGATCCTTACACAAAATGACTTCACGAATCCCTTGCTTAATTTCTGCTCTACGAATTCCAACATCATTACCAGTTACAGGAGCCACCATATAGTTCATGCTGGAAGGTCTTGCTACCAACTGCTGCCAAAAAGATACACAATGTGTCAGTATGTATAAACATTCTGTGATTAAAAAATCTAAAATAACTTGAATATACTCAGTTGTGGTTTCCCAAAACAGTAATCTGGAAATTATTTCTTTCAGATAGTTCGGTTTATGCAAAAATTACCCTGGCTTTTATTTACTAATTCCTCAGTTAACTTATTCCCACATTTATCATCTTCCATAGATATAATGACTGATGGCGGCCTTCTACATTCAATGCCATTTGTTTCATGTGTACTTTGGCTTTTCTTCAATTCAAATATATGATCCTTGAACTTAACAGTTATATCGTACTTTTGTAAGTCATGCAACATTTTCCGGAGGGTTCTTTTACATGGTCTGATCTTTAGCAATCTACTTACCCCACCCTTTCAGAGGATCTATAAAAGGGCAAGCAACCTTCTTACCTCGCAGTGCCATTGTGAGGATGAAAACTGCATGTTATGCTGAGGTGCTGGCACACCGGGCAAATATTATTTCTCATCCCCTTTAATAAACAGCTATGGATTAGCCAATTGATTGTAGGCACAAACCAGACTGCACTAGAATAGCAGGGACTCATATCAGGTACCATATTTCAAGTTTCTCATTGTTTTCAAGTTTTCTTGACCTAACTGGTTTCTTATTTTAAGTGGACCCTTTTTTCAACCAAAATGTCAGTAAGGGAAGAGCTTAAACAAGGCTTAACTGGAATTTGTCATAAAAAGCTCTCATCTACGTAAGAATTGGGATGCTCAGAGCGGCAATCATAGGGAAAGAGGAACCTCATACATACACCAGAAGTTGCACAATTTTTAATTCAGATTTCATGGTAATTATGACAGCTCCAAAATCAGCCTTTTAGACTCTGCTTGGTGATGCTGGGGTTGAAATGTGCAGGTTACATTTTCCTTTGCCAACGGGTTTCTGCTTAACCCACACCACATGAGGCACTAGAGCGGGGGAAAGCTGGAGGATGGACAAGTGCCTTGCTCCTCCTTGTCTGCCTCTGGTTGCTATGAGCAATGCCTGGGCATAGCCCTTAACCCTGGTGGCAGCAGTTAATTCCATTCTCCAAATTTTATTGACACTCCCAGAACCAGCCGCATTGCATCTCCACAGAGGTACCAGCACTGTCAACAGTGTGCTCTCCTCCAAGGTCTGAGGTCCAGCTCCCGGGAGCTCTTCCCCCAAGCTTCTAGGTTCTGATAACTTCAATGTCCTCCCTAAGATACAACCTTATTGCATATTTGCTTTTTTCAATTCTTCAGCCTCTTTGTCTAATTCCTTAAATTACCTGTTAAAATGTCTGTGATTTCTGTTTTCCCAAATGAACTTTAACTGATACAAGCCAAGTTTTCGATTAATATTTGTTAAATAAAAAATATCAGTTACTTTATTAAGCACTGGGGTTACGGCAACAAGCTTGACTCGGACCCTGTCTTCGTAAAGTAAGTATTTAACTATAATTATATTAAATGCCATAAAGTGCTATGGTCTCATGGCAATGACTTTTAATAAAAGGCTACAAGATACAATATATTTAAGATTAGTGTTTGGGGTCTAATTACAAGGAATATTAGGCCTCAACATATTAAAAAATTATGACCAAAAACTAAAACGATGATAGACCTCTACTTTGTAATAATTACTCAAGCAGCAGCTTAGTACTGTATGTTGTAAGAAGTTACTAGAGGAACTATAAGAAACTGTAATAATTTAGGTTAGAAATACAGAGACTCTGAATAGTGTTACAGTGGGACTGGAATGGATAAAATGAATACAAGAAACATGGTGGAGATAGAATCACTAGATCTTAGTTAACTGAGTAAATGCAGAAGATGAGAATGCAGTATTCAAAGGCATCTGAATTTTTAACTTCTTATAAATTAGACAAGTGGTAAGAACAGAAATGAAGTAGACTACTTATAAGTAATATTGAGAGAATCTAAAACTTCTGAGAAGAAAGGTCAATGCTAGTTATAAATTTTGAGTTAGCCACCAAGAGAACTTGTATTTATGTGTAAAGTATGGTTTTTTATAATTCAAAATTAATTACACTATACATACCCCCTGAGTTGGTGCTCCGGGGACGATGCCCATATTTGCACGTATTTCTTCTTCATTTAAAACCAGGCCCATGTATGGAAAAAGCTCCGGATACAATTTAGGATAGAGATCTAATATAAATAAATGAATGAATAAAGAAGAAGAACATTGGTAGAATATTCAAAATGAAAGCTGTTGTCATAATGGGCTTCTACTCATGTTAATAATCTCAGACTTCTAAAAATTCAGAAGAGTAGAAATAATTTTTCCAAATATCATATCTTACCTTTCCTTTTCTTAAAATAAACTGAGTTAATTAGCAATTTTGTGAACCACTGATTTTCCAATATAGAACAACTGACCAAAATGTCTACTGTCAAGGCAGCTACTTTATAACTCATTTAGTAAACACTGCTATGAAATGACCCTTCTGAACTAACTACAATTAAAAAAAAAAAATCAAAGCTTGTAAATTTATTTAGTGTCATACCATTTTAAGAATGTTAACCATATTCCAATGAAATCTTGGAAACAGTGTGTTTAAATATTAACAGTATTTAACTTAGTAGTAGAGTTAGGCACTATTTCCAAATACTCTTGTTCACATGATTTATTTAAGACTTAAAATGGATTTTCTATAAGAAACAATGTTATAAACAGTTATGAGAGGCCAAAAAAACCTATTTAACACTCCTTTTGTATCACATCATCTTTAGGGGCTCTCTCCTGAATCCCCATGAACTTAGAAAGGGGACTAAAGAGAATGATACGGAGACTAGGTAGATTCCAGGATTTGGGAAGGGCCCCCAAAGGGAAGCAGTTGGAAATTTCAACTACCCCCTAACCCCCTCAATATAGAGGACAGTTCAGAAATTCAAGAGCCACAGTATAGGTACAGTTCACATAAATGAATCAGTCTTAAATTAGGAACTCATGAGGACTAAAATGTAATGTAATTAACTTAATTTTCATTAAGCCATAAAACATATCTTCATATTCATAGTTCACTTTCTTGGTTAAAGGTTTAGGTTTTGAAATAAACTTTTTTTCTTCTTACTACTAAAGATTTAACCACCAATTTTATTCTGCATAAAATTTTTAAATTCTTGGATTCCTTATTTCTTCAAAAGAACACTTAAAAGATTTCTGTTCAAGGAGTATGAACCCAAAGTATAAACCTACTTCCATCTTGAGCGATGGGAGCAGACGCTTCAGACAAAATTGCTGGGTTGGCAGGGTTTGCAGAAAAGGCACTTTGAGCCTGAAAAAGAAAAGAAAATTCTAAAATAATGTTATATCTGTACTTAAAATTCTTATACGTTAAATTCAGTACTTCCAAAAAGAAATTAAAACACTCAAGTTGTACTCAAGAAAGTTTAATTTCAAATATTTCAGCAATAGTTTTCAAAAAATCTGCAAGTCAAAAATATTTTCATATTCTAAAATAACACTATCACATAAAACTTGACTAAGCACCATTCTACATCTTATAACCAATATTTCATAGTGCTGCTACAAATTAATAAAGTAACAGTTTCAAAATGTATTATAAAATGCATGGTTACCCATTTTACATTTTCATTATTCTTTTAGTAATCAGTCTAAAAATACTTTATTTGCATAAGAAAAAAGCTCAGCCATATTCATATAAAAGCCACATATCATAAAAACACCTACAAATTTAAATACTTAGTAAGTTGCCAGTATTTATTTTGCCCTTTTAAAATATGCTACTGAAATAAACTTTATCTTCATTTTAGCAAGTATAAGAAGCAGCTACATTATACTAAATACAGAAACATTACAAAGTATGCAAAATGCATACTTTATCACTGACATAAAAAGTTAAACCCTGGCTGCTGTGGCTCAGTGGATTGAGCATCGGCCTGCAAGCCAAGTGTCGCTGGTTCGATTCCCAGTCAGGGCACATGACTAGGTTGCATGTCAGGTCCCCAGTTGGGGGCGCGTGAGAGGCAACCATAGTGACGTTTCTCTCCCTCTCTCCTCTCCCCTCTCTCTAAAAATAAAATAAATAAACAAATAAATAAATAAATAAGAAAGAGAACCTGGAGTAGAAATGTCTAGATAATATTGAGTTCTTTCAAATAGGCATAAGTTTAAAAAAAAAAAAAGAAAAGTTAAATACATATAATTTATAATTGTTAAACAAACTTGCCAAAATCATTCTGACAACTAGACTATATTGATGTTACTCATGCTCATGTACGCCAGGACTCCGCCCTGGGCCGCCCTCACAACCCGCGTTGTATTAAGTATTCCACTGGTGCAAATCCTTTCTCCTTTACAGACAGATCTGACTTTCTGAAATAGCCATGTCATCTGAAGACAAGGCTGGTAATCAATTGTATGACCTGTCTCCAATACCACTTTTTACATATTCATAAATATGTGCACTGTGTATAGAGGGGAGAGGTAAAATGGAAACTCTTTGTACTTTACATTCAATTTTGCTGTGAACCTAAAACTACTCTAAAACACAGAATTCATTAATTTTAAAAATTATTCCTTTTTAGATTATTTTATATTCTTTCATTCATTGCTATTATTCTTATCCAAGGAAAACTGAAGTAAGAATATATATAGAAAGTTCTCTGCAACTAGATATATCTTTATTATGTAATCTGGAGTAATAAAAGAAAGATGGTACAACAAAGGCTTAAGGGCTATGAGTCACTAAATGTAGCAAATTGTTTCACACTTATCTGAAATCTCAAACTAGGAAAAAAGGGGGCAGGGAAGATCCCCAAGGAGCACACAGTTACTGCTGGGCATGTTGCTTCTGTCATTACAGAAAACACGTGGAGAGACCATGCTCACGGAGTCAACACTGCCAACCTCTGCCCACTGCATTAGAAAACTGATGAGCACTGGATCTCTGTATCATTGTATCTTAAAAGCTTATTTTGCATAAGTACAGCAACCACACACTCCTGTTAAGGATTTGTAATGGATAGAGAGGTTCAGGGATTATATAATTCTCAATGCCACAGCCTAATGGCTATTGTAAAAATAGTTTTACAGTATATGAACTGCCAGTTCACTGCTGCATTTAGCCTTGCTGTGGTGTAAAGGCCAGAGGATTAGAAAATAAACACCACCTTTGCAGGGACATCTCAAGAAAAATAAATAAACCTAAGTATCAATACTGTATAAAATAAACTACATACACAGACACATACACACACAGCCCAAGACTTCACAAGCTAGAAATATTTTTAAATCCAGTGAGAATTTTTAAATAACAAACCAAAACAAGAATAACATATCCCCCCCAACACACACACACACACACACACACACACACATTGTTGTATCTCTGAGCAGCTAGTTTTTTGCTCAGAACATAGAAGGTCTTCTTGTAATGGAAATGTCCATATAATTTGCTTCTCCTTAAAGAAGTACACCTAATGTAGAGTGTAGCCCTATTTTCCAATCCAACATTTGTCAATATCAACTTTCTTTTTCTGCTGTTTTCAAAATCAAAAACCTCCGCTCTAAGTCAACTATGGCTAATTTAAGAGTTTAATTCCATAAAAATGCACAAAAATGATAAAAACAGAGATTAGTTATTCCTTCAGATCCATCTGCAAATCCTTATCCCTTAGTGCTCTGCTGTCATTAATGGCCTGTTATTCTTAAAGGCTAAATATTTGACATAAAGATTTTTTTTTTTTAAATGTGTTTGTTCAGATGAACTCTGTGGATATAAAAACTGCATGAGCCCCGGCTGGTGTGGCTCAATGGATTGAGCTCTGGCCAATGAAACAAAGGGTCACCAGTTCAATTCCCAGTAAGGGCACATGCCTGGTTTGCAGGCCAGGTCTCCAATTGGTGGCATGTGAGAGGCAACTACACATTCATGTTTCTCTCCCTCTCTCTCTCCCTCCCTTCCATCTCTCTAAAATAAATAATAAAATCTTTAAAGAATAAACTTAAAAAAAAAAACACATGAGAAAACACTGACAAAATACTGAAGAAAACAGGGATAGAGCATTTAAGAGAACTGAACAGACCACTTAAACTGTGAGGCATCAAAGCTTTGGCACTGAACAATACATTTCAGAGATTTTACAAACCTTATTTTAATATCCACAGTGGATCTATGGTGGAAAATATGTGTTCACTGATCTCCCCCCATATTTAACCAATCATTACTAAAAGGTTAATAATTCCAGCCATATATTTGTTGCTATTATTGTTGGGGTTTTTTCATCCAAAAGACCAACATTTTTGCCTAAAAACATTTGTATTCTTGAAGTTGTTTACTTCTCACAAATCTGAAATAAACCTTTTATGCTCATTAAATAATTATTAAGAAGTAAATATCAGAGTAAACTGAGGTCAAGGCCTCAAGTGAAATGATCTTTAGAGTAAGAAGCTTTGAAGTACCAAACAACTCAAGAAAGAATTTCATCATATTTATCATATAAAAGACTTTAGAGATAAAGTACAAGAAGTCTGACTTATGTTGTAAAATTAAAATAAACAACAGCTGAAAAAATTCTAAGTTTATAAGAGATCAAAATTAAAAGTAAACTGGAATCAAGATGGATTCATTAAAAACTACAAGTTATCTTCAGTTAAAAAGCATAATAAAAGTTTACAAAATAGCCAAGACCTGATCCCAACCTCAAAATCTCTTAAGCAGAAACATGTCTCCAGAGCTAATACTTACATGAAGGACTACAAAACATTTATGACTTAGTGAGATGAGCTATACTGTAATCTCTTACAGTCATTTACGGTACAAACATGTGAAATGTCTGCTGCTTAGATCTAAAAGGAAATAAGTCACTACACTTTCTTTGTGCTTTCACATGACTACTCTTCCATAAGCATCATGTGCATTTCACTATTCCTATAATTTTTAACTTCAAAGAGAAGGCAAAGGTTTTAAAGATTGGTCAAAGCTGATTATCCAAAAATACAACATTCTAATTTTAAACAAAACTAGGACATCAAAAAGTTAAGTGTATTTTACCAACTTACATATGTTGTACTTAAATTTTAGTCATAAAATCTAGCTATCATTGAATACTTAAGTCCAGTTTTAAAGAACTGGTCTTCATTACCCATTAATTCATAGTAAAATGAAAAGGAAAGCCTTTTTAGTCTGCAATTAATAAACTGAGAAAAGTGTATGCTGTATAAAAGTGAACAAATATATCTAGTTAAGTTTCTTGCTTCACTTTACCTGTAACTAAAATGTATGGATTAGTATGTGGGGGGGGGGGGGGGGGGGGCGGAGCATGTAAACAACTTACACATACCTGAATTACTTTGTCTACCTTCAGATCCTCAAGAGACGGGTATAGAGACATTTTTGCAGGATTTTTCTAAAGAAAAAACAAAGAATTTCTATGATTCATATTTCACTGAAATTTAAATAGTATCTGTAACCAGCAACATGCACAAAAACACATGTAAACATTTAACACAATAAGAAACATTTAAATTGCAAAACACATGAGGAAATACGAACATGTGAGCTATATAAAAATTGTAATTAATAGCTACCAAACTGCCTCTCTCCCTTACCACTACTATCAAACTATATCCACTAGAGACTTTAAACTTCCCTTCAAATCAAAATCCCTTCATTTCAAAAGTTTAGAAAAAAAAACTTTTTTTAATGGTTATATGATTTACCTAAGGTTACCTATCTATCACTGGGGAAAAATACATATACACAGGAGTGGGCAAAAGTGGGTTTACAGTTGAGTACACAAGTTTTTCCCTTGCATTATTGTTTATTGTATTATTAATAAAGTACAACTGTAAACCTACTTTTGCCCAATTGTATCTACATATATAGGTACAGTTGACCTTTTGAGGATCAACTTGTATTTCCAGCTAGTTAGGAAACTGAGTATACAGCAGGCCAACTTAAGTTAAACTGAGATTTCAACTGCAAGTGTAGTTGGAACTCCTAACCCTCTCGTTGTTCAAGGGACAACTATATATAGAAAAAACAATATACTATACACCAACCATTAATAATATTTTATCTGCAGAAGACATGAATGAAATAGATAGTAAGGGCCTGAGGGATAAGAGGGAAATTTTTATATTTTAAACATTTCTATACAGTAGTCCCTCTCTATATTGTGGTTCACTTATCACGGCCTCACTGTATCGCAGGATTTTTAAAAATATTATATTTAATTATTTATCGTGGATTTTTTGCTATATCACGGGATTTTGTGGTAATGTATACATATATTAAAGTTATGTAGGTTTAAGAGTGTAGAATATGTTTAAAAACACAAGTAGTGTTTATAAAGTGTGGAAAAGGTTAATAAGGGAGTGGGAAAGGTAAATAAGGGGACTGGGAACTGTTTATATGTGTGTGGGAAGGGTTTATAAAGCCTTAAAATATATATAAATACTAAAATAAATGTAAGGCTCCTACTTCGCGGATTTTCACCTATTGCAGTGGGGTCTAGAACGTAATACCCGCGATAAGTGAGGGAATACTATATTGTTCAATTTTCTCTTAGTCACGATGAATTTCTTTTTGTAGTAGTTTAAAACAATTTTCTAAAAATATTACACAGATATGTTAAATTTTTGTTTAGCTATTTGAGATGAATATCTGGCACTTTCTTTAAACCCAATGTGACAATATATCCTCAACTGTATAGAGTTTAACATAGATTCTTGAGCTGGTTATCAGTTTATTACCTCTCATTTCCAAATCTATCCATTATGGACTGCTCTGTCAAAATTTACATATGGCTCTTTTGCCAGCTGGCAGGATGTTGTCAGTACAGGGAGCTGGAGGTTCAGTGGAGAGAATTTCCTCCAGTCAGGCTCTTGCAGTACCTGCTTCTCTAGCATCTTCCCGCTTCAAGGAGCAGCTTATTAAGCACCCAGCTCTGGCAATGCACAGCAACCCACAGTGACCCCAGCACTCACTGGTGAGTAGGTTCCCAGCATAGTGCCACCAGCAAAGCACTTCCCCCCTGAGCACCTCCCTGGGAATGACCTTCCTCAGCACCTCAAAGGGAGAATTTCCAGTAAGTTTAGTAACTCAGCAACTTTACTATTCACTGAGTGATGGCTGTACTCTCTCCAAAGCCTGAATTTCAGACATAAGAGGGCACCCTCTTCGTGGGCTGGGATACTCTATCTCAGCCCTGGGTTTAGTAGATACTTATTAAAATCTACTCTTCCTGTAGTCATTAAAGTTCTCTTTACTCTTACTATAGCCAATCTGTTTCTTTAATCATGTTACAGTTAATAATTCTGTACATTAAACTTTCACTGTTCAAATTACTACATGGCTTCTGTCTCTTGCTTAGGTGCTCAATAATAACATTTTTAAATTGATATACTTCACATACCGTAAAATCCATTCTTTTAAAGTATACAATTGAATAGGTCTTCGTAAACTGAGTCGTGCAACCACCCCTACCATCTAATATTAGAACACTTTCGACACCCCAAAATGAAACTCCGTGCCTACCCATTCTCTCCTCCCTCCACCTTCAGGCAACTACGAATCTCCTTTTTGCCTCTCGATTTGTCTATCCTGAACCTTTTATTTTCAATCACAGAACATGTGGCCTTTTGTGCCTAGATTCTTTCACGTAATATAATGCTATAGCAGGTGCCAGCACTTCATTCCTTTTTATGGTTGAATAATAGTCGATATATGGATATGCCTCATTTTGGTTTCCACTCATCAGTTGATGACATTTTGGATGGTTTTGAACTTTTTGACTATTATGAATAACATTGCTAATAATGGAAGTAAACATTTACATCCAAGTTTTGTGTAAATATATATTTAATTCTCTTGGTATTCAGCTAAGAGTATAATTGCTGGGTGATAGGGGAACTCTGTTTAACTTTTTGAGAAATTATCAAACTGGTTTCCAAAGTGTTTTTCATTTTTACATTTCCACCAGCAACACATGAGGGAAGATTCTAATTTCTCCATGTCCTCGCCAATACTTGCTATGATCTGTCTTTTTTATTACAGCCACTCTAGTAGATGTGAAGCAGCATTTCACTATATTTTAGATTTCTATTTGATATCAAGCATCATTATATGTGCTTCTTGGCCATTTAGCATAAGATAACAACAACAAAACAATATTAGAGCCAGAATAATCCAAGATAGAGGTGAAACTAACCAGAGAATGTTCCCTGACTCCACTATATACTCATTTGGTGAAATGACACACCTGGAAACCTTATGAACATTCTGTGCAGATCCTTCCTGGGACCTTTCCTAAAATCCCCACCTACAGAAAATACATAAAACTCTCAGGACAAAAGACGCCAGTTCTCACTCTTTGAGCACACCTGTGCCCCTTTTTCCTCAGGCATGTACTTTGCTTGTTCTTTGGTAAACTCTAAGGGTCTTCATGAAGCTTGCGTCCAGGGAAGCAATAAGGAGTGGCAGCTCGTCCCAGGTTTACCCAGTGATCCTGTCTCCAGGGGTCCTTCCTTTGCCTCACTGTCCCAAGCTTGAATAAACCTTACACTCACCCAGACTTGTGGTCTTGAAATTTTTCTTGCACGTGTCAAGGACCTAAAGGTCACCTGCCATGCAAAAGACTATGCAGGGGCAGAGACAGGGCCAGCCCCAGGGACAGAAGCAACATTGTAACAAAAAGATATTACCATATTCTTTCATCTTTTATATTTATACAGGAAAAGCTACTTGATATGGTTTGTACGTGGCCAAATGAAGGCAGATGTTTAAATCAACAGAGGTAATTTAAAAAACTCATTGCACTGCTTATTCTAATTCATATTAATAAAAGTATAAATTCAAGTTACATGCAAATATAGAACATAGGTCATGATTAGTCTCTCAATAAAATCACATGCCATTCAAGTTTGCAAAGTACTGCATTTTGACAATCCAAGTACAAAAATTACCAGATAGTACGGACAGAACCTATTAGAGATTTATTTGAAATCTAGAATCAGTATTGTATTTTCACAACCCGGTGCACAAAGAACCAAAAGTAATTAATAACCTAGAATATATTAGAGATGTATTTGAAATCTGGAACAATAAGATGTATATGTTCCAAATTTATGCATGACAGTTGAGCAATTAGCTGTACTCAAAGATGTTGCCCATTTCAGCTATATATACCTTCAAAACCAGGAAAATTTATAATAAAAATGTGGGCTTCTTATGTTCAAGTTATCATTTTTTTTAAACTATCCCTTTATTTTCACTTCCACAAATTATTCATGAAACGGTCTAAAGTATAAAAAATAACTAAAAAATGTTCATTGGACCCCCAATGGTAAACTGATGACCATGTTTTCTATTGTATTGAAGGTTAATAAGCATTTCAGATGGTTTATATATGGTGTCAAGGAACATGTATAAAAGTCCCAAGCAGTCTTCCAAGAGCAATGTTTTCAAATGTGGCTAATCATATCAGAATTACCTGGGCACTAGCTAAAAATAGCTCCCAGGCTGACATACATTTTGTGAACACAGGAACTCTTCTTTTTTAATAAATATCCACGGAGACTATGATGATAAGCCACTGAGAAATAGTCATATAAAGTCTACTTTAAGTAGAATAATTTTCTTCTTATCTAAAAGATTCTATTTCATACCTATTGGACTGACAAATATTCAAAGTTTGACAACACTCTCAGATCATAACGCTTTGAGAAAGTCATACATTACTAAAGTGTAAACTAGTACAATTTCCATAGAGTGATACTGAGTATCTATCAAAATTATAAATGCAGATACCCTACAACCCAGCAATACCACATCAGGTCTTTAGCCTACAAATACATGTGCACATAAAAAGTGATATGTAAAAGTTTATTCACTGAAACACCAATTGTAATAGCAGAACACAAGAAATAGAGGAGAAAGTTCTATACACACTAATATTGAAAGAGGTTCAAAATATTATCATTAAGTGGAAAAACAAGCATGATTTAGAGCAGTGTATGATAAAATATGCTAACATTTGTGTTAAAAGGAAGAGGGGAACTTAAGAAACCAGAAGAAGACTACAAACTAAACCCAAAGCTAGCAGAAGTAAGGAAATAAAGGTTAGAAAAAAGATAAATGAAATAAAGAATTGGGGAAAAAAACAGAGAAAAGTGATGAAACCAAAGCTGGTCAACACAACTGACAAATCTTTAGGTAGATGCACTAAGATATAAAAAGAAAAAGCTTTTACACTGACTCTACAGAAATAAAAAGGATTATTGGAGAGTACTATAAGCAATCATATACCCAAAAAACTGCAAAACTTAGATAAAATGGACAAATTCCTAGAAACACCAAACCTACCATGACTAAATCACAAAGAAATAGAAAATCTAAACAGACCTGTAACTAGTGAACAGATAGAATCAGTATCACAATCTCCCAACAAAGAAAAGCCCTGGTCCTGATCACTGGTAAGCTCTATTTAACATTTTTAAAAGAATTAATATCAATCCCCCTCAAAATTTTGCTAAAAAAAAAAAAAAACAAAAACGAATTGGGGGGTGGGCATGTTCTACCTCATTCTATGAGGACAGCCATTACCCTGACACTAACACTAGATAAAGATACTATAAGAAAGAAACTACAGACCAACATCCCTCAAGAACATTGATGGAAAAATCCTAACAAAATACTAGCAATAGCAAATAGAATTGGACAGCATGTTAAAACAATTATACAACTATATACCGTTAGCAAATAGGATTTTTTACTCCCTGAATACCAGGATGTTCACCATAAGAAAACTGATCAAAGTCGTCGTCGGCAGCCGTCCGTCTCGAGAGACGATGGTGTAGCTTCTTAAGAGTCTATCTGCACCGCCGAAAATGGTTGTGCAGTCCGACTCAGGAGTGACACGGTATCTGTCTCCTCCCGTGTTGAATTGACATCTTGCGATGACGCTGGAGTGCCCTCTCCAGTGAAGCTGAAGCTACAGAGCCTGGGCAGGGTGATATGGAGGGTCTGCTGTTGCCCATGCAGCAGACCCCCCCTCTCTTCGCAGCTGAAGGGTCCAAGGGAAAGACGGAGTCAATACAGCTTGGCTTCAGGTGCGCCGCAGGAGTTGCCGGTGTTGACTACAACGTCGAACCGCCTTAGGGACTCCGGCTCCGGATTTTCTGTCGGGGTTTACTCCCTTAGCCTTTCCCCTGAAGAGGTATGCCGCAAGGCAGCGGAGGTTTTTTGGAGTCAGAGTTTTCCTTCTCTGACTGATCAAAGTAATGCATCATAATCAACAAAAGGGGGAAAAAACACATGATCATCTCAACTGATGCAAAAATAGCATTTGATAGAACTCAACAATCTTTTAAGATAAAAACACTCAATAAAATAGAAATATAGGGGAATTACTTCCACATATAAGACTGAATACTTTTCTTATAACATCAGGAACAAGACAGAGACCCACTTTCACCACTTCTATTGCAACAGAGTTCTAGCCACAGCACTTAGGAAGGGAGGGAGGGAGGGGAGATATAAAAGCATCTATGTAGGAAAAATTTACAGATTATATAATATTATTAGGTTTAGGGTTTAGAAAACCCTAGACTCTACCAAAAAAAAAAAAAAAAAGGCTGTTAGAATAAACACATTCAGCAGGATACAGTCAATACACACAAAAATCAGTTGCATTCTTATACATAAACAATGAACAATCTAAAAAGGAAATTACAAAAACAAGACCCTTTACAATAGCATCAAAAAAAAACCTTAGGAATTTAATCAAAGAGGTAAAAGAATTGTACAATGAAATCTAGAAAACAATGCTAAAAAAATTAAAAAGATAAATAAATGGAAGCATATCCCATGGTCATCAATTAAGGCTTAATATTATTAAAATGTCAACACCATCCAAAGCAATCTACAGATTCAATACAATCCCTATCAAAATCTCAATGACCTGTTTTTCAGAAATACAAAAACCCATCCTAAAATTCATATGGAATCTCAAGGCATCCCAAATATCCAAAACAATTCTGAAAAGGTACAACACTGAAGGGGTCACACTTACTGATTTCAAAACATACTCAAAGTAGTAATCAAAATAGCATGGTATTAGCATAAAGACATAGAGACCAATGGAATAGAACAGAGAGCCGAGAGATAAGCCCTCCAATATAGAGTATATTGACTTCTGACAAAGGTGTCAAGACCATTTAATGAGGAAAAGACAGTTTTTTCAACAAATGATGCTGAAAAAATTGGATATACACATGCAAAACATTGAAGATGGACCCTTACCTAACACCACATAAAAAACAACTCAAAATGCATCAAGAACCTAAATGTAAGAGCTAAAACAATAAAACTCTGAGAAGAAAACATGGAACAAAAGATTCACAGTGCTGGATTTGCAATGACTTATTGGATATAACACCAAAAGCATAAGTAATAAAAGAAAAAGTAGACATATTGGACTTAATGAAAAATTTTCTATTTTGTGCAAAAGGAATTATCAACAGAGTAATATGGCAACCCACACAATGGGAGAAAATATGTGCAAATCATATATATGATACAGGATTAATATTCTGAACATTTAGAGAACCCCTAAAATTCAACAACAAAAAAATTGGCAAATAACTTGAACAGTCATTTCTCCCAAGAAGATACAGAAATGGCTAAAAAGCACTTGAAGATAGTCAACATCATCAATTATTATGGAAATGCAATCAAAAGTAGGAGAGACCACCTCACACCCACAAGCATGACTACTATCACCAAAAAAATAAATAAATACATAAAAAAGCCCTGGCAGGGTAGCTCACAGTATAGTCCCAATACGCCAACGTAACAGGTTAGATCCCAGGCCTGGGCACATAGAAGAACTGACGAACGAATTGATAAATAAATCGAACAACAAACAGATGTCTCTCTCTCTCTGTCTCTCTCTCTCTCCCCTGCTCACTTGCTCCCTCTCTCTCTCCCCTCTCCCCATGACCCCTTCTCAAATCAATAAAATTGTTTCATAAAGTGTCAGAGAGAATATGGAGGAATTGGAACCTTTGTGCTGTTGGTGGAACTATGAATTGCTATAGCCCTATAGAAAATAGTATGACAGTTTCTCAAAAAATTAAAAATAGAATTACCATATATGATCCGGCAATTCCACTTCTGGCTAGATACCCAAAAATATTGAAATCTGGATTAGAAGAGATTATTTGTGCATGTATGTTCATAGCATTATTCAGTTGTTCACACACAGAAGCAACCCAAAGTGTCTATGGAAGGATGAACGGATAAGCAAAATGTAGCATATTCATACAACAAAATATTATTCAGCCTTAAAATGTTAGGAAATTCTGCAATATGCTACATGGATGAACCTTGAGGACATTACACTAAGTGAAAGAAGCCAATCACAAAAGACAAATACTATGATTCCACTTAAATGAGGTACTTGGTCAAAATCATGACAACACAAAGGAAAAAACTGTGGCTGCCAGGGGCTGGGGGAGGAGAGGAAGAGAAGCTACCATTTCATGGGTTACCGAGTTTCAATTTTACAAGTTGAAAAGAGTTTTGGGGATGTATTGTGGTGGTGATGGTTGTATAGTATTAATGTATTTAAGACCACTGAACTGTACGCTTAAAAATGGTTCTGATGGTAAACTTTATGTCACGTGTATTTTACCACCATTAGTAAAAAAAAAAAAAAAAAAAAATGAAGGGGTAGAAATATATTTATATGTTTGTTTGTATAGGTATAAAATATCCCTGGATTCATACCAAAGAAACACAAAACAGCTGGCTCCTACAGAAAGGGAATATGGTTGGTTGGCTAGAGACCCTAGAAGGAAAACTATACCATATACCTTTTTTATTACTTAAATTTTAAGACATGTTACTGCTTACCTCCTCAAAAACTAAATACATGTACAAACAGTGTGTGCAGCAATTAGAAATTTAAAAGTGCTAAAATAACTATTACCATATGTAGGAAGTATTTTTAAAAGTTGTTTGGGGGACTCTTTCATTTTAGGAACTCTTGGCATTTACTACCTTAAAAAAAAGTACTTAAATCTGGTAAAAATAGGCAGAAAAATAGTTGAGTCATGCTCAGTTTAAGGAAGTGGTTATCTGTCTGGCTTTTTTTTTTTTTTTTAATTGAACGGTACACTAGAATACTGCTATTAGGAAATTTTCCCGCTTTTGTTCATGATTTCTAAATTCTTTCTTACAATGCGCAAACATGACTAAAAATTAATGCTGCCAAAGTTAGAGTTAGACCGTGACTATTTCCTGAACGTATTAAAAGACATTCCACTTCCTTATTTTTATTCTGTGGCACAATCATTTGATCTATCCTTTTAACGTACCATTAAAGCACAAAAGTTTATAGAAATAAGTTGTAACAGAGAAAATAAAATTTAAAAATTGTTTTACTGTTTGCCCACAACCGCTAACAGAAAAACTAAAGAATGGGGACAAATTTGTGTTTAAATTAATCACTTACATGTATTTGAGATAAAGCTGCAGCTGTTTCTCAATGTCCTTTTTCCTTTTTAATCGATTGTCTTTTCTTTGAGGCAAATGCATGTTAAGTGTTTGGTAAACTAAATGTACTTTCTAAGTAATGGATTTACCTAATGGAATACATAACAGTAAATGTGTATGCAGATAATACATACAGACTAGGGAAACCTAGAAATTCCTTTCAAAAACTGGCACATTAGAAGACTCTATGATTAAGTAATTCCACTTAGCGGAAAACTTTTAACGTACAAATGCCTTCGCTTTCCCATTATTACCAAGAAATCCTGAAACGAAAGCTCTGAGTCATGAGCTCTCAAGGGATATTTCCTTCTGAACACACCCTCCCAGCTCCAACTTCTCTGGAAACAGGCGCACAGAGAACCACCTCTCCCCAACCCCCTTCCAGAAAGTCAGTGCTTCGCCCCCTCAACAAACACCGCCTCCTCCTTCCAAATCCTGACGTTCGGATTTGCTACCCAGGAAGGTGATTAAGTACAGCCTGGAGGAACGCGACAACCGCTCCTTCTCCTCCAAGAGGAACAAAAAGGGTGGAGAAGAACCGGAATGAGTAGAGTCCCAGAGGGGTGGCGCGGGGCTGAAGGAGGCGCCCCGGGCCCGGCCCCCGAGCTCTGTCCCCGACCCTGTCACCCAACCCCGGCCACGTTAGGCCCACGAAACGCGCAGGGTCGCAGGCAGGCTGAGCGCGCCGCTCCCGCAAACTTTCGCCCCCAGGCGCACATAGGGGCCCGGAGCCCACCAAGGAAAGTGCGCCGCCGCCGCAACCTCCCGAAAACCGTTGTAACCGAGACGCTCTCCGCCAAACGACCCGGGGTCCCCACGCATCCGCCCCTCGTCCCGCGCCAGGGAAGCGGCTTGAACACCCTTCCTCCCCGCCCCCACAGGGCGGCTCACCTAGGCCGCACGGAACCGCTTGCCGACACCGCTGCCTCCAGTCACCAACACTGAGTTCCGACCCGAGGGTAGGAAAGCGGCACGCACAGGAGAACCGCCCTTGAGGCGCGTCATGGCTCCACCCTCGCCTTCCTTCCACGCAGGCGCGCTGAACTCGGTCAGGTGACCCATCCCCATGGTAACAGGGCAGCAAGGTGATGAAGGTGAGTAAGACGGTTTGTGGGGCTGCTGCTACTGCTCCCATCCGTTACTCTCTCCGCCTTTTCTACCCTTCTAACAGTTTGTGCCTAAGGACCGGGTGCCATTTACTACTGTGTAGGTCTGAGCTCAGGGTCACGTGAGTCCCAACACAGCAACTGCAAAGAATCCTGAGAATCTACCTTTTGGAGATTTCCTCTGCCAGCCTTAGACCTCCACCACTTAGTCACTATCCTCTCCAGCCACGGGCTCGGAAACTTTCTCGCACTAACGCTTTTCAACTCCTGCCCTCCTTGCGCTACAACTTTTTTCTTTGGCTTTTACCGCTCTTTGTCTGTCTGAACTAAAGTCCGTTGGCTGTTGAAGGTTTTGTGTAGTTTTGCACAAAAGTAAGAGCTATGTCCTCATACAGAAACTAAAAAACTATTTCTTGAGGGCTATGTTCTAGGCACTGTCCTAAGACCTTGGTGTATGTAATCTAATTTGGTTCTTAACATCAATCTATGAGATAGAAAGATACATCTGCATTAGCGTACAAAGAAATTGAAGCGCAATTTACCCAAGTTACCTGTTATAGTTACCATGGGGTAACATAGAATATAACATAGCATAAACTTAGAAACATTTTATTTCTAGCTGTTATTTAGCACTACAATAAGTTAATCTGTGGTAAAACTAATAAAAATCTGAGCAGAAAAGAGATGACTATAAGATGAAAACTTCGCCCTCAAAGTTTATGGTCTAGCAGCTCTAGCCGATAAAACAGACATTTAAAAATAAATATACAACAGATTAGGAAGAAGAAAATAAACTGTTTTTGTTCACAGGTGTCATGATTATGTAGACAGTCGCAAAGAATTGACAAAAAAAAAAAAAAAAAAAATCCCGAAAACTAATAAGCAATTATAGCAAGGTTGCAGGATACAAATTTAATATACATAAACCTATTGTTTTTCTGTATACCAGCAATGAACCATTGGAATTTGAAATTAAAGATACAATATCACTTATATTAGCACACAAGAAAGACATACTTAGGTATAAATATAACAAAATGTATACAAGATCTATATCAGAAAAGCTATAAAATTCTGATGAAAGAAATCAAAGAAGATGCAAATAAATGGGCAGATATTCCATGTTCATGGATAGGAAGACTCAATCTCAATCAAAATCCTAGCAAGTTATTTTTTATATCACCAAACTGATCTAAAGTTTGTATAAAAAGACAGAAGTCCCAGAAAAGCCAACATGATATTGATGCAGAAGAACAAAGCCTGAGATCTGACAGTGCCCAACATCAAAACTTACTATAAAACTACAGTAAGACAATGGGGGGGGGAGACTAGACAAATAGATGAACGAAACAGCATACAGAGACCAGAAATAGACTTATACATTCAGTGGATCTTTGACAAAAGAGTAAAGTTCTTCAATGGGCAAATGATAGTCTTTTCAACAAACGGTGCTGGAACAACTGGACTTCTAAATGGAAAAAAAAAAAAAAACAGGAATCTAGACACAGACCTTACAACTTTAATAAAAATTAAATTGGAGTGGATCATAGACATCAATTCAAAATGGAAATCTATAAAACTTATCAAAAATAACACAGGAGAAAATTTAAGTGACCTTTGGTTGGGTCATAAGTTTTGGATATAACACCAAAAACACAGTAAAAGAGAAAATATTGATAAATCAGACTTCATTAAAATTTAAAATTTCTGCTCTGCAAAAAACATTGTTTAGCCCTTTGAGTACCAATGTCGCTGTGAGCAGAGCTGACAAATTTTCCCAAAAGTGCCACCATCGCTCCCAGCAACTTTTTTTGATGCCTATAAATGTAAATAACAATGGAATAATTCATATTTTATGTTTCATTTCTTTTTTTTGTACCTCAGGTTATATATTGATATAATTTTTTCTCATGTTGATTCAAATTTTGAATTATGCATGCCACTCAAAGTGTTAGAAAATGATAAGACAGCCGTGGTTGCTGTGGCTCAGTTGGTTGGAGCATCATCCCATAAAATAGAATGTCTCAGGTTTGATTCCCAGTCAGAGCACATGCCTAGGTTGTGCGTTCTGTTCCAAGTTGGGGTGTGTATATTGATATCTCTCCCTCCACGTCTCTCACCCACCCCCACCCTCTTTCTCTCTCTCCCTCTCCTTCCCTCCCTTATCCTTGCTCTAAAATTAATGAGGCATGTCCTCCGGGAAGGATTTCAAAAATTGAAAAGACAAGCCAAAAACTAGGAGGAAGTATTTGCAAAAAAATATGTACCTGATAAAGGACTTATATCCAAATACAATAATGAGATACCACTGCACACCTATCAGAATGGCTAAATTCCAAAACACTGACAACACCAAATACCAACAAAGTCGTGGGCCAACAGGAACTCACATTCATTGCTGGTGGGAATGCAAAATGGTAGAACAACTTTCAAAGCAATTTGAAAGTGGTCAAAAAACTCAACATAGTCTCACCGTGTAAACCAGTTATCATGCCCATGGATATTCGCTCAAATTAAAATTTATGTCCACACAAAATCTAACACATGAATAGCAGTTTTATTCATAATTACCCCAAACTGGTAGCGAGCCTGATATCCCTATCAATAGGTAAAGGGATAAATAAGTTGTGATACACCCAAACAATAGAATATTATTAGGCAATAAAAAGAAATAAGCTACAAGTCATGAGAGGACATAGAGGAACTTTTAAGTGCATATTGCTATGTGAAATAAGCCAGTCTAAAAAGGCTACATACTGTATGATTTTAATGATATAAAATTCTGTAAAAAGTAAAATTAGGCAGTAAAAAGGTCAGTGTTTGGGGAATATGGGGAATAATAAGTAAGTGGAACACAGATTTTTTTTTTAGGGTGATGAAACTATTCTGTAGAGCACTATAATGGTAGGTATATGACATTATCTATTTGTCAAAATCCATAATACAATATAATATAATTATTGATTTTTAGTCTTTGTTCCTGGTTCCCATCATTTCTTCAAAAACCCTTGGGATTTCAGGAATGGTAAGTGTATCCTTGTTATTCTAATGAGGTGGTTCCTGACTGGGGTGGGTAGCCTAGGTAGCTTTAAGATGGGAGGCTTGTAACCAGAAAGACCGAGCATGTGATTACCAGGTTGGTACTTTCAGCCCCAGGGTGCTGGAGACTGAGTTTATTATGCACAGGGCCAGTATTTAATTAACTGTGCCTATATAATTAAATACCAATTAAAAACTGAACAGCGAGGCTTGATGGAGCTTTCTGATTAGTTGATATATCAATGTACCAGGGGACTAACACACCCCTAATTCCTTGGGGACAGAGGCTTCTTCACCTGGGACTCTTCCAGACCTTACCTTATGTACTTCTTTAGACGGATGTTCATTTGCATTCTTTATAATAAAATTGTAAGTATAGTGATTTCAGTGAGTTTTGTGAGCCATTCTAGCTAATTATCAAACTTGAAGGGGAATCTGGGTAGTAACTAAATTTGTCCCAGATGGAGGCAAGTGCAGACATCAGACATCACGGGGACCACATGTGCCATTTGTCTAAAGTGTGAGCTGTCTTGTTAGAAATCCTGTCAATAACTTGTGGGATCTGATGCTAACTCTTGGTTATTAGTGCTAGAATTGAATTGAATTGTAGAATACCCAGCTGGTGTCAAAAAAATTTTAATGGAATTGAACACACTGTACAACACCAAGAGCGAGCCCTGATGTAAACTGTGGGCTTCAGTTAATAATAATGAAGGGGAGGTGGGGACTGGATGAAAGATGAAGTGATCAACCAAAGAATATTCATGCATGACCCATGGACACGGACAATGATATGGGAATTGACTGATGGAGGGGAGAGGATGGCACTGGATGGAGTTGGGAAAGGGGAGAAAAAGTAGGAACAACTGTAATAGCATAAACAATAAATAAATACTAATACAAGGTCTGTTTAGAAGGTATCCACACATGTAATATGAAAAATAGATATATTTATTGAAGAAGATACAAGAAACTTTGTGTAGGGGCTTCAGCTATTCTCTGTAAAATGTTGCAACAGTCTGCTAAGAAGTTGCAAGGATCTGCTAAAAGGCCTTGTCAGTGGACTAGAAGGAGGAAATGTTATAGCCGCTCGGTGATTTACAAGCTGAGAGACCCCAGCTTAGCTCCTTCCCGTAGCCCCTACCTCCTTCCATTTGCTTGTGACTTGCTTATAACCCTTGTAAAGTTATATTTCACAGTATATCTAGTCTTTTGAAGATAGTTGCTTTACAGAGAATTCGACCCTCACTGAAAAACTGCAACCAGCGATAACCTTATGGCCCTGCGAACTTTTGTTCCTGTTACGACGCCCCTGCAGCACTGTCCTGCCCTTCTGCTTCCCAAGGCTACTTCCCACCGCAGAAGGAGCAAAACCCTATATAAGCCTTGCCCTAAACCCCATTCATGGTTGGTACTTTGTTTGAGACTCAGGTCTCGGCCCGACCACCGGCAATAAACCTTTGCTTGCTTTATACACTGCCTCAGAGTGTTCAGTCTTGCTTGTGTAGCTGCAACAATTATACATGGGACAATGACACCTCAGTCGCCTTCAACTAGGTACCTTGGGACCTCACATAGTTCTCCCAATTGCCATCCGTTGCCTTGTCATATTTTCCTGAATCTCATCAAAGTTTTGAAATCTCTTCCCTTTCAAAGGTAATTTTAGTTTTGGGAAAAGCCAGAAGTCATAAGGCACCAATGGGCTGTAGGGGGGCTGAGTCTCCTGGGTGATTTGATGTTTTGCCAAAAATCTCTACGCAAGACATGATGCATGAACAGGCATGTTGTCATGGTGAAACTGCCATCATCAGTTTCCCATAGATGTAGACTTCTGAATCAGCTGAATATTTTCCAAAGAGGAATGTTCAAACTTAATGCAAAATTTGATGCAGATTCATTGCTCTACTCAGTCATATTGAATGCAATGACCACACAGTACACATACTCACTCAATGGCATCTACCACCCCCACTGACTAGTACAGTTAAGTTGGCATTGTTTATGCATGTACATTCCAGTCCACTCTCCTTGGCTGCCAGGTTACATCAATGCCATGCAAACCATTCTTGTTATATTTACAATGGTTGGACTTTTTTTGGACAGACTTTGTATTATTATTATTATGAATAATGTATCGATATTAGTTCATCAATTACAACAAATGTACAACATTGATACAAGACATTAAAAATAGGTGACCTGTGTGTCTCATTTGGTTGGAGCATCGTCCAGTAACCAAGAGGCTGTGAGTTCATTCCTGGTCAGGGTACATACCTCGTCGTTGTCGGCAGCCGTCCGTCTCGAGAGACGATGGTGTAGCTTCTTAAGAGTCTATCTGCACCGCCGAGAATGGTTGTGCAGTCCGACTCGGGAGTGACACGGTATCTGTCTCCTCCCGTGTTGAATCGACATCTTGCGATGACGCTGGACTGTCCTCTCCAGTGAAGCTGAAGCTACAGAGCCTGGGCAGGGTGATATGGAGGGTCTGCTGTTGCCCATGCAGCAGACCCCCCCTCTCTTCGCAGCTGAATGATCCAAGGGAAAGACGGAGTCAATACAGCTTGGCTTCAGGTGCGCCGCAGGAGTTGCCGGTGTTGACTACAACGTCAAACCGCCTTAGGGACTCCGGCTCCGGATTTTCTGTCGGGGTTTACTCCCTTAGCCTTTCCCCTGAAGAGGTATGCCGCAAGGCAATGGAGGTTTTTTGGAGTCAGAGTTTTCCTTCTCTGATGTGCCCTGACTGGAAGATCGAACCAGCGACACTTAGCTCCCAGGCCGACGCTCAATCCACTGAGCCAAACCAGCCAGGCGGTACATACCTAGGTGGCAGGTTAATTCCCAGTCCAGGTACATATGCTCCCCAGTTTGGATACCTATAATCCTCAGTCCTAGCATGTATAGAAGGCAACCAATTGCTGTTTCTCTCTCACATGGTGCGATGTTTCTCTCTATCCCTTCCCCTCTCCTGCCCTCCCTCTCTAAAAGCAATGAAGAAATGTCCTTAGGTAAGGATAAAAGAAAAAAAAAACGATTAAGTTAAATTGCTTATAGGGAGATGGGAATACCTGAGAACTGTGTACTATTTACTCATTTTTCCATAGACCTAAACTGTTCTAAAAAATAAAGTCTATTAATTAAAAATATAATAATTACACAAGTAAAGTTGTGATGGGTGTTTGAAGAAAAAATTCAGAACTATGGAACCAAAAGTAGTCATCCTAGAAGATATGGCTTTTAAGCTAAAGAGTAAGAATTAGCCAAGTGACAAATGGAAGAAAAGTTTCAGGCAAAGAGAATAACAAATGCAAAAGTATTGTGGTTGAATGGAAGCTTGATGCATTTCAGGAGCTGAAAGGCCGTTTTGGCCAGACCCCAATCATCAGAGAAGGAATGGCTTAAGACAAAGCTAGAGAATTAGGCAGGGCTGTACAGAATCTACTGGAAAGAGTAACATGATTAGATTTACATTTTAAATGATTACTGTGGTTACTGCTTGGAAGATGGATTGAATGTGTAGATAAGTCTGGGATGCACAGAGATGCACTAGGAGAATACCACAGTGAAAATGTAGAAAATCAGAAAAATTCAAAAAATATGAAGATAAGAATCAGGAAGGCTTAGTGGTTGGTGGGATAAGTACCAAAATAAGTACCGTATTTCTGGCATGAGCATATAGATAGATGTTGGCACACATGCTGATGTGGGGTACAGTAACATGAGCAGATAGATGAGGTAGGAAAATTAGAAGATTGATTTTGGATTGTTTGAAGTGACATGTGGGTTACCAGTTCTGGTAGGCTGAATATTGGCCCCCAAGATGCCCATGACCTAAACTTCCAAATATATGATTATGTTACCTTCCATGGCAAAAAGGACATCATAGATGTGATTAGGGTAAGGGTTTTGAGATGGGGAGATTGCTCTGCATTATCCAGTTGGACATGGTATAATCACAAGGGGCCTTGAGTGAGAATGAGAGAGAGAGAGAGAGAGAGAGAGAGAGAGAGAGAGAGAGAGAGAGAGAGAGAGAGAGAATCAAAGTTGGTAGAAGATGTAAGGAAAAAAGCAGAGATTAAAATGATGTAACCATGAGCCAAAGGATGCTGGCAGACTTTAGAAGTTGGAAAAGATAAGAAACAGATTCCCTTCTGGAGACTCCCAAAGGAATCAGCCCTGTCAACATCTTGATCTACAGAATAACCTTGATGTGCCCATCACCTATGTCTGCAGAAAACTATAGACTTACTCCCTAGCAAATGAAGGAGTATGAGTGAAAATTTATACACTGAATAGTGAAACTCCTGGTCCCTTTTTTCTATCTGTTCATTGTCTTTAAGGAAGCTCACAGTCAGGGTCCAGGAAGCACAGAGAGTCCCAAACAAACTAGACCCAGGGAGGAACCACACCAAGACATATTATAATTGAAATGCCAAAGGTTAAGGATAAAGAAAGAATCTTAAAAGTAGCAAGAGAAAAGAAAGAACTTACCTACAAAGGGATACCTATAAGACTGTCAGCTGAATTCTCAAAAGAAACTTTGCAGGCGAGAAGGGACTGGCAGGAAATATTCAAAGTGATGAGAGGCAAGGACCTACAACCAAAATTACTCTACCCAGCAAAGCTATCATTTAGAATGGAAGGGCAGATGAAGTGCTTCCCAGACAAGGTAAAGCTGAAGGAGTTCATCATCACCAAGCCATTTTTATATGAGATGTTAAAGGGACTTATTTAAGAAAAAGATCAAAACTATGAACATTAAAATGACAACAAAATCACAGCTATCAACAACAGAAGCTAAAAAATAAAAACAAAAACAAACTAAGCAGACAACCAGAGTGGGGACAGAATCATAGGCAGCGGGAGCCTGTGGAGGGGTTCAGCTGGGAGGGGGAAGGAGGAGAAGGAGGGAAATAGTGCAGGAATTAAGAAGCATAGTAGGAGGGTGCAGAATAGACAGGGGGATGTAGAGAAGAGCTTATACATATGACCCATGGACATGGACTGAAGGGAGTGGGGCTGCTGGAGGGAAGGGCATTGCTGGGTAGAGGGAAGTAAAGAGAAAAGAAATTGGGGCAACTGTACCAGCATAATCAATAAAACATTTTTAAAAATTATAAGGGAAAGTGATTTCTAACCTAGAAGTCTATACTGAACCAAACTATATCATTCAACTGTGAGAGAAGGAAGACATTTTTATATAAACAAGGAATAAAAAAGTTTACCTCTCATACTCTCTTTGTTATGAAATAAATGAGCAAGTGAATGTATATTTTCTTCATAAAAATAAGAATACAACAAGAAAAAGGAAACAGGGGTGAGAATGTTCCCACAACACAGAGGCATAAAAGAGAGGCTAAAAGAGTAGGAGCCCAATACTGCAGGGAGATCCTGGGATGACAACTACACAAGAGGCCTAGAAAGCAGCAGTCCCACTTGAAATTTGGTGATAGAAAGCTTTAGGAGGGATGTTTAGAAGAAAAGTAATATTTTGAACATACAGAGGAATTCTTGCTTCTGAGAGTAAGGATATAAATTAACGATAAGAAATTAGAGTAAAAAACAGCAAAGAAAAAAAAATTAGGCAAATTGACCAGAAAAAGAAATGTAATCATATCACTTTACATGATTCTTCTTTGAATCATACTTACATAGGCATAATAAGATCAACATATTAATAGTTTAGGCCCAAACTATGATCATAGTTTAGTTACAGATGCTAATGTAGTTATTTTCCAGAACATGTTACTTCTTTAGGATTTTCAGTGGTCTGATACACTCTAACAACTACCATAGTAGGTTATGGCTAACCAAAGATTATATTAAATTTCTTTTTATTAGATAATTAAATATTAAAATCTCTTTAATATTCCATGCTATGCCTGAAGTACAGTGCTCCTATTTAAAAGGATATCTCCTTGGATCTATTCCTGGTTTATAATGTTGATTATGAGTAGGACTAAAAATGAGAATAACTACATTTTTACTCCATTTTCAGAACTGAAAATTTTGTCTTTTTAAGATTCCTAAAATATTAATAGTGACTAGTACTATTGTAATTAGCATTGTTGTTATTTGTAAAGATTTAATTTTATCAAAAGGACAAAAAAACAGT
This sequence comes from Furipterus horrens, assembly GCF_987537825.1. NCBI lineage: Eukaryota > Metazoa > Chordata > Mammalia > Chiroptera > Furipteridae > Furipterus > Furipterus horrens. The sequence continues at coordinate 46,003,764 of NW_028327177.1, forward strand.
CAATCATTTGCAGGTCATTTGCTCTACTGAATTATGTAACTTCCTCTTCCTTTTAGAAACCTCAGCCACGTGGCAAACCAGACTGCCCTAAACTCCTTGTACTGTTAGCGTTTATTCAGAACGCAGTTCTCTCCTCAGTGTTTTATATCAACAAGATTATGAACAATGTTTTATTAAACAAGGAAACTACCACTTAAAACACTCCGCAGCTCACTTTTCCTGGAACCAATTTGTTTATGCACACTTTAGAGAATCTCATTTAAAAGAAAACATGTTCATGAAAAAATATATACTTACTGCAAATTATATTTTGTCAATTCAATCACTTTTTAAATGCACAAGTAGTGGTCCCTATTTAAAAAGAACATTGAAATAAATCATCTTGTAAAATCTAGACAATTGTGAAAGTAAACAATTGTCCCTTAGTGAATATCACTTTTTCAGTTTGGATATGTGTAGCTGGTTATTTATAACAGAAACTTGTGTATAAATAATAATAGTCTCTGTTTCTAAATGACCATTTCCCCAGGTATTTACAGTGTTTACAAAGCTATTTTTTAAGTTCTTCCATCATAGATGACTAATCCATAGTCAAATAATCATCTGTACCAAAAATTCCATCGCAATTATGAGCCACACCTTTGACAGATGGTAAAAATATGGTTGGTTGACATACCAATAAGTTAAACATAGCTCGTAAACAAGTTAATTAATTAATAGTATGGCATTTGGCTCTCCTTTCAAAGGTGTGTGTTGAATTTTACTTTCCTAAAAAACTAAAATTCTACCGTAGTTAGAAAATCCTTCCCTCCACGAAATAGACATATTTTGTGGGCTTATCAAAAAAAAGAAGGAAAAGGAACAAGGATAAAGTGACTTGTGATTTTTTTTTTAATTATAAAAAGGAGTTTCAGTTGTCAGTTGGGTCATTTATTTTGTCTCAAGGCTCTATTTCCTCCCTTCTTGCACTGGCCATGATGAGTAATACTTATGTGGACCCTGAGAAAGAAGATACCTTCTAAGGAGGGCTCCCAATGGCTAGCAGGGCTGGTAAAAAAAAACAAGACAAAACAGACCCCAGCAGCCATTTCTACACAGGGGCTTCTTGTGAACACTGCACTTCAGGGAGAAGCCTGCATTATACTATCTGCCTTTGTACTGAACTGCCTGCCTACACTGTTCCTGCTGTCTAAACCAGCCCTTGTAACAGAGTTCCTGGAATCCTATTTCAAGCAGTAGAACTGAGGCTTTGCCCACTCAATTGGGGCTGCCACAGCTATATCCTCATCAGCTTCTTAAGCAACCAATCAGAACAGCTCCATTCTGACCAATCAAGACAGCATTTTTTGGATCAATCAAACTGCAAGGATTTGGGAGTCCTCATTTACATGAGGATGGACCTAGCAGGAGGGACCATGGGCAAGGACTTTTGTCTGTATGTCAGCTCCCCTCTGGCTTTGAGTGCACTTTCCCCTTTCAGGGAAGATTGAAGACTGCATTTCCCCTGTTAGAGCTGAAACACCAAACTTGTCCCAACAGGAGCAGAGCAGAGCAGACCAGTGCAAAGCAAAGCAGGACAGAGTGCACCAGCACAGGGCAGACCAGTGCCAGGCAGAGCAGACCAGCAGGGAGCAGAGCAGAACTGTCTAGCCAGAAAGGGGCCTGGCCCAAGGGCTTCCTCAAAGCTGTGCTGTTTTCATAGTTGTGCTGTATCACGATTAAGCTATTTGCACTGAATAAAATTTCCTTCTTCACTGTACCCCAAATTGGAGACTCCTGTTGGTGTGTTTAAATGATGCCAACACCTTCAGTTGACACTTATAAGGAACGATATTTAAATATATGTTAGCCTACTTGATGCAGGATTCCTCTAACAGAAAATGTAAAGAGATGATTGATAATATACAAGAATTTACTATAGTAGGGTTGAAATAACCACATTGGTTAAAGGATAGAGCTCTTTCTACATCAGGGCTCAAAATCATTGTTATAGGAACACTACAATTTTTGGCCACTTATATTTAGCTTAATTTTTAATACTTTCTAAATATTTAAGAGCATCTGAATTTGGTTAAGAAAGTAAGATCACTGAAATCTCTGAATACATGCACATTCCACAGGAGATGTGCAACATTGACATTTGGGTTACCCTGGGTTCCAGATTTCATTGGCTGATGTTTCTCTACCACACAAGACAGTACTCTTTCAGTTTATTAAAAATTGTATTTGCTTTTAGCTCTGGAATTCTATTTGAGATTCTTCCCTAAGTTCTGAATACCCACACCCTTAAGAAGAATGCCAAATGCTCCGTTCCAAATTACACATGGTCAAAAGCGTTCCAGATGTTCAGAATCAACCATGTTAGTTGTATTTACACAGCCAGTAAAATGCATAATTTCTGAACTGTATCTATATGAAAAATTATTATAGTTTCTTTCATTCATTTAGTTTCTTGAGTGTGAATAGTGGAATGATCTTATTAATTTGACATTTGGATCTCACCCTCATCCTTTAGCTCTTGTTTTTGTCCTTATCATATCATTTTACATGTAAGCAGAAGTGGTCTTTTTTTGCTTTTTGTCCCTGTTGTTTCTTTAGTACTAATCATTACTTCATCTTATAGAAACTTCAGGAAGGATGGGGCTATGCTTTAAAGGGTGGTCTTTAATACCTGGCACAATGTCTGAGGAACAAAAGAGATTTCTAGAATTCTAGAATTATTATATTTTGCTGTTTCTAGGTTCCACATTGTTTTTCATATTTCAACTATTCAGAACTTAAGGTTTCTGTCATTATCAATGTTAATAAACTATTTCAGCTGCCAGACCAAAGAGTAAGTTGAGACAGTTTTCTTCATCTGCCCACCTATCCTCTTTAGCCATGCTCAAAAATACACCTTGAACAGATTGTCACCAGGTTGCATTATTTGCATTCAGAGCACTTTCAATTGTTACATTTTTAAATTTAAATTAGGATTCCTGTCACTGAAAATGCCTTCAAAAGGATTACACAATAATGTAACTCAAAACCACGAAGTACTAACCAGATTGTCTGTACAATTAAAGAAAACAAAACAAGGCCAGAAAGAAATGGAATTTCCCTATCTTACCCTGCACATATTTTAGGAGGTCTAGTCTCCTCTCTGAAGATTGGCCTCTTCTCTAGTGATTAACTCTATGAAGGCCCACCCTCTGCAAGGGAGGCCTACACCACAATAAACCTAACATCTGTTAAACACCTGTATAAAATGAGCAGGGGAATCTTGCAGGTGTGAGATCTGGGCCCTATACAGGAAGTTGGGAGAAATAGGTGTACTGCTGTTATGTGAAGCCAAAGGCCTAGATAAGGATATTGAGGAAGAACAGTAGGGAAGACCAGAATTCTCCACCTGTGTGAGAGGAGCAGAGATGGGACCAGGATTTTGGGATGTAAAGCAGCCCTCTGAGCTATGCCAACAGCAAAAAGCAGGAAGAATTCCATGTGCTTAGTATAAGTGACTTTCCTATTTAAAGGACAGGGTTATTACTGGAACTCTTGAAAAGTAATAGGATGACATCCTTTTTTAATATATTAAATCCTAAGAGCCAGTAGAATGTCCAATCCACTCTCCACAGTGGGAGGTGCAAGCACTCTCATATCTATTGGTTCTCAAGTCAAGATAGAACTGGCTCTCCAGGGTCGTATGGCTAATTCTTCCTGGTGTCCCCAAAAGATGAGTAAAGTACATTTAGATGTTACTTTTCTGTACATTCAAGCATATCCCTTCAGTTCCATTTCTCTGGGAAACCTCCCTCTCAGAGCTTCATCTGAGCCATTTGCTCTTCCAGCAGCCACAGAGCTGTTTTCCAGGACTTTCATTGTCTTCACCCTTGACCTTACACCACCATTGTAGGAGTCCTTGACTTCTGAGTCACCTCATTTACTCTCTCATTTTGGAAAAAGCACACCCTCTAGTAGCTTCCTGAAGAAAGGATCATGAAGTATAAAATGTTTAAGGTTTTGCATTTTTCAAGATTTTATTCTAGATAATAAGTGAAAATAAAATTATGGAAGAAAGGAAATTAAGAGGGCAACCTTGATTGAAGAATTGGTGTTAAAATGTGAGAGAAATATTTTATTAGTTACAGTTTGCTCTTCAGTATTGTTTTCTCAGTACATTCAGTTCTTCATAAAATTGTACATGCTTGTATTTAAAACGTTGCACTCTACAAAAGCATGCTCTAGAAGTTACAAGGCATATAGGATAAAGAGGGTTGGGGCACACCACACTGCTCAACTTTATAATAAGAACACCACCACCACCACCAAAAAAAAAAATCTATTTTTAAAAAATGGTTCTGTTCGTTTCCACTAGAGATCTAGGGGCATTTACATCCAAAACACCAGATTTATCAAAATTAAAAGTCTGATTCAGGAAGCTTCATCATTCTTTTTAAACACAGAGGGAAATACTTTTGCAACTTTCTTATCTGTCTTTATAGCTGCACCAGCTATAGCTTAATGTCAGTGAGTGTAAGGCACTCCTTGAAACCACTAACCTAGCCCTTGCTTTCTCTAAAGGAAGTAAGCACTGTAGGATCTCTTTCTTAAGTGTTTGTATATTGCTAAAGCTTGTTCTTTAATTGTAGAGAAACTTTTCTCCTGATTTCTTGGAACTCACATGCTGAGAAAATTTGTGTATGAACCAATACAACCTCAGCATTATTACCTTGATGTTATTCCCCATTTACTTGTATCTGAGCTAAACCACTTTGCTGAAACATGTGCGATAGCAGAAGAGACCTTAGGTTTTGTTCTTTGAAGACTTCAGGGAATACACTACCCCTAGAGTCCTACCACTGCTTTGGTTTGTGTTATTTTGTTTTGTTTTTTACTTCCTCAATATACTCTTCTTGTTTCTTCTTTTTTCTGTACAATCGATGAAAATATGCTTGATTTAGTTAAGGTTATGTCCAATTGCACCCAGAAACCTAAAATAAAGTGGCTTAAACATAATAAACATTCATTTTTCTCACACACACAAAATAGAAATCCAGAAGTAAGAGCACCTCATGAACTATCTAGTAACTAAGCCACAAATTGGAGACTCAATGGTTGAGTAATACTGAATATGCAGATGGAAGGATATGTGGTAAATATAACCTGAGATCCAGCCATTTTAAGCTGATACATTAATAACATTGCTGCAGTTGGTGCACAGCTCACAGTGCAGTGTTAGAGTATCAATATTTTGCTGTCCTTGTGGGTGAAGTTATCTAATGTAATACCTGTGCCTAATCAATGGATGTGGACCAGGTATAGACAACGAGTGGAATGATGACACGTGTTCAAATAAATTGGAAATTAATCTTTCCTAATGAACTGTGGTAACCTAATATATACGTCATATGGGAAGCAGAATTGACAAAAGCATGGTAATTAATAAAGAGGTCAAACATATGCATCAATTCTAGAGTAGGCTATTAGGATCCCATAGTGTATAAAAATGTGACATCTTCCCAGGAAATTTCAACATTCACAAAACCATCAGTTGTCTATGCTTCTTATCACCAGATGTCTTCAGCTTTTAACTATCCCAGTGATTCCTGTCCTGCCTTTCTACACTTCTGATTCTATAGAGTTGACTGGCTCAGTTTGGGAACCCCGGCATTCTACCACTGCAGCTTCAGAAACATATCCACACTTGCTCTAAGCCTAATGGACATCGTACCACTACTGATTGGGAAAATACTGAACAGTTCTTACGCTGATTCAAAGAACAATGAATGTCGATGTAATGAAAGCTATTAATGTCATTGTCAATATTGCTTTGAAGGCCACAGTTTGTGAGACTAGGGAAAGCATTACCTCGTCAACTGAAGGAAAATAGAACACATCAAAAACAGAACTTGATGTTCATGTTAAAACTTATGAAAGCCAGAAATAACATCAATGGGTCCACTAGCATAACATTTAGATAATTTTTTATCAGTTTGAAGCCAAACTAAAATGTTATATAATGCTATATAAAAATTCAATACAATATAGACAGGCCTTAAGCTTATTTGTTAAACAAAGCTAACAATAAGATAGACACATTGTCGAGTTAGCAACCTGTTTAGAACTAGAAAGGGTGATCTCTAAGCCTCTGTATAAAGCTAACATAGTGTGATAACCCTACCTTTGTATGCCATTATTTCACTGATTTTATGTTGCAGCTGAGTTAGACAACAGTTATCTTCTGTCACTTTGTCTTGGGTAACAGTCAAACATAAGGACTTATCATGCCCTAAGTATGCACCCAACATTTTGTTATCGATAAAAAAGTGCTGTAAGGTATAATATGCCAAGGAATCTTTGGAAATTATGTCTTGCAACCTAAGGCTTTCTTGTCAGTTTGCCATATCACAATATTTCACTTGGGAAAAAATGTAGATGACATAAATTTTCACTTAGGAGAGCATAGTTCCACCAAATTTGAGGCCATCTTCTCCCCAAGAGAAATCTTATATAAATTATAGCAAAGGAGAAAAAGAAATGTGCATTTGTGATGCATTGCGAAGTGATTATAGCTTGTTCTAAGTCATGTAAATTAACTCAGGCTTGCTCTTATGGACCATATCTTTTAGAAAATCAATGAAATCTGTTTTTCAGTGTTCCTAGTGAGAAAATGAAGCTATACAGCAAAAGTAAACATTATCACTGCCAATTATCAAGCTACTTCTTTTGTTTGTGTCCCTCCTGAGATATGAAAAGGAAGTTTCTTTACTATACAGAGAACTCTGAAACATTTTGGTGAAGTAGTCTAAATACAAGATGGTTGAGAAATCAGGGCAGAGAATATCCATGTACTTAAAAGGATCTTAAGTAAAAAATAAATGAAACTACCTTGTAAAACTATTTCACTTGAGGTCTGTCATTTGGCATTCTGAATCTCATGGCTTTATGAAAAAAAATTAATTTGGGTATTGTAAGAGGAAAAGTGTTTTTTCAATCTTTGGTCGAGAATAATTTAAAAACAAGGCTTAAATAATACTCAAGTGAAAATATAACCTTAAAAACAAATATTAGAAAGCTAGAAAGACTGAAGAAAAAAAAACTAGGCATACAATTCAGGAAGACCGGCAGAGTATATGAAATAACTTCAAGGAAAACAGAAGAAAGGAATCAATAAATATAAAAGCAGAACTTAATAAAATAGGAAAAAACAAACAAATATAGACTTGACTAATATATTGAAAGGTTGTTCATTAAAAACTCACTAAAATAGATAAATATGATCAAGAAGAAAGAGAGGCTAATACAGACAACAGCAAAAATAAGAAAGGAATATAACTACAGGCACAGAGATTTTTAATGTTATAAGAAAATACTTTGTACATGTCTGTCAACACACTGGGAAATTTAGATAAAATGATTACCCAAGAAAATGTATTGAATTGGTTTATTGAATTAGTTCTGCTTTTTAGGGAGGACAGACTAAAACAGCTCAATTTTTTCTGACCAGCCAAGGTTTGCCGGCAGATCCTGTAGTTCTTCTTGTCTTAGTTGTAGTCCTATTTATTTTCAAAGTTTGACTTTTTTGTGCAACGTAAGTCCCTCCCCTCCACCAGATAACATCTGCCTTACGCTTGGAAACCTGTGGGTAAGAAAGAGGGGCAGAGTGGAATTTATCTCTCCATTGCAAGGCCTCTCTCACTGGGTGGTTGTTGTTGGTACTTCCTCTTACCCAGGCTCCTCCCCACATCCCTCCGGCAGCAGAGCTGTGGGTGGAGTGTTATAAGCAGGAGCAGCTGTCATCTGGCCTCAGGCCATCTGTTTCCATTTTGGTGCTTCCTCTGGTAGTTGGTTTGGTACAGTCTTAGAGCCCTGACCCTGGGGGATCTTTTATCAGCAAGGCCCTGTTTGTAACCCACCATCAGCTCCTGTATCCTTACATAGTTTCATTTTACACAGACCCTTAGTACTGGAGCTATCTCCCTCCTCCAGGCCATCCTCTCAGGCATGCCCTTATCAAGGTGACTCACAGCAGAGAGGGCCCAGTCCAGTTCTACACTTGTAGGCTGCTTCTGGTGAAACCCTCTCTCTTTTCTGTCACCCCAGTGGTTCCAGCAGGTCTTAGCTGTGTCATCCAGATGCCAGGGGCACAGGACAAGCTTCTGGAATTGTTCTTTGGAACTCCTCATTTGGTTTGAGGTAAGGCGAGGAAACCCCTCAGCCTTCTTCTACCTGGGTAACACACAGCACATTGACAGTTGTCACCACAGAAACCTCATCCCTGACCTCCAAAAAATTTCCTTACTTCCACGAAAATCCCTAAAATACTAGATAAAATGTAATAGTTTTCCTTTCAAATGTCCAGCTAAGTGTCATGCGAGAAACTTCCAGAAACTCGGTTCTTCTCACCACTGCAGTAAAGAATTATATATCAGTGAGTCTATTAGCGTGCAGGCAGGGTTTACTGGTGATATGTTCTCATGGAAGGGAACAGTCCTTGCTGAGGTGGGGGAGAAGGGCAAGAGCAAGAGAGGCAACGGAAGGGGTGGCCTCAGGCCAGGGGCCAGAGGCCTGGCAACCTGAGAGAGAGCCAAGAGAGTGAGTCCTTTGTTCTGAAGGCTTATATAGTTGGCAGGATGGGGGCAAAGGAGTTATATATTTATTGACAGGTAAAGGTGGTGTTAGCTTTCCAGGACAGGGATGTGAACACCCAAATATGTTAATAGGCTTCTTCCTTAAGGTACTATGGGCCCTTTCAGCTTTTTCTGGCTTGGGATGAAAGCACAGTTTCAAAGGCTTTCTTTTTGGGATAATGGAAAAGATACCTAGAATTTTAAGGACTGCTGAGTCAGTGGGTGGCACAGGTACCCTTCTTCCTCCCTGCCTTGGTTTGCTATCTATCCTACCTAGCAGAAGCAATTTTTTCTTGTCAACCTTTTCTCTTGGATGTATGCAGCCTTCTGTGGGGCCTGGCTTCCCAGGCCTTGGCTGCAGTGCTCCACTTTGCACGGATTGTAACAGAACCTCTGGGCTGCTCTGATTGAAACAGAACCCACAGGCCATTTAGTTAGGGGCCTGATTGCCCGCCACCAGAATTACAACTCTCAGTACTAGAGTTTAGTGGAAAGAAAAAGAACTGTTTACTTAACAGTTAAATAGATTTAGATTATTTGTGGATTTCTGCTGTTGAGTCTTATGTTCTTTAAAATACCCACAAACACATAGTTCTGTCTCCCCCTACCAAACTAGGCCAGCCTTAGAAAAGTTGGAAACACCGTTTCCCTACTTCTTAGGCACAGTTCAGCTTTACCAATAGCTGCCCATCACTCAAATCTGATTGGGGAGGTCCTTTCTGTGCTGTGGTGCCCTTCAGCTCTCAATGCAGAACCGCCTGGATTCTCAGCCTCCTTGTAAACTGCCTTCTTCCTGCAAACCACGTGGATCTCCTCTCCTTCACAAAACTGCATGGCAAGAGCCTCTTAAAGCGGCCTGGAGAGCCCTCTCAAATCCACATGGAGAACTCAGCTTCTTTAATTTGCATTGAGAACCTAGCTTCTCAAAACCGCATGGAGAAGCCCCCTTCACCAAGCCGCATGGAGGGAACACGCGAGAGAGAACAACCTGGAGAGCCCCCTCCTCCAAACCACATGGAGGGAGAGTGCAAGAGCAAGGGAGAGAGAGCGCAAGAGAGAGAGAGAGCCAGAAAGAGTGCAAGACCCGAGACCCAGCTAAAATGTTCGCAGCTGCTTATATATCCCTGATTGCGTCCTCTGACGCATGGGTGTTGCAACCAGTTCTGACCATTCACAGAACCCTACGCAGGCTCTGTAGGTTCCCTCCATACCATCCCACAGTTCAAGACTCCTCCCATCTTCTTGGGCCTTGGAAGTATCAAAGCCATTTTGCATAACAAAGACACTAGCAACTAGCCCCAGGCATGCAAAGATGTCTTAAAAGCTGCTTCCTTTTCCCCATCCCCCAGCCGCAAACTCTGGGGTTTGTTTTTGGACACCCTTGTTTCTGTAACAGCTTTAGGAAATTCCAGCTCCCCCACCATTCTGATATTCCATTTCCACTTTGTTTTGCCCCTGAGCGTTTCTTCTCCTTTCACATCTAATAGTTCTAGCTTAGTGCCTAGAACACAGAGTTGGTAGAGTTGGGAAATATCTGCAGTATGTGTGGAACTGGGGGGATAATGTTGGAGAATGGATCAGGAAACACAATTTCCAGGGTGAATATGAGTAAGGGATATATTGTTTAATTATTGTTGCTGTTTGCCTACTGAATGCCTGGGCAAGTGTAACCTGGATAAACACAGATTATATATAGAAATGTAGAAAAAAATAAAGAAACACTGCATACCCATTATAGCATTACCCAAAGTTAACTATCTTAGTGTGAAATTTAAACATCATTTATTTGCTCAATTTTGTTTTAAAAAGCCAAAGTCTAGGGCAAGTCATTATTTATAAATAATCATAAACAACTAAGAATTGGAGTTATCATAAGACATTTATAATGTTGCTGACCAGTAAAGGAAGGGTGGGAAGTAGAGGGCCAGACGGCAAATGAAAGGTAATCATGGTGTCACTTGGCAGTCAGCTGCCTAAACTTTGGGGTTTCAGCTGGGTTCTTAAAGAAGAGAATTTTAGTAGTGTATGTAAAATGTCTTTCCAAGTAAAGCTAATGCTTTATGACATATTACCCCTTTTACTTATTTGAGGTATAATTATGTCAATACCACTCTTATGTCTTCAACTAATTACTTAAGTATCCACCTATCTAAAGCTGAAGAACATCTAGTACTCCTATTGTAAGCTCTTCTCATCAACAAGATATAAGAACCCAAAGGAACCACTTAATCCAAAGAGTATTGTTCCCAAACACCATACAGAAATACAAGTACAAAATCCCATTTGCTCACCAGTAGATTCTAGTTTTATTTATTTATTTATTTATTTATTTATGAATGATTTTAGAAAGAGAGAGAGGAAAGGAGGGAGCTCAGAGAAACACTGATTTGCTGTTTCACCCATCCATGCACCCATTGGTTGGTTCCTGCATGCACTTTAACTGGAGATCAAACCCACAACCCTGGTGCATTGAGGGGGGGACACGCCAACCAACTGAATCACCTGGCCATGGCTGGATTCTAGTTTTAAAACATCTTTGCTATAGGCGCTCTCCCTCCCAGGCGCACATCATCACCTTTCCCCTCCCACTCCCCCTCTTCTTCCCTCCCCAGGAGTCTCACCTTTACCTTCCCCTTTCCTAAGCTCCAAAACCCCTTCTTTTGCCTCTGCACCTTGTTTCCTGAGCCCATTTCTTCTACCACTCACTTTTTTCTACCCCTGTGACTTTCTAAATAAACTTTCTCTTATAAAAAACATTGTTTCTATACATTATGGCACTGTTAAAAACTGGTTCCAACTGACAACACCAAAGGCTGTGGTGGGAAAATAGGAACTCTCATTTATTGCTGATAAGAATGCTGAAAGGTACAGCCACTTCGGAAGATCATTTGTCAATTTATTACAAAGTTAAATATAGTCTACCGTATTATCTAATAATCATGCTTCTATATGTTTTCCCAAATGAGTTTAAAACATGGTCACACAAAAACCTGTACAGAAATGTTTATAGCAGTTTTATTCATAATTATCTAAAATTGGAAACAACAAAGATGTCATTCAATACGTGAATGAATAAAAATACAGTATGGTACATCTGTATTAGACAGGGTTCTTCAGAGAGCACAGCCAAAAGGATATATGTGCATATATATCCTACTGAGAACCAGGAAAACTAATGGTATAAGTTCCAGTCTGAACCCATGAAAATCGATTTCCCAGCTTGGAGACCCTCAGGCAGAAAAAGTGAATTCTCTTTTGCTCAGTCTTTTGTTTTATTTTGGCTTGCCCACATTAGAGAAAGTTACCTGCCTTACTCAGTCTACTGCTTCAAATTTTAATCTCATCCACAAACACCCTCACAGATACACCCAGAATCATGTCTAACTAAGTATCTGACACTACACGGCCCCTTCAAGTTGACATAAAATGAACCTTCACAACAAGCATACAGTGGAATATCATTTAGCAATAAAAGGAAGTGAGCCATTAAGCCATGCAAAGTCAGAGAAAACTTAAATGCATAGTGTAAGTGCAGGAAGCCAATCTGAAAAGGCTACATACTATATGATTTCAACTCTATGAGATTCTGGGAAAGGAAAACATAGAGGCAGAAACAAAACCAGTGGGTGCCAGGGATTTGTATGGGATGTAGTAATGAACAGGTAGATCTTTAGGGCAATGAAACTATTTCATCTGCTCCTATAATGATGGATATATGCCATTATGCATCCATCAAAATTCATAGACCTGTGTTGACACAAAGGGTGAATCCCAATGTAAGCTATGAGCTTTAATTGATAATGTTAACCTAAAATTAAAAGATCAAAGGAAGAGGCAACCAGCATTCATTGGAGATTCACAAGAATTTGGGATGCTCCCTTCAGGCAGAAATGCAAATAGTTTTCCAATTAGGTGGTGAAGCAAGAGAGATGTTTATGAAAAAGGGAAGGGGAATAATTATGTTAATAGAAGAAAGGAATTTCTATGGGTTAAATAAGCTAACATAGTGATGCCAGTTCTAAAGAATGTTTAAAATTTTCAGTCCCATAGTCATATCTGCTTTTCTGTTAGCTTTGCAAATAGTTGTTTGGAATACTATGCTTCTTTAAGCCCAGTTCAAAGGTTATTTTGGCCATTTTTAACATTCCAAAGATTTGAAGACTAAGACATGCAAGGTAGTTCCCTCTAGGATGGTAGCTCTGAGTCCATTTTAAAGTGGCTTGGTTAATATTATTTTTTACAATATCAATATGGCTTCATCAATTATAACAAACATACCACATCAATTCGAGAGGTTAATAATAAGAGAAACTGTGAGCAGAGAAGATATATATAAACTCTCTGGACTTCCTGCTCAATTATTTTGGTAAATCTAAACCAGTCTTAAAAACAAAATCTATTAGTTAACAAACAAACAGACAAACAAAAACTGGTTTTATATAGCCAGATGTTGCCTTGCTGTGACATTGCTACTTGTCTGAATCCTTTTGCTGGCTGCAGGGTGACTTAGACTTGATATTCTATTTCAGGCTTTTAAAATTTTTATATTCATATATTATTTTTCCAAAGTCTAGCTGTCTTACCTAGGGACCTTGAATTCAGAGGCTTTTTCTGTCTCAGTTATAAAATGACCAGACACAGCTCTTGACCAAAAACATCCAAGTTTTCTATAAGCCATAGTCCCCAGTATGGATTCTCTCTTAGCTTTTGGTAAGTTTTCATTTCCTGCTTGCTAGCTAACTTAGATGAATTTATATTTCACCATAGATTTACACAATTTTACAAAAAGTAAGAAAAATCAATCTATTTTCAAGAAACAAAACATTCAACAAATCTAAAATGTTGATATTGTCCGACAGAGAATTTTAAATAACCATAATTAAAATGCTAAAAGATCTAGTGGAAAAAGTGATCATTAACAGAAGGGAACTTTCATTAGAAAGACAGAAGCTATGAAACAGTCAAGTGAAAATGCTAGAAATAATAAATCTGAGACTGGAGATGAAAAATTTCCTCAATGAGATTATAGCAGCCTGGAAACAACAAAAGAAAGACTCAGTGGACATGAAAATAAGTCAATAGGAATGATACAAACTAACATAAACATAATTAGAGTCCCAGAAGAAGAGAGTAAAAGAATAGTAGAAAAATGTTTGAAGTGGTGATGACCAAAAAAAATTTTTTAATTAATGACAAAACACAAGGTAGAGATTCAAGAAAAAAAAAAAAAGAAACCCTGAAAACATCATGGTCAAACTACTGAAAACCAAAGTTGAAGGAAAAATCTTGAAGGCGGTCAGATGGGGAACAGCACTGCACGTGAAACAGCACCACGGCCTGGCATGAGTCAAGCAGCAGTTGCAACTGGCAGTCTGACCAATGCCGGGTTTTGCATCTTTGTCCACATGCTATGAAAACGGAAAAACTCATGTGGACTTATTCTGGTATCTTTAAGTTTGGAGCTCCTCCAGGGTCTGCCCCTCTTAATGGTCTTACTGTCTCATCTTGTAAATACCATGGCCTTGGCTTACAACAAATCAAGATTTCCCCAAGCCCAGGTTTTGCTGGCTCCAAAATGTGGGCTGCAACACTGAGCTCTGCTTCTTAAGTTGGGTTTATACAGTGCTTTCTAGGATTCTAGTTTAAGGTTTTCTGAACCCTGAGAAAGAATTGATCTGGTGAGATGAACTCCCCATGTGATCAACCAAAGGCTCAAATTTTATGGATAGTAAGAGTTTAGGAGCCATTTGCTGACAGGGGCTCCTCACATACTTTGTTACCTGGCGAAGAACCTCAGGTTGAGTTTCCTGAACTATTACCTTCTTGTTTAATCTGGCTGAGTCAAACACTGCAGGAAAACCCTGGTTTTACCTTTCTATCAATGGAAAGACATCTGCCTTGTCCAAATGGAACTACACAAATTATATCCTTTTTTTGTATCTATACTGACCAATCAGAACTGCATGATTTGGAAACTCATCTGCATAAAATTGGGAACTTGGGTGGGAACTTTCTCTCTAAAAGATGGCCTCCCTTTTGTCTCGGTGGAACACAACTTAGGTTACTATCTAACTCTTGTCTCTAAGGTTTCAGCTCCTTTTGCTCAAATAAATGCTTTTTATTCTTTAACAGGCTAAAATTAATTTTGGTTTACAGTTCCCTCAGTGAGAGTTGGTCCCGTCCTCCAATTTTAACTGGAGGAAGTGTCAATGTACATGGTTGTCCACTAGAGGGTGATATGAGTCCTAAGTTAAAACGAGACCAAGGCAGATTCTTGCACAAATGTCTTCACACATTTAGGGGAAAAAAAGTAACGAAAAAACTCTAAAATAACCAAAATTTAACTAATTTTCATACTACTTTTTGGTCTGTGCTATGGTAGTATTTTCTAAAAATACACATTAATAGGAAAAAAATTAAGCAAATGCAAGACAAAAAATATTGCTAGATAGAAGGATAAATCCATAAAAAATTATAAATATATAGTCACCTTAAAAAAAGTCCCATAATACATTAAGCAAAACTGTCAGAATTTAAAGGAGAAACAGGCAATTCAACAACAATAACTAGGAGATTCAATATCTAACTTTCAATAATATACATAACAACTAGACAAAAAGCTAACAGGGAACTAGAAGACTTGAACGACATTATAAGCAACTTAAACTTAACAGACATATACAGAACACTCCATACAACAACAGCAGAATATGAAGTCTTAAGTACATGTGAAACATTCTCTAGGACAGGTATATGTTAGGCCGCATGGAATGAATTCAATAACAAAACAAATTGGACATTCACACAGATATGTGGAAATTAAATAACACACTTATAAATAACCAGTGGTTCAAAGAAGAAAACAAAAGGAAAGTAGGAAGTATCTTGAGATGAATGAAATAGAAAACATAACATACCAAAAATTAATGCAGTAAAAACAGTGCATAGAAGAACACTTATAACTCACCTATATTTTAAAAAAACCTCAAATTAATAACCTAACCTTTCACCATAAGAGCCTAGCAAAATGTAGGAACAAGATAAACTCAAAGAAAGCTATCAGCAGGGAGAAAACAATAAAAACCAGAGGAGAAATGAAATAAAGAATAAAAAAAAAAATAGATACAATCAACAAAACCAAAAGTTGGTTCCTAGAAAAGATGAACAAAATTGACAAACTTTTAGCTAGACTGACCAATGGAAGGAAGAGAAATACAGAGAGAGACAACGAGGCGGCAGAGTGCATTGGTGGTGGCCTCTGTTAGACGTCCTAGCAGCCGCAGATGCAAATCTTTGTGAAGACCCTGACTAACAAGACCATATCCCTAGAGGTTGAGCCCAGTGACACCACTGAGAATGTCAAAGCTAAAATTCAAGACAAGGAGAACATTTCACCTGGCCAGCAGCGTCTGAATTTTTGTGAACAAACAGCTGGAGGAGGACGGTTGCACTCTCTTGGACTACAACATTCAGAAAAGGTCCATCCTGTACTCGGTGCTTCGTCTGCGTGGTGGCATCATTGAGCCCTCCCTCCACCAGCTCACCCAGAAGTACCACTGTGACAAGGTGATCTGCCTCAAGTGTTATGACCGCCTCCACCCCTGCGCTGTCAACTGCGGCAAGAAGTATGGTCACACCAACAACCTATGCCCTGAGAATGTTAAATAAGGCCACTCCATCACCTCCTCTGGCCCACAGAGTGGTCTTCTGCCTAATCCATGTGACCCTGGTGCCTCAATAAAGTTTTCCTTTCATTGAATGGAATAGTAAAAAAAAATTTTTAAATACAGAGAGAAAAAACTTGATTACTAAAATGAAGAATAAAAGAAGAAACATTACTGCCACATTACAAAAATAAAAAGGGAAAAGAAATAAGAGAATGCTTACGGCAATTGTATGCAAACAAATTAGATAACCTAGACAAAATGAACACATTTCAGAAAGATACAAACTATCAAAACTGACTGAAGAAATACAATATCTGAGTAGACGTATAATAAGAAAAAATACTGAAGTTGAAAAATTTTTAAATTTCTACAAAGAAAAGCTCAGAACCAGATAGCTTCACTGGTGAATTCTACTGCCAAACATTTAAATAACAAATAACACCAAACCTTCACCATCTCTCCAAATATTAGAAAAGGAGGGATCACCTCCCAACTCAGTCTTCGGACTCCGTATTATGAAAGTCAGATAATGATATTATAAGAAAAATAATCTACACATCAAGATGTAAAAATTCTCAGTAAATACTAGCAAACTGAATATAGCAACACATAAAAAGCCCTGTACACCATTACCAAGCATGATTTAGCATACAAAAATCAACCAATGAAATATGCCTTATCAATACAATAAGGACAAAAACAACATATTTATGTCAGTAGATGCAGAAAAATTATTTAGCAAAAGCCCAATACCCTTTCATGATTAAAAACAAACAAACAAAACAAAACACTCAAAAAAAAAAAAAAAAAAGAAAAAGCTAAAATAGAAGGGCACTACCACAACATGATTAAGAGTGTCTGTCAAAAACCCACAGCTAACATCATACTTAATGGTGAAAGACTAAAACTTTCCCCCCAAAGATTAGAAACAAGACAAGGATATCTGCTCTTTCCATCTCTGTTCAACATTGCACTGGAAGTAACATCCTGAGCAGCTGGGCAAGAAATAGATGTAAAAGACATATATATCTGGAAAAAAACCTATCTCTATATTGAAAATATACATTCAATATTGTATATTGAAAAATTTAAAGAATCCCCATAAAACCCTCCTAGAGCTCATCAAAATGTTCAGCAAAATTACATAATGCAAAATTAACTTCTAATCAGCTTATTTCTATACACTAGCAATGAGAAATCTGTAAATGAAATTAAGAAAACAATTCTCTGTAAATAGCATCAGTAAAAATAAAATAAATTGGAAATACATTTAACAAAAAAATGCAAGGCTTGTATACTGAAAACCACAAAACATCATTGAAAGAAATTACATCAGACTTCAGAAATAGAAAGATATCCCATGTTCATGGATCAGAAAACTTAATATTATTAAAGTGATAATACTCTCCAAATAAATCTACAGAGTGAATGTAATTCCTATCAAAATCCCAGATTCTTTTCTTTTGCAGAAATTTACAACCTGATTTAAAATTCATATGGAAATGTAAGAGATCCAGAATATCCAAAACAATCTTTAAAAAGAATAAAGTGGGAGGACTCACACTTTTAGATTTCAAAACTTACTACAAACTAACAGTACTCAAGATTTTGTGGTGCTGTCATGAGAATAGATATGTAAATCAATGGAAAATAGAATTGAGAGTCCAAAAATAACCCCTTACATGTACGGTTAATTGATTTTCAATAAGGGTGCCAAGAAATTTCAATTGGAGTGAACACACTTTTCCACAGATGGTGCTGGGACACCTGGATACCCACATGAAAAAGAGTAAGGTTGAACACCCTACCTCATACCATATAGAGAAAGCACAA
Organism: Furipterus horrens; assembly: GCF_987537825.1. Lineage (NCBI taxonomy): Eukaryota > Metazoa > Chordata > Mammalia > Chiroptera > Furipteridae > Furipterus > Furipterus horrens. The sequence continues at coordinate 46,021,873 of NW_028327177.1, forward strand.
AAAGGATGAAAGACCTAAGTATAAGAGCAAAACTATAAATCATTTAGGAGAAAACATAAGTGTTAAGTCTTTATGACCTAGGATTAGGCAATGATTCTTACATATGTAATACCAAAAGTATAAGTAATCAACAAAAATTTAGATAAACTGGACTTCTATCAAAATTAAAAACCTTTGTGTAGCCAAAGACATTATCAATAAAGTGAAAATGCAACCCACAGAATGGGAGGAAATATTTGAAAATTATATCTGATAAGGGTATAGTATCCATAATATGGAAAGAACTCTTCATCTGAACAATAAAAAGACAAATAACCCAGTTAAAAAATGAGCAAAGGATCTGAATAGACACTCTCCAAAGAAGATTTACAAAGGGCCAATATCACATAAAAATATGTTCAACATCATTAGTCATTAGGGAAATGCAAATTAAAACTATAATGTGACATATCCACTAGAATGTCTATAATAAAAAAAACCGGACAGTTATAAGTGTTGATAAGGACATGGAGGAACTGGAACCCTTATACATTATTGACAGGAGTGTAAATGGTGCAGTCACTTTGGAAACCGGTTAGGCAGTTCTTCAAAAATATGTGTTCACATAAAAACTTCAAGTTCATAGTAACAGTATTTATAATAAGTAAAAAGCGGGAAAAGGCTCAGCTCCCTTGCACTCCCCTGGCCGTTCTCTTTTTTTCTATCTTCCTGAGCTCTCTTGATCTCTTGGTGAGTTTGATTTGGCCCAGTGAGTCCAATGAACCATTGCTCTTTCTTTCTTTTTTTTTTTTTTTTTTTGCTGTTGAACTTTCTGGCCTAAGTTCCAGAAGGTTCAGATTAAGGTGAGATCATAAAAAGCAAAGCAGCTACTTAACCTTCTTTAATTCTAGGTCTTTAGGCCTGCCTTTAACTTGGGGTAAAGGAGTTCTCCCAGAAATAGCATAACATAGCAAGAATTAAACTGGGGCTTGTAGCCAGAGCTTCCCAGTATTAAGTCATCTATGAATGGAGGCAACAGTGTCCATCTCATAGTGCTACCATGTAGTTTAAATGAGGCGAGCACATGAAGATCTTGGCACAAAACATTGATTCATAGCCTGACCTTTTCTGTTAACAGAAATGACATTTATCAGACATCAAACAGTGGATTTGTTCTCCTATTGTGGTTGTATCACTTTGACCAGAGAATTTTGACTGTCTTACCTACTTCTGTACCTTCAGAACCTAAAAGGTATCTTGCACAAAAGATACTTTGGCACTAAGTTAATATGAATGAATGAGTGAATGAAATGCATGAAGAAATGTTTGCTGAATGATCTACTTACATCTCCCTCATTACCTAATAGTACCTTCCATGTACTTGATGTTCAGAACATGTTTGATGAATCAGCTTAATATCTGAATCTGTAGGTAGCATGTTTACTCTTTCTTAGATCTGTGGCCAGCTGCTCTTTGGTTCCACTGAACTTCTTGTGAGGTTCTGAGTTGTAAAGGAGGAATGCTGGACTTCAACTCAGAAGAATCTGTGGTTGTGTCCTGGGTTTGCCACTTAATAATTACAAGCATTTTTTTTACAAAGCAAATTTTACTCAAGTAGAGCAAAAGAAAGACACCAGGATGCAGACACCACTATGAAAGAAGCAAAAATTACATGTACAAGTGGATGCAGGCCAACTCAGGAGTGAGTTGCCTACAACAGGCATTTTTGAGCATAGATTGTGCTAAGCCCTAGGCTAAATATTGTACATGCATTATCTTTATCTCAGCCTCTCTATTGTGAGTCATGCTCTATAATTATCCCCATTATACAGATAAGAAAGCAAAGTCTTGGAGAGTGTAGCATCTTGTTCAAAGGAATATACTTAGTCAGTGGCAGAGCCAACATATGAACCCAGATTTAATTCTAGCTTCTGTTCCATTTGAACAATTTCATGTTATATTACATTAGTCACTTAACCTTCATGCCCCTGTTTCCTTACCTTTAAGACAACTAAAATACTTGCCCTGCCTGAGTTGATTATTTAAAGCTGGAAAACACATATATATCAAAAGCATTTTTTTTTTTTACAGAAGGGAGGTAAAAAGAGGGAGAGAAACATTGATCAGCTGCCAACACCACCAACTGGTAGATCTGGCCCCCAACCCAGGCCTGTGCCCTGATTGAGAATGGAATCATCCACCTTTCTGTTTGCGGGATAATAGCCAACTCACTGATCCACACCAGTCAGGGCTCAAAAACATTAAAAAAAAAAAAAACCACTCCAAATTAATGTAAACATTACTATGATTCTCTGAAATACAACTTATCGACACTTTCTTATTCTCTAGTCCTATGATATTGTATTTATTCAATGGACACATTTAGATACACTGTGCTTTTGCAGCCTCAACTCTGTGTTTGAGACTTAAAACTGTATTTGAGAATTAGATATATCTTCCATAACATAATTGTTTTTCCTACAAAAAAATTAAAGATGTGGCTCAAATATAAGCCATATTTCCTAAGAGCTTATTATGAAAACCCAAATTAATCACAACAAAACCTTAGCAGCCCATTCTACTCTGTTGTCCCACTAACTTGTCCTGAATTAGGAACCTGATGTGCAGTCTTGATCCATGGGAACTCCAGGATGCTTTTGGAAAATGCCAAGCATTGCAGTAATCACGGCAATCTGCATTCCACCATAGAGAGTGGACTTGACTTGTAAATTCAGGAAAAAAACTGGTTTGACTCAATTGTTTGACTATATTCACAGTTCATTTTATTTAAAGCAAGCATATTGATATATGAGTTCTATGTAAGTATGTTTACTGCATTTCTTAGTAGAAACCACTTAAATGGGCCATTAGTTTATATAAACTAACAGCTTTAGTTGTTCAATTTGCTTTCTGTTCCTCTTGTTTGAGTTTCCATGTTTTGTATATATCTCTTCATGGGCAGCTGATATTGGACTTGGGCCCTATATTCTCTGAGGCCCAGAATAAGTTCTTTCTCAACACATCAGTGAGCATGTTCACTACTCTCTACAGATAAAGAAGAAATTCACAAGCTATGGAGGGATTAAAAAGTTCAGGTTAACTCAGTTCATTCTGCCAGGCCTTTTGGCAACTAAAACATATTCCTTTTTGCATCAGGGCACTTAATGCTTCCCTGCTGCAGTCCAACTGCCACAACTCAGGGCCCAGGGCTTCCTTGTTAATGCAGTGTCCCCAATGCTGACAGTGTCTGTTACATGCAGTAAGTGCTCAGTGAGTGTGTGAGTGTGTGAGTGTGTGTGTATATGTGTGGGGGTGGGGTGGGAAGGGCAGAGAGAGGGGAGGGAAAGGAGAAAAT